>NC_133414.1:136766923-137086153 GCF_049350105.2 Macaca mulatta
TGGCTTCCCGCTCCCTCCACAGGCGAGCAGCCCCCACTCACATCTGAGAACTGGGCTTCGAAGGACAGGTCTGCTGACAGGGTTCAGCTATTGAAGGTTGGCTTGCTTGCAGTCTAAGAAGGCCGAGTTAGCTACCTCTCTGCACTAGTCCACCACATGGTCCAGGGTGAACCACCTTTGGCAGAGGGTGGCTGTTGCCATAGCTCACCACACCGTCTTTCCCCATCGTCTCCCACTCTTGACGTTCCTGAGGCAGCACCACCCTTCAGAGGGATAGGCTTATCTTAGCCCCCATTCAGGGCACCACCCCTCTCTGGAAACCACCTCCCCTTAACGGGTGGAGACAGAAGGAATGTCAGTCCTGGCCTGGCAGGCTGCAGAACCACACTTGCTGTTATTTACCAGGGGATAGCCTCCCCTCCTCATTCACCAGATGACCTCAAATCTGAGCTGACTTCCTTCTTTCCAGCGAGTTTTCAGTCAAACTCTGCTCCTGTGCCCTGTCGCCCCAGCCCAGGACGCCTCACAGAGCTTTGCTCTTGGGGGCTCTGGACTCAATTTGCTAAGCCTGGGTGCTCAGTCCACAGCCCTATCTGTACATCAGGCCTCAGAAATGGTCAGGGAAAGCAGGAAGCCTGCCAGGTCCTCACCAGTTCAGGGCTGAAGGTCCCACATGCGATGGAGTCAGCTCCCGGGGTGCTGAGGCTTTCACTTAGGACCATCACCATGATAAGGGCCTCAGGCGCTGGGCTCCATCCCAGGGTGGGTATCAGCCATCTTCACTTGGGCAGACTTGGGCTGGGTACCTCCTGGGAAATTGATGTCAGCAGAAACAGCTCCTCATTGGCCGCTCACCGTTGGGGTGGGGCCGTTCTGGGAAATGGCCAAGTGTGGTCAACTCCCTGGAAAGACAAAAGAAAAGCAAAAGGATTCAGGACTAAGAAAGACCAAGGCCCTGAGAGTCACCCCTCTCACAGTACTGGAAACCCCAGGGGATTGGAACCACCTCTCTGCTAAAGGAGATGTACTCAGGGAGAGTCACCAAGGCCCAGAGTTACCTTCTCAGAGCTCCCCACACCCCTGCCATGCCAGCCTTGGGCTGCCTCACTTGTAAAATGGCCTGGTGGGTAGAACAACAGATTGGGGTCCAGCCACATGATACCTTTAAGATCTATCTCAGGGTCTGGGTGGCTAACAATCTGCTGTCCCTGCAGCATACTCAAGTCACGTGACATCTTACCACTGAGCTGGCTTTACAGGCAGCTTTAGCACACACCAGGATGCATTAAAGTAGGCCAAGGGTCAGAACATGCCTCATCCCCACATCCAACACCAAACGGGTCGGCCCTCAGGCAGCCAACTGGCAGCAGGGGGCCAGCAGTCAGCATGCTGGCTCCCTTCTCCACCCAGTTATGAACAGAAGCTACTGGAACAATAAGGAGCGCCCATTTAAAAAGGCATATATTTGGCCAGGCATGGTGACTCATGCCTGTAATCCCAGCACTTTGGGAGGTTGAGGCAGGTGGATCACCAGAGGTCAGGAGGTCGAGACCAGCCTGGTCAACATGGTGAAACCCCATCTCTACTAAAAATACAAAATATTAGCTGGGTGTGGTGGCATGCACTGTAATTGGAGCTACTTGGGAGGCTGAGGCAGGAGAATCACTTGAACCTGGGAGGCAGAGGTTGCAGTGAGCCAAGATCGCACCACTGCACTCCAGGTTGGGCAACAAGAGTGAAACTCCGTCCCACCACCAAAAAAAAAAGGCACACATTTCTGGTCCTTGGAAGTGCCACATTTCAACATCAACATCTTTGTAACACTGGGGGCCTTCACAGCTTTGTCATCTTCCCCAGAAAGAACTAAACTAAGTGAGCTTCCAGCAGTGATGGGACCCACTCAGCATTGCCATTGTGCACAGCCTATCTGCAGCCCCTCTCCGATAACCCACCACCATTTCCCACCAAGTAAATGAAGAAAGAGTGCAGCCTTCAGTTCAGGTTTGAAAAATCCCTCCTTACAAACTCACGTCTCTATTTCCCCATGCAGCTAAACCTTCAAAGAAAGTCACACAGATACAAGGAACCTGAGGATCACCACCAAAAAGTAAAAAAGAATGATGATAATAGTATTAAATAGAAAAGCAGCTCCTAATCTGTAATCAGAAACAAACTGCTCAACACAGGAGAACGTTTTAGAATCTGCTGCTCTGTGTAAAAATTAATTGCACCCTGGTATTTACTTGCTGTCCAGATTGTAAATCATATTTTCCTGTTTACTTCAATTAGACTTTACAGTGGGTGTTATTGAAATTGCTCAATTACAGGCCAGCTGGCAAGCACAGGAAAATTACCTTCTACTGTTCTTCGAAAACAAGGTTCATCCAAAGTGCAAAAGCAGAGAAGGGGAGGAGGGAAATCAATACATGTTCCAAAGCTTGACTGTTCAGGAAGAGAGCCCAGGGGAGGCTGAAGATTCCCAGGTCTCATTGAGAGATCTGGTGCACAGGTTCAACACCACATCAATCTAGAAGTGACACGTTCTGACCAACTGTGCTCTGTTCAAGGAAAGAGTTTCAGACCACTCCTGCAAGTTCTGGCCAGGCAGCTGGGTTCAGGAACAGGCCAGAGAGGTGCTCCTGGATTTGCCTTTCAAAGCAGCCTTTTGTGTCTCCTCAGTGGAGGAGGCCTAATGGCAGCCATCATCTTTCTGTGTGTGAACCCCAATTCAGCTCTCAGGCAGCCAGCCTTAGGCACAAGGCCTGGGAGGTGAGCTGCCCGTTACCTCCTCCCCCATTTCCATCCTCTCTAGGAAGCCAGGTGAGTTCAGTAGCTACAGAGGCTCAGATCCTGAGTCAAGCACAACTGAGTTGGAATCCCAGCTCTTGAAATACATTGTTTGAGTGGCCTTTGCCAAGTTACTCTCAGAGCCTCAGTTTCTCTCTCTGTACAGCAGGGAAAACAGTGCTTGCCTCACAAGGTTACTGTATCTGATGAAAACAGAGCCCAAGTCCTTTGCACGCTGCCTCGCTCATCCAGGTGAGTGCTCAATCAACAGCAGCTACTGCTAGCAGTTTCATGGGGGAGGCCGGGAATCCAGATCCTCTTCTCGGCAATGGACGCCCAAGCGGCCATCCTCTCAAACGTGTTTAAAGAGAAACGAGCTAAATTCTGTCAATAAGGGCCTGGCTATATGATGGCCCATCCCTCTGGTGAAGTAGGAGGAGGCCGGTAAGAATGAAACTGTGGAAGTCTGTCGCCATGGGAACACATCAGCCCATCCAGACACAGCTCTGCACAAAGCAGGAAGCCAGAACGAGGCAAAGATGGGGCGGCCCAGCTCTCTCCAGCTCCATCCCCAGCAGAGTCCCGACAAGGAGCCAGGGCTCAGAGAGGCAGCAGAAGCACCAAAAGCGCATGGGCAACTGGGTGGTCAGCACATGTGACAGGCATGGAAAGGAGAAGGCAGGTGTAGCACAATCCCTGCCCTGGGAGGTCCCATACAGAGTGCAGTGACCCAGCCAACACATTTCAGAGGCAGGCAGAAAGGGGGACGAGACGTCAGAGGTAGGCTTTAAAGAGACTCCTTTGCACTGTAAGAGCCCAAGAGTGGGGACAACCTCGATGCCTGCAAACAAGGCGAACTGGTTAAATAAATTACGGTGTTGTTACATAAGGGAATACCATGTGGCCTTCAAAAATACTATAATAAGCCAGTTCAAACTGTACAGATATGAAACAATCTCCAAGAAATGCTATAAAGTGACAAAGGCAAGAAGAGCCGAGTCCACTAGCCTGAGCGACAGAGTGAGTCTCCGCCTCAAAAACAAACAAACAAACAAACAAACAAACAAGGAGTCCAGCATGGTCCCACACAGTGGTTGCCTGGAGAAGGGAATGATGGTTCTGGAGAGGAACCACGTCCAACCCTATGTGAGGTTTGAATATTCCATCCCACGTCCGCCCATGGTACTTTTAGTTCTTAAGAAACAGGCAAGATTTCATCAGGAAGGGCAGGGCACCCAGGCAGAGGGAAGGGTGTAAGCAAGGCGTGGCCGCCGGGCCAGCCTCAGAGTATGGGAATGGTGAGAACGCTGGTGGCTGGCACACAGGGCACGCAGAGGGCATAGCAGCAGGATGGCAGCTAGAGAGAGACTCAAACCAGACCCAGGGCTCCGAATGTCACACTCAGTGGAGACCTTATCATTGCGGCTGTGGGGGCTCCTGAAGGAAATTAGAAGCTGGAGTTGGCTGCTTTGATCTGTTAGGCGAGCAATTTTTTCTGAACCCTTTGCAACACCTACCACAATCCCTCACATACCCTAACAGCTCAAAACACATTTCCGGAATCGAGCTAAATTGTAGCAACATCTGAAATGATCTGGGCAGGTTCTCAGAATTTGTGAGGCGAATCCAGACCAGCAGAGCCCAGCACGATCTAGAATTTCCTGGGATTCCTATGACCCGTGGGCCTGGCCTGGCCAACTTCACTGGGGAATGCCAGGACCAGGCCGGAGACTTCGAGCCCAGTCTGCAAACACGGTCAGGGTCTTCTCAAAGAGAAGCCGGGGGCACGGCCAGGAAAAAGACAATAACTGGGTGATCCCACAGGGGGCAAGGTGGAAGCCTCGCAAAGCCCTCCCACAGGCCACCTCTGGGGCACAGACCCTGCCATGGTCTAGTGGGTTTTCTCTTAACCTATATCAAGAATCACTTCTATCTATTGAGCACCTACTAGCTACCAGGCACTTTACACACATTAGCCACAAGCCAGGTTGAATTATCCCCATTTTACAGCCATATACAGCAACTCACTCAGGGTCCGGGTTCAAAGCTGGGGTGTGAACCCTGGTGAGCCAGCACCCAGGTCTGCACTTCCCACCAGTGCCTTGCCCCTCCATCCCCTAAAAAACCCCTTCAAATGCCCATTCGAACAACTACCAGCAAGAGTTCTCCTTTGCATTTATTCCAGAGAGATTAAGATTTACGTTCACACACAAATGTTTGTAACAGCTCTTTATTCATAACAGCCCAAACCAGGAAATACTCTAGAGACCCTTCGCTCAATGAATAATTAAACAAAATGTGGCAGGGCACAGCCACACTGTGGAATACTACTCGGCAATAAAAAGGAATCAACCAGAGACACACGCCACAACCTGCATGAGCCTCCAGAGACTCATGCAGAGTGAAACAGCCAGTCCCCAAAGGCTCACTATTCTAGGAGTCCATTTATATCCCTTTCTTAAAATGACAAAATTATAGAATTAGTGCAGAGATGAATGGCTGTCAGGGGTTGGGGATGGGGCGT
This sequence comes from Macaca mulatta, assembly GCF_049350105.2. Lineage (NCBI taxonomy): Eukaryota > Metazoa > Chordata > Mammalia > Primates > Cercopithecidae > Macaca > Macaca mulatta. The sequence continues at coordinate 136,772,235 of NC_133414.1, forward strand.
GGGAGCAGGAGGGAAATGGGCATGGCTGGGAAAAGGCAGCGGGAGGGGTCCTTGGAGATGGAGATACTCTGTGTCTCAACTGTATCTGTGACAATTTTCTGCTTGTGATACTGCATTAGTTTGGTAGGATGTTACCATTAGGGGACAGTGAGTAAGGGGTATGTGAGATTTCTCTGTATTATTTCCTGTAACTGCATGAGTGTACATGATCTCCAAAAAAAAAAAAAATTTTTTTTAAATAAATCCCAGCCGGGCGCGGTGGCTCACGCCTGTAATCCCAGCACTTTGTGAGGCCGAGGCAGGCAGATCACGAGGTCAGCAGATCGAGACCATCTTGGCTAACACGGTGAAACTCCGTCTCCACTAAAAATACAAAAAAATTAGCTGGACATGGTGGCGGGTGCCTGTAGTCCCAGCTACTTGGCAGGCTGAGGCAGGAGAATGGCGTGAACCCAGGAGGCGGAGCTTGCAGTGAGCCGAGATCGCGCCACTGCACTCCAGCCTGGGAGACAGAGCAAGACTCCGTCTCAAAAAAATAAAAAAATTAAAAAAAAATCCCAATCTATGCATTTATCAAAATTCATAGAACTAACCACCAAAAGACTGTATTAGGCTACATATAAATTTTTAAAACTTTTTTTAAAGCCCACTGATTATACCAGGGAGACCATGTGCAAGGGGAGGTGGGGGAACGTGTGTGTGCTGTGGAATTTGGCAGCCCCGGCCTTTGCCATAAAATCACTTGACTTCAGTTTCCTCATCTTTAAAACGGGGGTGAGGCTCGTCACAGTGGCTCACACCAGTGATCTCAGCATTTGAGAGGTTGAAGCAAAAGGACTGCTTGAGACCAGGAGTTCAAGACCAGCCTAAGCAACACGGCAAGACTCCATCTCTACAAAAAATAAAAACTAAAACAAAAATAGCCAGGCGTGGGAGTGTATGCCTGTAGTCCCAGCTACTCAGAAGTCTGAGGCAAAATCGCTTGAGCCCAGGAGTTTGAGGTTACAAATGAGCTATGATCATGCTACTGCACTCCAGCCTGGTGATAGAGGGAGATCTTGTATCAAAAGAAATAATTAAGCTGGGTGCAGTGGGTCATGCCTGTAATCCCAGCACTACGGGAGGCTGACGTTGGTGGATCACTCGAAGTCAGGAGTTCAAGACCAGCTTGGCCAACATGGTGAAATCCCAACTGTACTAAAAATATAAAAATTAGCTGGGCATGGTGGTCCATGCCTGTAATCCCAGCTACTCAGGAGGCTGAAGCACAGGAAACACTTGAATCTGGGAGGCAGAGGCTGCAGTGAGCCAAGATTACACCACTGTACTCTAGCCTGGGCCACAGAGCAATACTCTGTCTCAAAAAATAATAGTAACTACTATTATTATTATTAATTAAATAAACACAGTGAGGATAATACCTTTGCCCTGGGGCTGCTGGGAGATTTAAATAAGAAAACACATATAAAAGAGCTCGGCACAGAGAAGGCCAGGCATTGGTGTCCATTCCCCTTTGCACAAGTAGCAATCGTGGGCCGCACTCTCATCGGGCACCATCCTTGCATCTCGACTGCAGTTTTCCTTGCCCTGTATTTAAGTCTTGTATTGTCACTTCCCAGTCCCCGCATTCACCTCCCACCTCTCTCCCGTGACTCCCTGGGCAGTGCTCATGATAGGGGGCCTCCAGCCTGCCTCCATACACAGCTAGGGCTACCCAGTATCTGCCAAAGGAGGGCTGGGTGAGGATCTCCCCTTGGTTGGCACCCCAACCTGATCATGGGGACACAGTGCTCTCTGACTCAACCCCAGGAGCCCCTACTCAATGACTCATCTTCACCAGGATTTCCACTGAAAAGAGCAAAAAGCAAGGTCAGACTTTCCATTGATCCATGTGTATGCTCCCTGGGTGCAGACAAGGTGGCAGAGGGCCCCTGCCCACCTCCCAAGTCCTCACCTCTAAAGTGCATCTGCCCAAGAACAGCCCCAAACTCGCCAGCATTGTGCCCAAAGCAAGGCCTATGGGTGGGAGGGCACACACACAGGTGGCTGCTGCCGTGGTCAGCAAGACGCCCCAGGCCCAGAGCCTACCTCCACCTCCATGTGCCCCACACAGCCACACTTCTAGCCACAGCCCTCCACCCTCACCTCCATTCCCCTCTCCCTGGGCATCCACCAGAGGCTGGGTTCTTCTCAGCTAATCCTCTCACGTTCCTATGAACAGGCATTATGGTTGGCAGCATGCACATTTTCCAGATGGGAAGATTGAGGCTCCAAGAAAAGAAATCAAGTCATTTGCCCAATATCCTACAGCTAGCAGGGGCAAGACCAGGATTCAAATCCCCAGGCCACTCTGTCTCTGACACCACAGAAACAGGGGAGAAAGCTTTGCTCTCACACAAGTTATTGCTAACATGAAATGTTCTTGCTTTTGTTCTACAGTCTTCAATGTGTCTTCATTTGTTGGCCACCACTGAACACAGCTGTCTGCTATCACTGTAGCCTGGGACTCTCAGCTTCCAGCAAGTGGGAGCCCCACCTGGCTCATCCACTTCCAAAGAGGATTGCATGCTAATGAATTAATACATACAAGAAAGTGCTGCGAACTCTACAATCCTATATAAATCTTAAGAAGATTGGAGGGGTTTACCAAATGCTCTGTAATGCATTTTGAAGGGCTACCCCTTAAAAGAAACTGACCATACTAGAAATCATCAAGACAAGTTTTTCCTTCTTTTAGTGTCTTTATTTAGTCTGTACTTACTACTCGCACACGTTAGTTTCACAGTTAATTTTACCACCTTAAAAAGAGGACTCAGATCAAAACCCAAACATGAACTTAGCCACTGACAGTGATTTTCCTGGTGGCTCACGGAAGCCATTGCTCTCAGAGCTTCCATTTCCCCCTCCCATTCAGCAAAGGAAATGGGAGGGAAAGACAGCAATTCCGCAAGGTCTTTGTGCACTTTGAAACTTTGGTAGCTTCAGTTGTTGGTGTGACAAAAGCCATCTGTAGACAGAATCTAGAAGCAAGTATATGAACATTTGGGGAAGGGTGTTGCTTATATGGGTCATGTTGTCTCCTGCCAAATTCTGTGACAACCCAAAAGTGCAAGAAGGGTTCCGAGAAGAGCCGAATGCTGCAGTCAAGCTTCATATCCACCAAGACAAAGGGCTTTAATCTGCTTGGGGACGATTCCGCTCGCTGATTTTATATACTAACTAAGTCATCTGAGTCTAAAGGATAAAAGTTAAAAGCTGCCTAAGAACTTTATCCAGGGCCTCTACTTTCCCAGACTAAGTTGATACTGGAAAGACAGTCTGGTGTTTCAACCAGAGGACAGAGCCCACGAATGTGCAGCTTCCATACTATAGTGAACATTTCAACGACCCCGCAGCCGGGGTTCCCATATCTTCAGGTCCTACTGAGAAACAACAGACAGACAGACCTGCCGGCACCACCCTCAACGCACAGAAAAAAAGAGGCAAAGAAAACCCCTTTCATCAGTACTTTGCTAGTGCAGAAGTAACAGGTGACACAGAGCCTACCTTTTAACGCAGCACGAGGAAAATACTAGCCATAGCAACAGGGCCAGGCCCTGTGCTTACTGCAACCTCAGAGTATCCCTGTCAGAGGGCGCTACTGTTATCCCATTTTACAGAGGGGGAAACTGAAGCCCAGGCTCAAGGTCACCCAGTTGTGAACAAGGCACAAAGATTCAACCCACATCTACTGAACTCCAAAGTCTTTGTCTTAACACCTGGACCCCACTACTCCAGGATCTTTAAGTTTCATTGTTAATCATCCCTTCAGTACTTGATTTGTCAGCTAAATGATCAAATGCCAAAGCAGGCACCAATTTTGCAATATACACACTCTCTAATACAGCCCATCCTAAGGTGTCCCAGCCAAACATCAACCTTCTGGAACTGATGTTGAAACATGGTATTAGGGGTTCCACTGCAGGCAGGAAAAATGGGCAGATGACGAGTATCCTGGAGAGGGTAGAAGTGAGACAGGAAGTCATCACTTTCCATTTTTAACTGCATGGATGTACAGACGTGCTGGATAACTTGCAAAGGGTGAAGTGTCTCCCAGGAAGCTCAGGGTGCTTCTGGGCCTGCAGGGAGTCACAATGGCTTCTTGCAACCCCAGCTGGAACCTGTATCCATCTGTCCCTATCTCCCCAGGTCCTGTGCCTCTTGCCTCTGCCTCCACCACAGCCACCCTGCCCTTCTCTCAAAGTTCATTTCCAGGTTGTTTGTGGGGAGCCCTCCCCTCCACATGTGCAGCCTAGGTGTGGCCCTCCCTCAGTCATCCTGTGGCCTCAGCACACAGCCTGCCCACAGCAGCAACCTGACTGATGCCTATCTGCTAAGTCAGTATCACAGCAAGAGCACTGAACTTGAGTCCACGCTCAGCCTAGCTCAGTCCCAGAGGAGCTGCAGGGCCCTGACTGAGCTCTGTAACTTTGGTCAGCTTTCTGCCTTTGTAACAGGTAAGAAGTCACCCTTGTTCTGCCCGCCTCAGCTATAAGTTAAGGAGGTAACACCCTGTAGGTGGGGGCACTACAAAAATATCCCTAAAAACACTGAAATCCTTAGGCAGGCACAATTCCTAGCAGGGCACAGACCCTTATTAAATGCTTATAAATTGGATAAAAGCATCTCGTCTTCACAGCTACAGCATTAGCTTCTAGGGGCCAAGAATATGCTTTTGAGTCCTCCAAGCACCTCGCTCCTGCAAGTGGGCTGGTGGACATTCAGCAGGGCGAGTGAGAGTGGCTGGCTGCAGGCATGAAGCACCTGCTGTCCCTAGACAGAGAGGGCATACTCACCCCTCCCTCCACAGGAAGGTGTGTCCTTGGAGGTGCTTTCTTCAGTAACTGGGGCTAAAACATATTCCCTGATCTAGTCCTTCAGGTAATCAAAGGCTGCCAAAGGCCACACTTGGGGAAGGACTGGGAGTCACACTACACAGCTTGAAAGAGACTTGACCTGTGTCCCTGGCTGAACAAAGTGGCCCAAGCTCCCCTATGTGTCTCCTTAATGTAAGGGGGGAAAGCAAAACAAGACAAAACAGTAAACTGAGCTGCTGAACCAAATCGGAACTCTGCTCTCCTGGACTTTTCAATGTTGTAGGGATTTTCTTTTTAAAGCAAATAACATTTCAAGAGGAGGGGGAGGAATGACATTATTCAGGGACATAAAAGTGCTGAGATCCAAAAAGCCAAAACAAATCTGAACATGGGAATGAGACAGCCCATGTAGTTTCTTGAAACTGAAGCCAACTGCATGCATGACTTGTCAAGAGTTCATTTATCAGTGAAAAATAACTGACAGACAAGGTTCCTATACGCACTCCCGTAATTCTCACGACCGCTCATGTACTTTTAACCCACAAACACTATGAAAGAAGAGCTTGCTCTAGACTGGACGTTGCATGATACACTCAAAAGGAAGAAGACAGGGACAAGAGGCACGGAGAGAGGAGAACTCACACTTACCGAGTGGCCACAGAGCTAGATGCCGCCTTCTGCTCCAAACCAGAGGAAGGGAAAGAATGGGAAGAGAATCAGAGGACAATGAGGAGACTGCAGCAGGCCCCAAAGATAATCTACTATCATGTTAAGCCACTTAGCCTAAGACAACCATGACCTGTTCTTCAGTCGGACCTATTTACAAGTATACTGAATTTACTCAAACCATGACTAAAAACCCACATAAGAGGGGTGAAAAAAAAAGATTTAAAAACAAAAATGGAAAGACCCAAACAAAAGGCTGTGTGGCCTAGGTGGATCAAGCAGGACTTAGGGGATGGGGGCTCTGGGCCTGACAGTGCCACTTACTGGCTCTGCCCAATTTGCCAAGTTATTTCCCTCCTCGGAGCCTCAGTTCCCTCACGTGTCAAATGGGATGCTGGGCCAGATAAGTTGTTTCTGACTAGTGAGACTGCAACTGCAGTCACATATCAGGTATGTGGCTTTCACCAGGTCTTTATGCCTCTCTGGGCCTCAGTTTCCTCACGTGTCATAGGCAAATGGCAGCTCTGGAGAGAGCATGAAAATCAATAGATTTGAAGGTGCTGAATGAACTATGAGAAAAGACAGTAAGTTGATGATGCCCGTCTTGGATCAACTGCTATGCTGGCCTTTCCAGTCCCACTCAGACCTGATATGCAGTTCAAGGTCCAGGAAACTGGACAAAGGCAAAGGCCAAATCCTTACGTGCTGCCATCGAGTGCCCTGGCTATGACCTTCCATAAAGCAGAGTCAGAAGCAGGCCACAGTGACATTCTTGCAATGGGTGGGACAGAGGTAGGGAGGAGGTGGTGTTGCAGAACCAGCCCGCTCTCTTACATATCCATGGGGTGAGGATGGGGATGTATGCGGGATTGCACATTCCGAGTTTAATCTGTATGCATACAGGGGCATCTCGGTGTCGTTCAATGACAACCTGATTTACAGGAGTTTCTTAGAGAGCCAGGAAGTTAGCCAGTGACCAGTTTTGACATCTTCATCTTCTACCTCTCAGGACAAGAATCTCCTTTTCCTTTACAAAATGTTTATGGGCTCTCGGACTCTCCCTCTCCTGCAGGACACTCCACCCCCAGCCCAGGCTACACACACAGCTTTCCTACCGGTGCAGCTCCAGTCGCTCAGCAGGCAGGGAGAAGCATTCCCGTTGGTGTCTACAGCTCTCACAGAACCCCCAGAGCCACTGCACAGAGGGAAGGTAATCTCTCCGCAGCTGGGCCTTGGAACACAGCTGCGAGGGCAGTGATCTCTTTATCTAGGAGGCCTGCAGTCTGGGGCCCCAACACACTGGTTGAAGACAGTATCACACTGGGACATGACAGGTGATGCAAGAAGATCCCAACAAGCTCTGTAAGAGCTGCTATAGGCATGAGAGGCACCAGGTTGCCCATTTGCCACCCACTCATCAGAGGTCACATCCTAACCTCAGCTCACACTTCAGGACTTCCCCCTTGCTGATCTGACTGAGTCATATCTACTAACCTACAGGGTCTGTTGTAGAAATTAATCAGACAGGCTCATCAATCACATGGTAAGCCTTCCACCTTCTCCCCTCTACCCCCACATCACGCTGCAAGCTCTACCACACATTCGAGAATGCCATCATCTGCCAAAACAAAACTGGAGGGACTCGAAGCTGACAGGCAGGTCTGTCATATGACAAGTATACCCGAGCTCTGTGGCACCTCTCAGGTCAAAGAGCCAAAGCTATCTACCTGACTTCTACTGCAGGGGAGGGTTCTGGAGGGCAGGATAAACTCTAGTAAGACTACTCCCACCAGCAGCCACAGCACAATGGCGGGGGAGCTGCCGCATGTGTAACAACAGCCATCTGTCTATACACAGATCAAAATAGCACCAGATTCTTGCCTCTTAAGGCAGAGAAAGAGATTCCTGCAAAGAAGGGCTTCACCGCCAGGCGCAGTGGCTCACGCCTACAATCCCTGCACTTTGGCAGGCTGAGGCAGGTGAACTGCTTGAGCCCAAGAGTTCAAGACCAGCTGGGCAACATGAAGAAATCCCCATCTCTATAAAAAATTTTAAAAATAGTCCGGCATGGTGGCACACACCTGTGGTCCCAGCTACACAGGAGGCTGAGTATGGAGGATCACTTGAGCCAGGAAGGTCGAGGCTGCAGTGAGCTATGATAGTACCACTTCGCTACAGCTTAAGTGACAGAGAAAGATCCTGTCTCACAAAAAAAATAAAAAAAGAAGAAGAAGAAAGCCTTCATGGAGTCCTAAGTCAAAGCTAAGTCCAGGCATGTGGCTTTAAATTACTTAGAACCGGCCAGGGAATTAATCTAAGAAGTCTAGGGGAACAGCTGCTCAACGGGTCTTGAGCTCCTTCTTTATTTTTCGGCATGCCATGGGGGTGGGGGAACAGGAGAAGAAACGGGCACCTCATTTGTAAACACTTGCCCCACTTCCTTCTAAGCACTCTGGATATGACAATCAGGCCTCCTGACTTAGGGCAAAGACCTGGGTGGAGGAGTGTTAAAGAGGAAATTACACAGCCAACCAGAGTCACCCGGCTTAAAAGCAAACACCTTGGGACGCCAAGGTGAACTCTTCTAGGCTTTTCGTTACAAATCTAAGCAAGACTCAAAAGACTGTGGAAGAGTTAACCCAACTTCCAAAAATGAGTAATCATCTTCCTCATTAGAAATGGCCCAGGCTCCAGAAACAAAGATTCATTCTATTGTTTGTCCGCAGCACACCCCAAAGTGCTTGACGGACTGCCAAGTACACCAGCTGCAGCTGTAGCTGTCACTGTCCCCCTAGTGGAGCCATCTGAACCAGGCCTGGGTGTACTTCCCTTGCTCTCAGGAAGCTCATTCACTAAGTCAGCAGCAAAACTCTAAAGCCAGGACTCTGAGCACTCCTCCACGCACCTCCCAAACCAAACGTGGACTGGCCTTCACCTCGCTGTGGAAAAGGGTTCTTGCCCAGTGTCATCTGGATGGAGGAGTTCAAAAATGTGCAGGAGAAGGAAAGGTTACACATCAAACCACCAACACAGCCAGGCACAGTGGCTCACGCCTATAATCCCAGCACTTTGGGAGGCCAAGGCTGGCGGATCGCCTGAGGTCAGGAGTTCGAGACCAGCCTGGCCAACATGGTGAAACCCTGTATCTACTAAAAATACAAAAATAGCCAGGCATGGTGGTGGGCGCCTGTAATCCCAGCTACTAAGGAGGCTGAGGCAGAACTCCTTGAACCTGGGAGGTGGAGGTTGCAGTGAGCCGAGATCACGCCATTGTACTCCAGCCTGGGTGACAAAAGCGAGACTTCATCTAAAAATAATAATAAAAACCACCAACACTAGCCACCTCGATCAGGAGCAGATCCAAGGGAGGTGGCACAGATGATGTTCTCAGACTTAAAAATAACAATAATACCAGCCTAGGCAATATAGTGAGACCTCATCTTGACAAAAATTAAATTAGCCAGGCATGGTGGCATGTGCCTGCAGCCCCAGATACTCAGGAGGTGGAAGCAAGAGAATCACTTAGCTAAGCCAAGGCTGCAGTGAGCCCTGATCACACCACTGCACTCCAGCCTGGGCAACCAAGTGAGATCCTATCTCAGAAAATAATAATTTTTTTAAAGTCATAAAATATAAAAACAAAAAAAGAAACCCTATCAGACTGAATAGCTAGATGGGATCAGAATGGATGAAATTTAACTAGTACTGGTCAGAGGCTGGCATTGAAGCACCAAAACCCAGTTTCCAGTGTGCTGATGAATAGTTAACAGCACGCCACAAGCCCTGACAAAAGCCTGCGTGGCAGGCAATTGTGCCCATTCATTCAACAAACCCTTACTGAGTGACTACTTTGTGACTGCTGGGATGATGGTAGGGGCTGAAGACACGAACATACATAAGCCACAGTCTCCACTCCCACGGAAGTTAAAACTATTAACAACTGATGGATGAGTGAAATAAAAACTAAATAAAAATGCACTAAAAGGCAGAGAATATTTTTAAAATAGCATGATAAAAATAGCATGATAAAATAACGGGGACCGCTAAAGTTCAGAAATCTGGACCGGCCGCGGTGGCTCACACCCGTAATCCCAGCACTTTGGGAGGCCAAGGCGGGTGGATGGCTTGAGCTCAGGAGTTCGAGACCAGCCTGGGAAACATGGTGAAACACATCTCTACCAAAAATAAAAAAAAATTAGCTGGGCATGGTGGTGCATGCCTGTGGACCCAGCTACTCGGGAGGTTGGGGTGGGAAGACTGCTTGAGCCCGAGAAGCGGAGGTTGCGGTGAGTCTGGATCATGCCGTGGCAGTCCAGCCTCGGGAACAGAGTAAGAACCCATCTCAAAAGATAAAGTTCATAAACTTGCATCACAACCGTCATGGGATGGTACAAAGTCACCCTGCAGTCTCTCCCTCCCATACCCTGGCAGGTCCTCTGCCTGGACAGACTCTTACTCAGTTCAATTGTTAATAAATCAACAAACTATTGACTAGAACTGTGATGTTCACGAGGCCCAAGTCTAGCAAGTGCCAGAGGTGGCATCCACATCCACAGGGCCCCAGCATACAACGCTGGCAGAGTCGCACTGCAGGCCTCGGTTCTGGCTGGCCTTGTCCGGCAGAGCATGGCCTGAAGGTCAGAGTCTGTAAGGCAGTCTCCCCAGCAACACCAACCACACCCCTGGGCGAACTTTGCTTCCAGAGACCACACTGGGCCAGGTCTCCTTTCGCAGAGGTTACTTATGGGAGACAGTAAAGGAGTAAGACAGCGTCCCCAAAACTCAGCAGAATCCAACTTAAAAGTCACTTGCCTTTCACAAGGAAAAATCAGTCAACCTCTAGAGAAATGAGCGTAAAACACAACGTGCCCGTGTCCTCGTGCAGTTCTATCCTCCTTACTCACTGTCCCTGTGAACACATATGCCTCAAGTGCCAAATCAGCCTGCCCTGCAGACTGTCCTACTCATGAGCAAAATAAGACACATCATCTCGTGAGGCACAGCCAAGGTGGGAAGTGACCTAACTGCCTAACAGGAAGGACAGGATAAAAACACACTGCAACACCATGCAAAGGACAAAACGCAGCTTTCTAAGAGGCTATGAGAATATGTGGAAGCTTAAAAAATTTTGATCTCATAGAAGTAAAAAGCAGAACAGAGGAGACTAGAGGCTGGGAAGGGTAGGGGGAAGGCGGGGAATAGGAAGAGATTTGTTAAAGGATACAAAAATACAGCCAGATAGAAGGAGTAAGTTCTAGTGTTCTATAGCACTGTAGGATGACTAGAGTTAACAATATTATGTAGTTTCAAATAGTTACAAGAAAGATATTGAACATTCCTGGCACAAAGAAATGATAACCGTTAGAGATGTGGATATGCTAATCACCCGGAGCCCATCATCATACATTATATGTGTCGCAACATCACTATGCACCCCATAAATAGGTACAATTATGTGTCAATTTTAATTTTAAAAATTAAAAAAAAAAAAAAAAAGGCTTCAGGAGCCCAACACGTCCAAAGAGGAAACCATCTTCAGGTATAGTGCTAAGCAGAAAACCAAAGATCAGAACCATGGGTATATTAAGCTCCCATTTGGGTGAAACTAAATAAAGAACTGTGCCAGTAATACAGAAGTCCTGGAAGGATACAAAGGAAACGTAACATAAAAGCTGTCTTCCGGGAGGGGAAATGGGTAGCTGGGAACAGAGATGAGAGAAGACTCCTCAAGAAATGGATTTTTGTATGTTTTGAATTTTGAACCAAACGAGGTATTGACTTTCACAAGAAATAGGTAATATTTTCTAAAATCAAAAATATAAAAAACACCGTATTTTTATATACATATTTGTGCGTGTATATATCTGTATATTCTTGCACATGCATATGGAATATCTCTGGGAGGACAAACAAGAAAATGGCATTAGGAGTTCCCCCCAGGAAGGAGGGAGACGTGTAGCTGGGGACAGGGATGAGGAAACTGCTTTTCACTGCTGAGTTTGTACACATCCACGTACTGCCTATTCTTCAAACATTCTGGAGTTCTCCAAATACCACATGCAGTTTCCTGCCTCCAGGCTTCTGCTCATGCTGGTCTCTGGGGCTAGACCTTGCCGCCTGCTTCCGCTGCTCCCTGCTGCCCTCTCAGCCTCCAGACTCTCTAATCTCATCTTTTAAACTCAGTTCAGGTATCACCACCTCCAGGAAGACCTCCACACCCCACACTGAGTCAGGTCACGCGCTCTGCCTCTGTGCAGAATGCAGAGCTTGAATCACAGGGCCACGAAACGAACCAGTGAGCTGCCACCCCAACAGACTGTGTGCTTCTGGAGGGCATGAGCCCAGCCTCAGTCCCCTGAGTCCCCAGAACCTGGCACAAAGAGCTGCTCAGGAAATGTCTGCTGAAACAAAGAACACAATCACCACGTTAAGTCAAGTCTCAACGTTCTTGGTGCCAAATATACTGAAATCTCTCTTGCTTGCTGGGGGTTTCCGATAGCTATCAAAATGTTAACACTAATCCCAAGCACTGCACCTCCCGATCCACGGAGGGGCTGAGCTCAAAGTTTTCTGGGTTCCACAGCAGCACAGCATAACAGAAAAACACAGTGACCAGCACAAAAACCCCAGTATCTGATCATGCTCACACCTCCTCAGGAACCTGCAAACACTCATCAGAGTTTCTGTGGGCGGGAGGATGGCCAGCAGCCCTCTCACACCCAACCATGGGAAAACCGAGAGCCCAGGGCCCTGCCCTAACAGCCTTGTTTTCTATGTTCTTCTTTTAGGAGCAAGAATCTTGCTGCAGTCAGGGCCTGATGTGAGGGAGGCAGCACTTGCAGGGCCGGCCCTGGGCCAGGCAGAGCCTGGACAGACCAGGCCTCTGCAGGAACCCCAGTGGGACAGGGAGGGCCAAGGTCTTGGGAGCCTCCACAGAGAGCAAAAAGGGTCAAGGGGAAGATTATATACACATGTGATGCTGCACTCCTTAGAACAGACTTTTACTCAGAAACAAAAAGTATTTCTAGGTGACTGTAGTTAAACTGGCAACTCTTATGCACGCCCTGTGTCGTGCTTCTCTCTGGACAGTATTTCCTCCCGGTATCAGTCTCGTCCCAAGTCCAACACACACCAGGCTGGCTGTGCTAGGGACTGAGGGATGATGGCAGGTAATACATAAATAAGTTCATGTAAACAGCAAGTGTTCAATTAGGTTTCCCACAAGGCATGGCATGTCATATGATAATAAATCCACACGGACAGAGGAGTGAGCCTGGAATTCCAAGTGGGGTGGTAAAGATCTGGGGAGATTCCCTAGAGGAAGCAGCAGGAGTGTTGGGCAGGAGTTCAATGCCAGAGACGGGGTGAGGGTATTCTGTTAGGATGCTGCTAAATGACATGTCTGACACTCCAGCAAGCTAGGGGGATGGGGCTGGGGGTGGAGGGCCCCTTCCCAGCTTTTGATGGAAGGGGCCTCAGGATGCCCAGACAGGTCAGCCGCCACAATATCAGCCAGTGCCAGCCCTCTCACAAGGCCCAGGCAGGGGAAGCTCCGCACACCAGACAGCCACAAGCCGCCACCCTGCTCCCTGCCTCCCATCACTCTGTTTCTCTCCACCTCTCAGCGGTCTGCCCTCCCAGAGCTCTCCTGCCTGAATAGCAGGCAAACAAGCTGAGCTGGGGGCACGGGGAGGTACACAGGCTGGTGGTTTACTCAGCTGAACAAAGCCAGGTGACCCAGGGGATTCTAAGAGGTCATCCCAAACGTCCTTCTTTTGTAAATGGCAGCATAAAGGTAGGAAGCTGCAAAACAGTGATTTCCATCCCCCAGTATACCAACAGTCCAGCCCTGACCCAAGCAGCTCGCCCAGAACGCCAACAGACAATAGAGTAATTGTGTTCTCCCTTGGGGAATGGGAGTGGCCATACACAGCCCCATACGAGAATGTCACGATCATCTCAGACTCCCGAGTTACAAATATGTGATCGAGGCATGTGCTGGGCACGCGCTTCCCACGTGTTTTCGTGGATATGAAAGCACAAGGGCCAACGTGCCCAGCTGCTGGGGACTGGGAGCTGCAGAAGGCAGAGTACTGGGGCAAGGAGAAAACCACACAGAAACGCTCCATTCAAAGCCATGACTGAGTCAGTGTCCCCTTGTTTCTGAGGAGCGAGAGTAGCAGGGGGAACACTCCTTGACAAAACAATACTGTGAGCAAAACTGCAAGGCCAGGCAAAGCCAGTGGCTGCCCGCCACCTCCCAGTGACTACATCTGGAGCTAAAGACACAAGACCAGCAGTTCACTCTGGACAACTAAAACCCCCAAATGAGAGGAAACCACCACTAACCACTTAGATGTGCCCACTGGCTGAATGTATGGACTCCAACACTCCACGTCCTGGCTCTGGGCCTGCTTCCCCAGATGGGTCCCAGGGTCTCTCACCTCCAGCAGCCCTGGCTAGGCTCAGGTGTCATCAGGTGCGGGAAAGAAAGGGTACAGCAGTTGATTCTGGACGTGGTTAAGCACTCTATTTCCCATCACTGCACACAGACACTGATTTCAGGGCACCTGAAACAAAGGGCGCCCAGCCTTGGACCGACGGCAGTGAGTGGGAAGCCTCGTGAAGCATTCTCGAGTACAGGGTAACCTGCTGTGTCCATGACAGCTCTGTCAGTTCGACCCAAACGCAGCCTGTCTTTGGTGAGAACGGGCAAAATCAACCTATCTGGGAAACCAAAAGCTCAAAACTGAAAATCACCAAGGCTGCCTCCATTAGTATCTGGGTTCCAGGTGGAGGGTGGAAACCGAGATGGACAGTGGATGGTGTGTGTTAGTGACAGAATTACCTAAAGGTAGGAAATCAATGTGTCTCCAGCTATCACAGTGGAGAGTCTGAAGACAGCTTCCACGAAGATGGCTGAATGGAAAACAAAACATCTCTGGGAATCTAGTTTCAGGTTTCCCAGAAAATAAGACACGGCAGCCGAGACCCACATAGGCCAACCCACATCCTTGCTGGGGGGAACACTGGAGTATCTGGCACCTGCTTCAGCAATGTGCACTGGTTCTCCAAGCGTGGACCCCGGATCAGTAGAGAATTGCCTGGGAACTCATTAGAAAGGCAAAGTTTCGTCCCCAACCCCAGACAAACTGAATGAGGGGTGGGACCCAGCAACTGTGCTTAGTTAAGCCCTCCAGGTTGAGTCCGGTAGTCCCTAAAGTTTGAAAAACACATTTTTACTGGATTTGGTACCTAAAACCCTAGTAACTGGGAGGACAATTTTGCAGATGAGAAAATTGGGATCCATAAAAATTGAGTTTCTTGCAAAAGTGATGAGGTCAGAACTGGACAGGTGACCTACTATCCACCCCCAGCACGTCCTCTGGCCAGGCCCTGGAAATCTACATCTAGATCAAGATGATCCTTGGCCTTCAGGAGTTCCAACAGTCCCTAGAATGCACTGAAGGAGAACAGTGGCATTGTCAGAGCCTTGGGGCCCCTTCTCAAGGCTCTTGGCCCAGCAGAATCAGAGGCTGAACCAACCACCCAGGTGCACAATGCCCTGACCAGTAGGTGAGAAGGAGGCAGGTAAGGATGCCGTGTTTCTGCTGCAAATAAAAGGGGTGGGAAGGGCTTTCAGGCAATGGATTGACAGGCTACATTTTTCAAATTCAGCAAACCATTTGGAATGACACCAAGAATCCCAAAGGTTGACTAGGCGGTGAAATATGTGTGAGAATCAGAAGGAAACAAAAAGTCACAGAATAGTTGCCACAAGAAGAGGTAAAAACAGGGTTGAGTGAAAAAGATAAATGACAGGAGGGATTGCTATTAGATACTTGAAGAAATATGAAGAGAACACCTCAATTCTTTGAAAAATATTAATTACCATCTGGCGAATCTTTGCTTTACTTCCACTTGCTGTATTGGGTCTCTGTCAAAAGAATGAGCTAGAAGAATGAGCTGAGATGCATGTTTCATCTACCCTAAGAAATGTGTCTAACACCAGAAGTTATCTACTTGGTACACAGCAGCTAGGCTGCCTATCATGAGAATTTAAAAATTAAATCTTTATTTGTAAAAAAATCCCTTGCAGTACCTATTAAAATCCAGAAGGCACTTTTTATTTAGTTAGTTACTTATTTATTTTTGGAGACAGGGTCTCACTCTGTCACCCAGGCTAGAGTGCAGTGGCACGATCTTGGTTCACTGCAACCTCCGCCTCCCAGGCTCAAGCGATCCTCCCGCCTCAGCCTCCCAGTAGCTGGGACCACAAGTGCCTGCCATAATACGCGGCTAATTTTCGTATTTTTAGTAGATGGGTTTTCTCTATGTTGACTAGGCTGGTCTCGAACTCCTGGGCTCAAGTAATCCACCTGCCTTGGCCTCAGGAAGGCACTTTCAGATAAGAAGATTAAACTAGGTGAAGCACCTGAGTGATTGGCAGGGGGTGGGGGGGTGCGGGGGTACAAAATGAATCCCCAGGTCACCCAGCATCACAGGGCCATTCAGGGGGTAGAAGGGCCCCTGGGCTGAGACTGGCTCCTGAGACTTAAGGGACATTATTTGTACTTTCAGAGTTTCTATTAGTGCCCTGAGTACTGGCTTATCTTTGCAAGTTTACTAGCAGGTGGAACACGAGGTAGCAGGATTATGATGGCAATGACCTTGAGCACTGCGAACAGCCTGGGCATTTCTACTAGTCACTGCCATTCACCATGGTTCGCCCTGTGCTAATAACCTGGAGAGCCAGAAAATCTGAATCTGTCTTCTGAATGTCTTATCCACTCCCAGGATCTCAAACTCAAATGCCTTCCAGGGCCAAGTAGGAAACATAAATGAGAGAAGCATGCTGCACAGGAACCGAGATGATATATGCCTGGTCCACCATGGACGGCTCTGGCTACAGCTAACTGTGGTGGGCTGTTTGGGAAAGAAGACCCAGGCTACTATTCTTCTGGCTTGTTAAGAGAAACTGAAAGTAAAGACTTCTTTGCACAATCTCCTTTTTATGTTCTCAAGAAATTTAAAAATTTGTAAAGCATCATATGAGCCAAACAAATCATGTGTGAGGACCACATCTGGCCGCCAGACCACCAGAGTGCAAACTCCGGTCTAAATGATGCTGACGATTCAGACCCCCTGAAAACACCCAAACAGCTAAGTTTCATCTTGGTTTGAAGACCTCAATGGACTCGCTTGGCCTTAGCGATTCAGTCACGCATTCTCATTGGCACCACTCCCTTGCTCATTCGGTGAGTTAGCTAGAGGCCTGAAAATGACTAGACAGCTCAGACTGTGTGAAATTCCATGCACAACAAAGTAGACCCATAAAACTCCCAGTCACAGCCAGCAGAGGCCTGCCTTCCCACCCATGGACCTGGAGAGACAGTTGATCCGGTTTGTTCACTTGGCCTGATCCCATGGGAGGCTGTGGCACCCATTCCATGGAGCAAACCATGGCATTATCTGAAGTAAAGCAGAGTCTGGGGTCTGCCCTGCCCCCACCAGAGAGCTCCCTTCTGGCCTCGCCCACGAGGTGGGGTAGGGAAACAGTTTCCATGCCAAATACTTCTAACACATGCACGTAAACCCAGCAGATGGAACAGACAATTCTGGATCCCTGACGCCTCCAGACTGCTGGCTTTGGTTGGGTCATCATGAAGAGAACAGCTGCTTCCTCAATCATGACTACTGCACAGAACAGAGGATGCTGTTTTGATGACTTCTATGCAAGATATAGAAACAAGAGGGGAGTTTCCTGCCTTTTATTTCAAAATAGCCCAGGACAAATGAAGACTTCTTGTACCATAACACCACATTCAAAGGGAAAGCTTGATGGAGTTGGTTTTCTTAAATGTCACCCCACAGTGAGCAACCTACTTCTCTGCCCACAGGCCGTGATAAAAATGTCATCAGGGACCCATGCAGAGCAGCAAGAGACTTCTCTTTGAAACAGCAGCATGTGCACGACTGGGGACAAAACTAGGTGGTAAGGAGAAACCAGCTTTGGAGCAGAGGGACCTGGATTTCAAGCCAGGCTCTAGCCCATCACAAGTCACACTCTCTCAGGGACATGGCAGAAGCTCAGTTCCTGCCCAGTGAAGTGGGGCTAGTCACTCCCAGCTGGCTGTGCGATGAGCAGATGGAGAGAGAATGTATGCGGAGTGCTTGGCACACAGTAGGTGCTCAGAAAACGGCAGCACTCTAAAAACAGATAATTTCCATTATAAATGTATTTGTGCCTGGGTTCTTTTGGGCACATGGAATTAGTCTCCCTAATTCCACTACTAGGACAGCAGTGAGAAATTAAGGGCAGAGCCCAATCTCGAATGATCTCACCCTCCACTGGCTGAAGAAGGAAGACACAGACCATTTCCAGGAGTGGCTGGCTAGAGGCAAGCACAGTGTCAAAGGTGGCAGCGGGACGGGAGGGGGACACGTAATCAAGGCTGGCCTTCCAAGGCTATTCTTTTCCCTTTTAAACCATGTGGGGAAAAAATCTTCCATGTATGACGTCTTAAACACAACTTCCTCCCTACTAGGCACTTCCTTCATGCAACTGTTCTAGAGCTAAGTTCACCAGGCTTTTACTTATCTGATTTTCTTCTTCTTTTCACTCTTGCCCAAGGTCCTGAAAAGTCCTCCTGGTATCTTATTCTTGCATTTTATAAAGGTTTCCATCCTGATTACAGAGGGAGTGGGCATTGTTTAAAGTGTGAAGATTCATGTAGACTGTACCCATGTAAACCAAACACAGAAAAGCCAGCCATTCCCAACAGGAGCGCTGGACCGGACTTCTGACTGTACAGTGCATTTCAGAGACTCCAATGTAGACGGCCTGGACTACAACCAGCCCTCTGGTTGTAGTCACACAGCTCCTCTCCACAGTCAGAGTCCATCAGCATGCACAGATGTGGGGTAGATGGGGCCAGCACCGATGTGTTTATGCCTGGGTCTGATGAACTGGAGATCTATGCCCTCCATATTTGCCTTCATCCCTCAAAATGACTCTGCCCCCAGTTAGCTTCCAAAGAGATTCCTATTTAGAGCATTTATGGACCAAGCAAGACAAGAGCTACAGTTCAGCCCAGCTCTAAGCTACTCAACACACGGCATCAGTGTTAGCAGTGGACAGCATTTTAAGAAATAAGTCACATGATACTAGCTAGCTGAGGGACCTGGAACTCACCTTCCTTTCTCATGCCACACAATAGCCATCATTTTGAATGAATGAAGTAGAGGTAGTTCTTTATCTGATGCCCATGGAAAACATGGTCATTTCATCAGACCACGTATTTCCCATTCCAGCACAGTAGGAACAATGGTATAACCCATCAGGCCCAAATGGCCCAGAGCAGAACAGATCTGAATACATGAAAATGGGATTTCTGCAGGACCCAGCATGCAAACACACATGGGGCACTGGACATGGCAGAGTTGATGAGGCCAGTGGCCCCAGTGAACAAGGAGCTGGGGTTACAGGCTGCAAAGGGGCATGGCAGGGGCCTGCCAACCGTCATAAGATCTAGGGACAGCCTCTTCACTCCAGGCCCAGGTTCCCTCTGCCACAGCAGACATTCCTCCATCACCTTAGAGTCAACAAACTAATTTTCAATTTTGTGTTTTGGGAGCAGGAAGGTCCACTGTCTTGTCTTTCACCAGAATGCCTCCTCTGCACTTTTGGTTCCCTCAGATTTGGATTCTCCCCACACTGGGACACAGTCTCGTGTGCTCCTACCTGCAATGACAGCAACGTTCTGGGTCTGTGCTGTCCAACGTGAGAGGTGACCAGCGCATGCAACTATTGAGCATGTGACATGTGGCTAGTGCAACCAAAGAATGAAGTCTTCATTTCATTTAGTTTTAGTTAATTTAAATCGCCACATGTGGCTACACCTAACATACTCAATAGCCCAGGTCTGGAGTGCAGAGTATTCATGTGGAGAAGAGGTCAGTACATTTTTTTCCTGTAAAGGGCCAGGCAATAAATATTTTAGGCTTTGTAGACACCGTGGTCTGTAAATTCTACTGCTCTGGTGTGAAGGCACCCACAGATGTTACCTACACACATGGGTGTGGCTGTGTCCCAGTAAAACTTTACTAACAAATGTAGGCAGTGGGCCAGGTTTAGTTATCAGGCTATAGCTTGCCAATCCTAAAGTTGGGAGTTCAAACCCCAGAACAACTGCCCATGAGCTAAACGACCTTGGGCACTTTACCTTACAGAACCCTACATTCTTCATCTACAAAAGCAGTCACTTCTCAGGGTGGTTATATGAATTAACTGCGAAGCCTAACACACAGTGGCATTCAAAAAGTACTTGCTGGGCCAATGAAAACGGGAAAGAACTGGGTGCTTGGACTTGCACTATCCTATTTATTCCTCCTCCTCTGTTAAGTAGGTACTATTATTCCCAGTCCACAGATGAGAAAATCACAGCTCAGAGAAGTGAAGTGGCTGAACCAAAGTCAAAAGCCATCAAGTGGCAGCACTAGAACCCGGGGATTCTTTTTACTGGTTCTGTGCCCTACTCTCTCTTCTCTCAGGCTTTTCTAACTGACATCAGCCCTACCCAACATTCTGTCCAACTGTCTGGGCTCATCTGTACTGCCTCATACTATAAGAGGCTCCATTTATAAAGGAAATCATTAAGAAACACAAAATCAACCTTTTTTTCTTTTTTTTTTAAGGAATCTAAGACGTTGAACTCTACTAGTTCCTGTTACAGACACTGTTCTGGAGCCCATGTCACCAGCAGTAACTCACTGGAACACCTCTCACAAGGCAGCTCCCCTCTATCGTGCAGGGACCCAATGAGGTGTGGCATGCTAGACCATCACATGAAGTTCCGGCTGTGGCCCTTCCCCACGTCACCTCCAAAACTATAAAATGCTTCCCCCACCTTGGAGATGGGAGGTCAGAGAGATGCTCCCTGCAGTTCTTACCAGAGGTGCAGGGGCCTTCACATGGGCTGATGCAGCTCAAACATGAACTGAATGATGGCTTGTTTCTTCCCGCATTTGGCATGAAGACCCAGATCCCTCCCAAGTCTTCTCCTTATCTCCTCCTGCCTATCTCCTCCTCCATGTCTGCCAGGATCAGCCCTGAGCAGAGGAGAGGGCAACCTGGGATTGCTGTCTTCTCCTCCAGGGCCATAAGACACCAGTGGCTGTGACCACCATGCTGGCTCCAGTAGCAACCAGGGGGTAGGACAAAAATTGAGCCAAAGCTAAATCAGAGACGAGCAGTCAGCCACTCAGGGAACAAGTGCCTGGGTTCCAGCTCCCGCCTGTGCCTACACTCGGGGCTAGAAATCAGCCCTGTCTCCAACAGCGCCCAAAGCCTGGCCAGGCCAATGGCTGCCTCCCATAAGGGACTCCACCCTGGTTCCCCCAGGTTCCACTGATCCACCCAGAAACGGGCAGGATCAGCCATGCTCAGTCGTCGTCTTACAAACGCAGGGGAAGGGGTTGGCCAGGCAGGAAGCTGGCAGACCCAGTAGTTCGGTGAGCAGAGGAGCATGCCACCATGTCATGTCTCAGAACAACGACTTCCTGAAGTCGTGTAACATATAAGGACTTACCTGAACTTCACACATGCTTTTAAAAATCATTTTTTGGCCAGGTGCAGTGGCTCACACCTGTAATCCCAGCACTTTGGGAGGCCCAGGCAGGTGGAGTACCTGAGGTCGGGAGTTCAAGACCAGTCTGGCCAACATGGTGAAACCCCGTCTCTACTAAAAATACAAAAATTAGCTGGGCGTAGTGGCACACGCCTGTAGTCCCAGCTACTTGGGAGGCTGAGGCAAGAGAATCACTTGAACCCAGGAGGTGGAGGTTACAGTGAGCCGAGATCACGCCACTGCACTCCAGCCTGGGTGACACAGCGAAACTCCGTCTCAAAAAAAAAAAAAAAAAAAAAAAATCTTTTTTTTCCCCAAAGCAAGTTAGAACTCATTTTCCTGTGGTCTATCACATACTCTCCTGAGCCTAAGTGTCTGATCCCCTCTCTGCTCCAACTTGTGGCCATACAGCTCTTTCACTCCAGTTTGCTGCTCAACTTTTGGCCTATGTGGACGCACCCAGGCCAGATCCTCTTTTACTTTCTTTTCTAACAGGTGAAGGCATGTGCTAACCTCCCCAGGAATGAGTTGAATAGAGAGGTTTACTGTTAAAATCAAAACCATCTGCGGCTAACTTACTCACTTTCTTCTTCCCTCAGGAGTAAATGCAGATGAGCAAAACCCTACCAGCCCTGGAAAAGACACCCCACAAAGCCAAGATGGGCTGCTAACTGCAGTTTTGCCTCTGCCTCTGCACAGGTTCAGCATTTTTCTTAATTCTCCTCTTCTGGGCCCAGGTCACATGCCACAGTCAATGGGGCCTGGAATCTGGGCTGGCATCTGAGGGCAGCGGAGGCCTCAGGCGCACTGGCCTCCAGGAGTCAGGTGACTCAGGCCCGCCATTCTCGAGTGTCTGTGTCAGCAGCTTCCCCCTGCCTTTGAGAACACCGGTGAGAACAGGCTATGACAGAGCCCAACAGGCACGGAAGCTCCTTCTTCCATCGCACCAACATGGTTAGGGGCCTGTTTTTCCCTTTAAAGAAAAAATAGTCTTACACTGAATCGGACTGTTTCAACTCACACACCAGAACTTTGACTTCTTTAGTTCCAGTGCAGCACAGGCAAGAGGTTCTAGAAGCTCTTGGGAATCCCAAGTGCCCCCGCTAAATGCGAGAGTTTTGCCTAAAAATAAACAAAGACCACATCACTCTGGCCAAGGCGGCACTTGATGAAAATTCTCAGAGGCTAGTCTCATGCTTCTCCAGGAAGGTCACTCCTAGGTCAAAAAGCTGGGCCCCTGGGCAGTGGCGCCCCGAAGGTGGGCCTTCTCCCAGCACTTCGTCCTTCCCTTTACTGCCATCCTGACCTAGATCAGCTCCGCTCCCCTCTGAAATCTACACTCTTCTCACCCAGGCTCCAGGTCTCCCAGATTCCCTGACGCAGTCTCATGCCGCTCTCCTGGTCTGGAATATCTCCTCCTCCCCATTCTTCATCTGTCTAAACTCCTACTCATTCCTCAAGGCTCAGGTCAGCTGTCACCCCCTCCAGGAAGCCTTCCCTGCCCTCCTCTCTTCAGCTCAGTTAGAGAGACCTTCTATGACTTCCAGAGGACAGTGTGACTCACCAGTACCTTGTGTAAACATATCTTCATTCATTTATTACACTGTGTCTGGCACATAGTAGAACCTCAATAAACACCTGCAGTCTGACTGTCCATAACATGAGCTATGAACTCCCTAAAATCAGTTCGGTAGATGCATCTCTGAATTCCTCGGGGCCTGACGACGTGCCTGACACACAGAGTAGATGTTACTCCATACTGATTGAATTGCACTGAGCCTGGGGGCCACCGCCATGGCAGGTATGTTCTGTGCTTATCACAGGAACAGTGACACACCCAAGGACGACACAGTGGGCAGGGATGACACACTCCACCTGGCAGATGAGTTCTGTCACATCCATGAGACCAGAGGCAGCCGAGACACCTCGGAGACCTCCCTTATGCAGCCCTCGCTCACAAAGCTTCAGGATCTCATCGTCCTAGCAGAAGGTCTGCTTCAAGGCCACCCATGCCCAGCCACCTTAGTGGTTCCTCTGAGAGAATGCTCTAGGACCAGCCCCAGAGGGGAGGGGCTGCCACAGTCTGGAGTCAGGGCCCCCTCCCAGAACCTAGTAAACAGCATGAGTCTTCACACCCCACACAAAGGGGTCTCCCTCAAAGCTACCCAAAGTGCAGCAGGAAATCTCATGAGTCAAGACTGTCCATCCTGTTCACCCCACAGGATGCCAGCCAGCCCTAGACTCATGAAGAGTGATGCTCACCAGACCCAGGGAATAGACGCGTCAGGAGTCAGAGGCCTGCACCAACAGAAGCCCAGGTGGCGCAGCCTGGACCCTTCCCTCTGTCCTCCAAGCCAAGGGCTCCTTTCAAAGCTTCAGCAAGCTTAGATGAGCTCTTGCTCCTGCAGACACTGAGGTCAGGTTCAGGTGGCGAAGGGATCTAGAAGCAGTCAGAATCACACCGCAGGCTGAGCGGGGGCCAGGCGCCCCAGCTGCAACCACATAACCTGCACCCAGAAGATGCTGACTCCAGGTGTCCAAGGCAGCTCCCCCAACATGAGAGGAATAGCAAAAAACAAAGGTGCCCACTGCAAAGCATCTAAACAGAATCCAAAAGGTAGTAAGTGGGCCCCTCACTCTCAGTCTAGGTAGGGGTGCAGCCATTAATTCCTTGGTTTCCAAAGAATTCATTTACAGAAGTGTGGGTCGCAGCAGAGCCAAGATGGTGAGGCCACATCACGACCCATACATGCATTTAACTTTCTATGCTTAGGACCAAAACTAAATCACTTTTGGTAAACAAAGATTTAGTTTCCTAAAGAGAAAACTTAAAAGATTTCACCAGTCTCAACTCTTGGTAACAGACACACTGCAAACTAAACTGTAATGCATACTTCCAACTTTTCCTCCCAAGAAAACCCTGCGCTACCTGAGAGAGGAGGATGCTGGAGGAGAAAAGGCTCTATCTGCCCCAGCCTGACCCGTCCAGCCAAGCCCAACTCCAGCTGAAGTCCCCTCTGCTCTGTCCTGTATCTTGTCACCACTGACTGACCTCCTCAGGACAACCTGCCTGACTCCCGTCCTTCCGGCCCTTCTTCAGTCCTCACAACAGCACACGATTGCCACAGGCTGGGTGAGATATTCACTAATGTTTGGGGAGCTCTAAGTGTCCCCACGTGTGGTCTCATTCAGGGCCCTGAACCTATGGGTTGGGGTTGCTGTCAGCACTGCCATACTCCAGATGAGGGAATGGGGGCCAGAGACAGTCGCCTGCTCAAAGGCACAAGGCATGGCCAACAAAGGGCAGACCTGGGATTTGAACCCAGGCTTCTGATTCCAAAGCTGAATGCTACTTTTGCCCTCAATGATACAGAACTGGGTTTCACCTAGATTCTGTCCAAAGTTCCTCTGTGATGCCAAAGAGTCCCCATTCTTCCTGCAACCACAAGAAGCACCTGGTTGGCATGCAGCTGACCACGAGCTTTGCAGCAGAAACCCTGCTCGCCCAGTCACACTCATCTCCTACCTGGCATCGCTCTGCAAGGCACTACGCCTGTTGCAAGGGTCTTCTCAAACAAGCTCTAAACTGATCTTCCTAAAAATGTTGGGTGGCAGGACCAGCAAGGTGAGAAATCGGAGGCCCAGAGAGGGTTACAGGGCAAATTAGGTCCAGCAAGTAGGCAGTCTGTGCCCACTACCTTCCAGCCAGGAAATTCAATCGTGTGACCGCCAAAGGGATTCCATGGGAGAACGGTTCCTACGGCCCGGTCCTCACGATCATGCCACAGAGAGGCTTCCCTGCATCCCGCTCTCCTTCTGGAGACTCAAAATCACAGACACCTCTTTGCCCCTGGGGCTCAGGAGCCAGGCTCCCTCTCCTCACCCAGATCATGGAGAGAGTCAGCTGCAGAGAACTTCTTTCCACCTCCAAACATGCAGAGAAGCTGCTCCCAGCCAGCGGACTGAAACTCCCTCCGCTCCCAGGCCCATGGCCAAGACCAATGCCAGAGCAAGGGGAATTCCAGGCAGGGCCGGAGGCCTCTCCCAGCTGGGCTTTGTCTGTCAGGGTGCTTCAGGCTTCAGCCAGAGGGCAGCCTGGGAGGGAGGGTGGCCTCCACGAGGTGGGGGCAGGCAGCAGCAACTGGAACCTGCATAAGCCACCTCTCCTGCACAAGGCACAGTCCAGCTGCCAGGACACACAATGGCCCCAGACAGGACCTGTACAAACCCAGCTATCCAGGAGCTCGGGGGCCCACCCACGCCCCCTCCTAGAAGTTGCAGCATGGCACCCGGACAGGAGCTGCCAGGGAACGCCCACTGGGCAATGCACATGTCTTACAGCAGGAACTCTCCTCCCCTGGTGAGCACTGGATGGAAAAGCAGCAGGGTGTGGTAGAAAGAATACAGGACTGAGGTCAGCTGGGCCAAGTTCAAATCCCAACCTCCCCTCTCAACCTGGGGTGAGTGATTTCTCCAGGCAGCATGTCTTCAGCAATGAAATTAGGCTAGTCCCTGAGCCATAGGTTGTGCCGAGGATTAAATGAACTAATGAAGTAAAGTGCCCGGCTCCACGCTGGACATCCAGCAGATGTCCAATCAATGTCTGCTGAATGAATATGGAAATTGCAGCCCTGAGGAAACACCAATTCTCTTCTCCCTTCACTCAGCCCAAACCCAACTCCCCACAGCGGGGGGAAGAGCCCTTATTCACTACTCACCACCACCACGACACAGCCAGGCAGACTGACACTTTTGGCATAGAGGCCAAAACCTTTTTCATCAAACTCACCTTTACAAGGTTTCAGCACCTTCCATTGGGGCTGGTGGGTGGGGACGGGGATGGATAGCATGTTTCACTTGGCAAATGAACTCTCTGAGCAATGATCAAGTTCACCTGTTGGTCTATGCTAAAGCAGGCTGTCCTGCAAGCAAGAATAAGGTTCCACATCATGAGAGCACAGCAGTAGGGCAGGGACTCAGGAGACAGAGGCTGCACCTTTGAGAACTGGCTACAGGACCCTGGGAGATTCACCTCACCTCTTAAGGATCAGACCTCTCTTCCAGAAGTTTACATCAGCAGGCCCAAGAAGCTCTCGCTCTCCAAGCACCCTGGCCATTCTAAACACAATTCTATGAAATGTAATCCTGAGTATGTTCACAGGAAGACAGGCTCTGAGCTGTCAGGGACAACCAAGTGCCTGATAGAGTGACACTCACTGCAAACCTGGGTGAAAAAGACTCACCACTCACTGAGAGTTGCCAGGATATGCCCTGGAACCTAACTGCATCTTTCCTCCCCTGAGCCCCAGGGGCACAAACCCCCAAAAGGAACAAGACCACTAGGACCGTGGGGAGGAAGGGCCTGCATGAGAACTACCCTGACACCACAACCTGAGTAAAATCTGCCCCCTTCAATCTGGAAAGAAAGTGGTTCAGAGGGACTGTGCTGAATCTTGGCCCAGCAGAAACAGAAATGACCTCGAGGATGCCCACAGCAGACACTTCACCTAGGGATGGTGCCTTTCAGATGCCACTTCATCAAGACATAGCAGCAGTAGCAGCAGAATATGCCAATAGGTTTGCTCCACTCCTGAATATGAAAGCCCCCAATCTCCTGCTAAGGAATAGGGAAACTAAGGAACAGACCCCTAGGTATGCATGGGGTCTATTACAGCCCTCACTCCTCAGTCTTGGATGCACAAGAGAATCGACTCAGGAACTTTAAAGATACCAGTGCGGGGTTGTTGCCCTCCCTCCCCAATATTGTGATGTAATTGGGCCTGAATGCAGCCTGGGCATCTAGATTTTTTTTTTTTTTCAACCTTCCCGGGTGACTCTAATGTGCAGCCAAGGTTCAGAACCACTACGCTAGCTTCTAGAAGTTCCAGCACTCTCCTACAAACTCTTCAGGGGCAGAAAGGACAGCATGCCCAGCCAGGCAGGCCTTGCTAGAGATAGGTCTCCTTAATTCTTCCTTCAAAACACACGCACACTCACACACCCCCGCCCCCAGAACCAACCTGCAAAGAGCCATCTGTCTGAGACAGAATGCAGGGCCGCTGCCCAGCCCTGGCTGGGGCATACCGAGTTCAGCCACACTGGAGGATATACAATTGTGTTCAGTGACTTGATTACTTTAGGCACATGAACAAAATATGATATTGTACAGACCTGGAGTGGCAAACACCACATCATAATTTACTCTGAGACATCTGAATTACAAACGCAAAAAGAAAAAAAGTTGGAAACGCTTTTAAGAATCTCTTTGAATGGAAAACGGAATCTGAATAAATGGCGGTGCTTCCAGTGGGCTGCCAGGTTTACTTCCTGTTTCCCCCAGAAGGTCACCGGAAATGTTTTCTTGTGAATCTGCCTTTTCTGAGACTGAAGCAAAACATCTCAGCCTCCCAAACTATGGCACTACCTTTGCTCCTATAGTACATACAGATTGCAATCACTCCAAAAAAAAAAAAAAAAAAAAAAACACACACACACACACACACAGCCATAGGAAAGGGGAGTGGAGGGGAAAAGGCAGTTAAAAGTTCTAGGTTTCCCTGTGGTGTTAACAAGACTAAATAAAATTTCTGCTTTGAAATAAAACAGAACCCAGTGCCTCTATCGTATGAATACACAGCACAGCGTATAGAAAGCAAGCAGGCTCTGAAGGGATAGAGCTCCTTCCTGGCTTTCTGCCTTCCGGCTATGTGGCCTTGGGCCAGTTACTTGGCCTCTCTGAGCCTCGGCTATAACTGCAGGTTTGCTTTGAGAATTAGAAAGTGTATACACAGCCCAGGGCCCTGGGTGGGCCTTCAACAACCAGTGGGTGCTGCTATTATTCTTTGAACAATCTGCACCCATTTCAGCTAAATCCTTGGGAATCACATTATACCAGCGCAGGGGAAGAATCTGTTTCTTTGTTTAATGAGAGAACAAAAAGAGTGAGTGGAGAAGTCAGGAGTTAGCCTGCCACCACATTCTGGGGTCAAATGGGCTGTTTACCAACATGATTTGCTTTCACCCTCCTGAGAGTGGCACCATGGAAAAAGTCCTTCCCGAGACTTACAGATGCCCAAGAGGCAATGTGGTTTCCATGATATTCCAGCATGGTCTGGCCAGGCTGTCCCCCATCCCCCATGCAAAAGCCAGCTTCCCCGTGCAGCCCCCACAGCAGGAGAGAGGGAGAACCATTAAAGAAGCGGGGGTGCCTGTCACACTTCTCTGTAACCCCTGACGTGATGTGAAATTCTACAAGGTAGACCCTTTGAAATGCAAAATCTTCCAGAGTCCTTCAAATGTGTTTTTATTTTCTCGGGTTCCTAAGGCTGCTTTCAGATCCACCCATCAGTATTTCCCCCTCTCAATCAACCCACATTTAACAAAAAAAAAAAAAGAAAGAAAGAAAAGAAAAAACAAGAAAAACCCAAGGACGTCTCTATTTTTCAGAAAAGCTCAAGTATCTCCAATCACTGTGAGGAGAAAGAAAATAAAATCTTCAGCTCCAGCCTCCTTGCATCACTCCAAGACACCCAGAAGCCAAGTTTCCTCTGGAAGATTCCCTCCCATCCTAGCCAGCACAGCAGTCTGTTGCTCAGATCTGAGAACTTTCTGAGATAAGAATTCGAGTTCCCCCGACCCAAGTTCGGTAAGGTTAAGACAGGCACCACCAAAACCACAACCCGCAATACACCAAGCCCAAATCTTGCCCCAAAACCCGGTGCACAGGAGGTTTGGATTAAGCATCAAAGAAGTTACCTTAAAGTTGTTTGGCAAAGAAAAATACTTCACTGTAAGAAGAACCCTAGGGAACGGTAAATTGCTTTTGAATATGGACTTTTCAGTGGCGCAGTCATTAATCATGTTAATGTAAACTGCGCTACAACAAAAATTTTCTAAGCAAGTCTCAGGGCACATCAGCATATCTAAGCCTCTGGGTTTGTTTCCAAAGTTCACATCCCGGCAGGCAATGAAACTGCTGTTAATGGGGTCAGCTATTACAGTGCTGTCCCCAACCTTGGGCCATAATAAAGGTGACTCAGCCATCCAGAAAAAAACTCTCAAAGTTACGCAGGAAACAAACAAATTAATCAGAGAAAGAGAGTCAATGATTTTTGGAAGGTGTATTCATTGGACAAGTTTAAACAGAAACTCTCCCTGGATGATCGGACTGACACTTCAGGAAGGAGTTGAGGGACAACAATCAACACTCCTCCCAGCACCCAAGTCCCCTGGCCAGACCCTTTGTGGAGTGGAGGGGAGGGCAGCAGCCGGATGAGGCGAGGAGGAGAGTCCAGCAGAACTAAGCTTCACTGAGCCCCGCCAGCTCCAGCCATGTGCTTCGGGTTGGCAACAAACTGGTTCTTTCAAGAGAAGAAGAGTCTGACAAAAAGGACAGCTGCAGCAAAGCAGAAGCTAAGGGTAAAAACCTCTCCAAAGCCCTATAAGGATTCTCCCCTAAAGTTAAACAAACAAAACACCATTGGGGTTTGCAAGGACTAGTTAATCTATTAGTCTTCCCCTTGCTGGATCAATTAAAGAGAGTCCCTCCACATCTGGTTTCCATAGAAAACCGAAACTTGTATTATCAGCACATTACATAACAAATTATGCCTGCAGGTTTCTTTTATTACACATCAGAGAGGTGTGCGTGGTGGTGGTAATGATGGGGGTTGTGCCGATCTGAGAATTTGCTTATTTTAGTCTTTTTATTTAAGGGTAAGAACAGAAAGTTTTCCATACAATGCGCAATTTAACTGCAGAAAGTCACGCCACCCAAATAAAACATCAACTGAACAATCCGAAGGTGGGCCCAGAGCTCAGTCTTCAGAGCCCAAGGCAAGGAGTGAGAAGGCTGTGCTTTTTAAAAGAGCTCCGCAGCGTCCCCTGCTGCCAGCTCCTAATATTTAAACACGGCTCGCTCTCTGGCCTCCAGAAGGGGAGGAGAGCAGGCTGGCCCTTCCTGAGCTTCAATCAAGGGTCAGGCGCCTGCTCACTGGACCCGCTTAAAGGAACCCAAGCCCGCTAGGCTTCTATAGGGAGGATGGGGAAGCTAGTGGGGCAGTAAGGGAATCAACAAGGGGAAAGAGAAAGACTAAAACATGGAGACAGAAAGGGCCCAGGAAATAAGACCAGAACTTCCCATAAAATGTCAATTAAGCGTAACCACCACAATGACAAAAAGGTATCATAAAGCTCTTTCCAAAAGAACTTTATGAACTTCCAAAATGCTATGTGCAACATACCCCAAGTTGAAAAGAGAAGGGGGAAACTGATTGAAAACATTATGAACCAAGACAGTGGAATGCTCTACTTTGTCCTGAGAATAATGGAACATTCAAGTCCACTTCTGCGGCAATGAGGTTGCTAGTTTCTATTTAAAAACTTGTCTTTGATATCAAAATGACTGCACATGAATCTCACCTTCCCAAAAGAAAATAGGAAGTAGTTGGGCAACATCATTTGAATTCAAATAGCTTCGTTCTCTGAAGGAACGTTTGGAAGAAAAAAATACAGGCCTTCCCCACGCCTCTCCTTAGCTTTCTAACCTGAAAAAGCGCCTGGAAGCTGGATCGGCACACTCCCAGGTCGCATGATGGGTGACAGCCGAGTGCAGACAGAGTCAAGGGCTACCAATCCTGATCCAAACCTTCTCCCACTGAATGGGACGATCAATTGGGACAAGCAGCTGTTTATGTAGTCCACAGCTAAAGGTGGGGTGGGGGACCCTGTAGACCTGCAATTCAGTATCAAAACTGTAACTGACACACGTTACTCTTAAACAGCTAAATTAAAATGAAACCAAAATCTGGCCTAATACGGAACAGTCAGTTTCACCTGGTCGGCTAACTCCATTCCTTCCCAATTCCTCAAACCAGGTGGCATCTTTTAAACGAGTCCAGGATCTGGAGCAAGGAGGAATCTCCCTGCCAGCCGGTGGGGACTGCTGGGAACACATATGCTAGCATGTCATTTGGAAGTCTGCTAATATGTTGTAAGCAGCACAAGACGCTTGCCTGGCTTCCCAGGCCAATAAACAATGCCATTCCAACTCCTGCAGCAGTCAATAGGAAACAGTCTCTTTTCTCCACCATCCAACAATTCAACAAACATTTGTTCCTGTTGAACAACCGTCAGCCTGGCTCCATCTGCACCCGCTCCAGCAAGGCGAGCGCAGCGGCACAAATGCCCACCCCAGGATCCCAGACCCGGAATGCAAGCCATTCCGGGGGCCACTTTCCTAACACCACCGAGTCCAGAGATTGTACCGTATGGAAGACTCGTAGTGTGGCCTATAGGAGGCAGAATCCCATTCATCAAACGCTGCAAAGAGCTTTTCTTTGTTCACCATCGTCCTAAGTACAGTACGTGTTAATGAGCCTGGGCGGTCAGATGGAAGGAGCTCGGCTTCAGGGGGCGTCCGAACGCGAGGGACCCAGGCAAACCTGTCCGTGCGGTTCGTCGCTGCTGCGGCGCCCCGGCCCGAACCACGAGCATTGTTCCCCAAGTCCGAAGACGGGGGTGGAGAGCTGGGGGCTGGGGGACACGGTGGGGGGCGGGGGAGCGAGAACACACTTGGGACAACACAAACCGCAAACCCTCCCCGGATTCTGGGTGTCCTCGATTCTTTCGTCTCTGCCCCACCAAGAGAAACCCTGAGCGCGTAACCTGCCTCCCACGGGCTTGCAAAATCCAAGACAGGCAAAAATGTGACTTGACCAGTGTGCCTGTGCCGGACGGCCGTTCTCGCCATGTGCAAAAGCCACGCCGACGCGGACGCCCCCACTCACAAGCCCCAGCCGTGGCCTCCCTGCGGGCTTCCCCCGCCCGGGACAGAATGCCCCCTTCACCACCATCCTGACCGCCCCGGACAGTCCAGCAGCAGCGGAGCCCGCCGCCTCGCGCCCGCATCCCGGGGGTGACGGGTGCAAACTTCCGCGAACAAAAGAGTTGTCTGCAAACGATGCGGGAACTTCGGGGCGAATGGGGACACCCGGCTCCCGAGACTCCGCGCCTCCTCCGCAGAGGCTAGTCAAGGCTCAAGTCGAGACGCGGAGACGACACCCCCGGACGCAGCAGTCCCCGCGCCCGCCCGCCCGTCCTGGCCTGGGGAGCGCAGACTTTTCCGCCGCAGCCAGGCTTGTTCGTCCCCATGCCTGTGCTCTGACAAGTCTCACGCCTGCATCAGGGGCGAGACCGAGCGCCCGGAGAAACCGCCCGACCCAATCCAAACGCGAAACAAGGCAGAAAAAAAGACAACCAGCAACACTAGTAAAAAAGAAAAAAAAAAAAATAGGCAAGCCCATTGCACACGCGAGCCAGGCTCCCTCCAGCCGGCAGCCGGGACGCACACGGCCCGGACCTCGCTCGGGGCCAGCCCCCCGGCCACCGCCGCCGCCGCCCGGCCCCGGGTCGCTTACTGTGCGCGGCGGGGCGCTCCGGGCGCGGACCCCGCGCCGTCACCGCCAGCGCTCGCCAAGTCTTTCGGGCTGCCCGCCGCGCGTCCGCCGCGCGCACGCTCGCCTGCCGGCGCCGAGCGCTTTGTACGAGCGGCTCCCGGGGAGGAGGAAATCGACTTGTCACTTCCTGAAGTATTTGCAACTCGTCCCTTTAACCGGCACCGGCCAGGCCGCCCGCGCCCGCCGCCGCCGCGGGGCCGCCCGACAGCGGCTGCGTGAACTCGGCCCGGCGCTCAGCGGGCTGCGTCGCGGGCCCGGGCGGTAGGCGCGGCGGCGGCGTGCAGGAGGCAGGCGGCGTGCGGCGGCGGCGGCGGGCGAGTGTGCAGTGCGCGCAGCCGCCGATGGGCGGGGAGTGGGGGCTCGCGGCGCGCCGCGGGCGGGGCTAGAAGGCGTCCTGCGGGCTCCGCCGCGCGCCGCTCGCCGCGCTCGCGCCTGCGAGGCCCCGGGACGCGGGAAGTGGCCCCGGGCCTGCTCCGCGCCACCACGGCTGCCCGGGCCCCGGGCCAGGGGCCCTACGGGCTTCTCTCCCCGCCCCCCGCACGAGCCGGGATGAAAACGCTGGGCCACATAGGCTTCAGGCGTGCAGCTTCCGGGTTGTTAGGTGCCGAGGTTTAAAAGAAACGGTCACTTCAGTGGCGTGCAGGACAGCGGGCGGATGGGGTCGCGGCGCGGGGGGGATCTTGAAGTGTTGTCACACTTTGGGAAAATAAAACGCAAGTTTCCTAACTCGGGGCGCTGATCAAAATGAAGGAATGTGTACTTCAGAAGCCACATCCAAAATACATGCAACTGGCGAAGGAAGGATTTGTGGTTGCTAAGCAGAGGCAGAGCATGTTTAGTTCTGTAACTTAGGATGTTGACTTAAGTTCAGGAATGTAACCCTGATAGAATAAGCAGAGTATTTTCATTGTGCTGCTCACCTGGGGGAGGGGGATTGTTTTCCTTGTGAAGTGAAGCCCTAGATTTCCCATTACTCCTTCCTACCGGTGTATGTTATTTTATTGACCTTGTATCCAAAAAGCAATTTTTAAAGAGAAGGTTTTTTAAACCCCCCATGCCTGTTTTGTGTTCTCCTTTGCCAAAAAAACAAAACACCTCATTACTTTACATGGATTGTGTCTGCGCCATTTGAATGGTTCTATTCATAAATAGGGAAACTTTTTCTGTTGCTTCTAGGAACATTTAATTGGTTTTAATCCAATGTTTCAATCCCAGTATCAAACATAAATGAACAATTAACTTCTTGAGTTTTGTGCGCTTGGGAAACTATTACATTTCATGGCTATTGCTGAAATATTTCAGAATATCATCACACTTGACCCATTCTTTTCAGAAAAGCATGAACGGACATCTCCTTTCACACTACAGCTCACTCCACTGAGTTCTGCTGCATGATTAGAATGGACACCAATCACTGGAAAGGATATGAGTCTATTCATTTCAAGTTACATGATGTGGGATAGAGTCAATTCATCCTAAGAAAGCCAAAATGAACTAACATACAGAATACAGAATACTAAGATACTGATACCCTTACCCATATACGTTGCTTTTTAAAAATGCATTAAGGACCAATCTCGAAAGGAACAAGATCCAAGAACCGATGGTGAACAAAAGAAGGCCCAAGGAATAATTTTAAGAATGCTGCTATGCTTAACCAAAAGAGTCAGTGTTTCCCTAAAGCTATCTGATATCACACAATCACCTCAGCGTTTGAGGGCTTTAAGGACAAGAGTTTAATTTACTAACTTTTTATTAGGAAGCCTAGAGTGACTCCTGCTGGCAAACATTCAGTTTATTCCTACAATTACTAGTTCATCAGGTCAACTTAAAAAACAAGATGCAGGGTCCCAAGCGTGGCAACAATTATTACAACCATTATTCTTGTTGCTTTCAGGATGATTTGCATTTCACATTCCAAGGATGGTGGTCATGGCCAGTTCCTCTGCTGTAACACCTCCTTTCCAACCTAAAGCAGCCTGTTTTTCTGGTTCTGAGGCTTTCTTGAGGCTGTCTAGAACTAATATACTTGCTTAAGAAGTTATGCTATTAACCAATAAATAGTTACTTCTGATTTTCGAGATTTGTATCTCCAAAGACTAAAAAGATACATAAAGACCTGTGTCACACTTAACCTTCCATACTATAGGCTCTTCCCACATGATGTAATAATCCTACAGCTATATTATAAAACACCCTCACTTCTTAGTGCTCAGCTCCATAGTTCTTTACTATGAAAAAATTCTACCCAAAAAATTGTTATATTAGAGTTCTGCTCAATTCAGAAGAGTAGCTAAAAACGTAGAACTCTGGATTTAAAGCTATGTAAAAGCTGCAATGGGGCAGGGACATGGAGCTAAACTCTCTTTGTTCAATCCGAAATGGTCAAACCAAATCAAAACCAGATTTTGAACACAACCAGACACCTAAATGCAAATTCATAGGCCAGTTTAGGAATAAATCCATAAATAATCTAAAAACTATTACTTGTAACTTTTCCGTTATCATCAACCAATGCTAACCTGATTAAGCCAGAGAACACCCTGGGAAATATAAAATGCAGGGATTACTTGCAGTCTTTTACTTCAAGACCAATATATGATGGCCCCGCACAGTGGCTCACGCCTGTAATCCCAGCACTTTGGGAGGCCAAGGTGGGCGGATCACTTGAGGTGAGGAGTTTGAGACTAGCCTGGCCAACATGGTGAAACCCTGTCTCTATTAAAAATACAAAAATTAGCCAGACATGGTAGCAGGCACCTGTAATCCCAGTTACTCAGGAAGCTGAGGCAGGAGAATCGCTTGAACCTGAGAGGCAGAGGTTGCAGTGAGCCAAGATCGCACCACTGCACTCCAGCCTGGGTGACAGGAAAAGACTCCATCTCAAAAAAAAAAAGAAAAGAAAAAAGGGGGAAAAAAAAAAGAAAAAAAAACAAACAAAACATATGAAAACCAGTGATAAAACACAGCAATCCTAGTTCCCCCAAAGGAGGACTACCAATTAGAGAGCTCCCCTATTATAAGTTTAAAGCTCTTAAGCAACAGGAGACAATAAGGGTGTGTTTTATTAAGGGTGTAACCTACTAAAACTTGTATCAACAAGCTAATAAAAGTATTCACCTAAGCACATTTGTGCAGAGGAGGGTAAAGGTTGGGTTTTGATATGCACTAAGGAGTGTCCTAGGTAGTTAGTGGGTGTTTTATTTTTATGCCTTTAGAACCAGATAAATGTGACATTCAAACAAAGAGCTGAGCTTTGAGGCTGGAACAAGTACCAGCAAATGTTCAGTTTTTCCCATCGAATCTATCTGTATGTATGGTTGTAAAAAGAGCTCACCACGAAAAAATTATCAACTGGTTTGAGAGAATAACATACTATCCTTTTCAGACTAACAAGTGAAGTAAGCAAACGCCAAAAGTTATACACTGGACCCAACAGCAGTATGCAGATGCACGTGTATTCACCCCTTTATTTGGCTTCCAAAAGCCACTGCCTCTTTGTCACAACCCTTGTATTAAAAGCCAGTCATTCACATTTCACACTGTTCTTTCTACATTTGAAAAGATCTTTTTTAAAGCAGAACCTTTTAAAATTACTTATAATAAATTATGAGCAGACATACATCACCAAGTCCACCTTAAGTATTTTCAAAAAGATTGGTGACTAGAAATATGTTAGCAAAATATACTTCTTTGGAAAATATAAGAAGTTTCTGATTATAGATGGAAATAAAAAATCTGAGCCTATCATGGGGGCAATTTTCATGTCTTACTCAGAAAAAAACGTTCTGTAAATTTTCCCACATCTTTGTGCAGCTACAACTAATAACCCTACCTACATTAGCATGTAGGGATCACATGATACATTAATCCTTCTGTTCTTTCCTGTCTGTTCTTTTTATCCACTGATGAAAATAAGAAATGAATTATAGCTCTAGCTGGAATCATGCGTGTATATATATACATACATACACACATGATATATATACACACACCTTTTTAAAGCGGTATTTGGTTCCTGAGGACAAAATTACTCTTTGATCCAAGAACTAAATAAAACAATTTATTTTCATTGAAAAATAACCTCAGCAATGAGTTTAATAATACCAATCCCACTCCTTTGATACAATGTAAGAGTTGAAAGCAGCTTGAAGAGGAGTGACTATTGAGATCAGCGCATGTGAAGCCACACAGCTTTGTAACTGACTGTCTAGCACCATTGAGGTACGAAAGCATGCCAGCTGGGCCAGCATTGTGCACCACAAAGTATGGGTTGTGAGCCTAAGTCCTGAGCACAAACCCTGCTTTCCAAGTTGGCAGGTGCTGAAAACACAGCAAATGTCACGCTTGCAACTCACTGGATGGAAGAGTTCTGGTAAGTAAGCTAAAAAGAACCAAGCAACAGTTAAAACTTATTTCAACTTCGTTTTTTTTTTTTTTCAAAATTAATAGTAGCTACTGGTATTATGTGCTACAAGAAAACACAAGCATGAATAACAAACATTTAAAAGTTTATGTATGGTAAATAAAAAGCTTTAAAAAAAGTGTAAGAAAGGCTTTTCACTACATTCAAAGTAAATGGCATATGTAAAACTTATTAAACCTATTTTATTATTCTAATACTAAGGTTCAAAAGCATCTGTTTATGATCTTACATGAAGTAGACTCTAATTATTATCATTATAACATGGTGAGTTCCCTAGTTTGCTTCAGTTACCCCACCAAAAAACATATCTAAAACCAAATTACAATATTTTCATATTGCTATATTATAAATTACATTTAATCTAGAAAATATTTCAACTGTAGACCAGGCTAAATGTTTATGTTAACATCTTTAAATGAAACCATTTCAACTTTTTTTCTTAAACATTCTTTAGAGGAATTCACATTCAGTATTTGAGATATAAGCTCAAAACTTAATTTTTCTCTTGTCAACTATCTGCCATAAGTCATTGTCTCAAGAAAAATCGATTTTTAATTCCTCCCTAGTGATATGCTCAAAGCTACCGCTCTCCTGCCTTTCCCCCTAAAAATGAAACTGAGTAAATTTCATTTTCATTAGGTAGAAAGGAAACTAAAACTAGATACAGTTGGTGATTTCACAGAGCTTAAAAACCCAATCTAAAGGCTGAATCCTTTGGATTTAAAATGTCAAGAAAAGAAATCAGCCCCTAGAGTTCTAAAGGGTAGAACATTCCTGGGAGCAGTATGAAAAGAACATTTAGCCTACATAGTAGCCTGTGAATTTCTTAACTCTCCTCAGCAGTTTGTCAATCTATTATATTAACCAAAAGCAAAGATCTTTTGTTTGAATTCATACCCATGACTGTTCTAAGAGAGACTAGCCTTGCTGATTTTGTATGTGCATAACCTGCAGCTATAGGTTGAACTGTACCTACAATATAAAAGAATTGACATGAATGAGAAGTTGGCTTACTATTTCAATTACTAGTTTACAGCTTCTCTTAACTTTTACAAGGGACAAAAAACAAAAAAAACACCTTGATCAAAACCAGGTTAGTCAACCACTGTACTGTTAAACTACCTAACATAAATAACTGGAGCTTTGATTCTGTTCTGTTGTAAAGAGGTACATCATATCATATTGACCTCAACTCTGTAGAACTCTCTCAGAATGGTTAAAAGACTAAAGTCCTCTAGGATGAACTAGAGAAAGCAATATGGCTCTGGCCAACATGTCTATAGTCATGCTAAGCAATCTAGACATTGAGATAGTCATATAACCACCAATAAAAAGGCTAAAGAAATAAACAAACCCAAAAAACCAAATGTTTTCTTTTTTTTTTGGATACGGAGTCTCACTCTGTCGCCCAGGCTGGAGTGCAGCGGCACGATCTTGGCTCACTGCAACCTCCGCCTCCCGGCTTCAAGAGCAATTCTCCTGCCTTGGTCTCCTGAGTAGCTGGGACTACAGGTGCACACCACCACACCTGGCTAATTTTTTGTATTTTAGTAGAGAAGGGGTTTCACCGTGTTGCCGAGGCTGGTCTTGAACTCCTGAGCTCAGGTAATCTGCCCGCCTCAGCCTCCCAAAGTGCTATGATTACATAGGTGTGAGCCACTGAACCTGGCCAAACCAAATGTTTCCTAGAGTAGCATAAACAACTGATTCACCATGCCTTCTACACTACACTGTCAATTCTAGTATAAACTAAGGACAAATCAGATAAAGTATTTAAAGTATTACTCAACATCAGACTTGAAAATGTCACTGCGAATGGCACTGTTAGCTTACAGCAAAGGAAATAAACCTGAATCACTGATTAAGGATATCAAATCTGGATGATGCAAAGTAGCAATCAATTATAAAATCTCAGGCCACTGCTTCCTAAATGGCCAATACAAGATCCAAATCCAATTCAACACTTTCATTAAATCCAATGCCACCAGCTTCCTAATGCATGATCCTACAGGGACTTGCTCTTGGTTCTTTTGTCTGATGTCACTTGGAATAATGCTTTGGCACTCAGACCTAATGAAGGAAGGTATATCATATCCTTGTCCATTTGGTTTCAATTCAAATGCACCCACATTAACATTTTCCCCCATCATACCTACATTTCTTAGTGAATTATTACTGGGGCTGGATGCAGTGGCTCACACCTATAATCCCAGAACTTTGGGAGGCCAAGGTGGGAGGACTGCTTGAGGCCAGGAGTTCGAGACCAGCCTGGGTAACATGGCGAAACCCTGTCTCTACAAAAATTACAAAAAATAGCTGGGCATGGTGGCACATGCCTGTAGTCCAACCTACTATGGAGGCTGAGGTTGGAGGATCACTTGAGCCCAGGAGGTTGAGGTTACAATGAGCCATGATTGCACCACTGCACTCCAACCTGGGTGACACAGTGAGACTGTCTCAAAAAAAAAATAATAATAAAATTACCACTTAAAACAGATAACGATCTAAATCCAAGGGGTATTCTTAGTCTCTGCTGACACATCACAAAGGACATTTCATGAAAATCTGGCATTATAATATCTGGTCCTGATTTCTTAAATGACTGAAAAAAAAAAAAAAAAAAAAGTACTTCAAGTCCAGCACAGTGGACTGCTGAGGAGTCCCAGCTACTTAAGAGGTGGAGGCAGAAGGACTGCTCGAGGCCAGGAGTTTGACTCCAGCTGAGCAATACAGTGAGACTTGGTCTATCAAAAAAATAAATAAGTGCTTCAGCACCAGCGCTAGAGACTAAGGAAGAAGAAGCTATACAGTATTATTTCTAAGAAGTTCTGAAAGGCCTACCTAAACTTTCCCTCTCACTTATTTAGCACTCCTCCTCTCTTCACTCATTTAATCACTCCTGGAACACAAATGCCTACAATGGAACTGAATACACTAAAACTGTGGCACTGAGGGGTAAAATCTCAAACAAGTAAACATATCAGCTTCATGGGAAGAAGGGTCCTTGGAGGAAAGAACACTGATTTGGCCTTGGTGTGTGGCAGCAATCCCGCTAAGCTGCTTTACATTTCTCACTTAATATTCACATTCCTAATATGCAGGGTCTAAAGCACTGCTTCTCTCTCCAAGCTGTTTCAAAGAAATGTATGGAACAGAAACCAACCTTAAATGCCTACTATACAGAAGGTACTTTGCTAGCACCTTTAACATACTTCAATTTCACTGGGGAAGTAAGCAGTTACAGAGACAAACTGACAGTAGCCTGGAGAGAGACAGGGCATAAGGGCAGACCCATATACTATACTCAATATACTATATATACTGTAGTATATACAGCATACTATATATAAGAAGGGCAGACCCATATAGTATACTCATATACTACATATACTATAGTATATACAGCACACTATATATAAGAAGGGCAGACCCATATACTATACCCATATTCTATACTCGTCTTAGAGTGGCAAATTAGATCATCTGTGTGTAGTTTGTGCCTTGTGTCAAAAAAGAAACATATTGGGGAGATTCCTCAAATTATCACAATTTTTCTAAGGCCCAGTCTCGATCTCAATCTTTCTATATATAAAAATGGAACTGGACTAAACAATAAGATGCAAATTCCTAAGTTTCCTGGATATCTCTAGGCCAGGTGCGG
Source organism: Macaca mulatta (assembly GCF_049350105.2). Classification (NCBI taxonomy): domain Eukaryota; kingdom Metazoa; phylum Chordata; class Mammalia; order Primates; family Cercopithecidae; genus Macaca; species Macaca mulatta. The sequence goes on from NC_133414.1 coordinate 136,812,929, forward strand.
TGGCTCACGTTAGTAATCTCAGCACTTTGAGAGGCTGAGGCAGGAGGATCACTTGAGCTCAGGAGTTCAAGGCTAGCCTAGGCAACATAGTGAGATCCCAACTCTACAAAAAATAGGAAAATTAGCCCGACGTGGTGGCATGCATCTGTAGCCCCAGCTGCTAGGGAGGCTGAGGCAGGAGGATCACTTAACCCTGGGAGGTCAAGGCTACAGTGAATCATGATCACACCACTGTACTCCAGCCTGGGTGACTGGGTGACTGGGTGACAGAGTGAGACCCTATCTTAAAGAAAAATAAAAAAATTTAAAAACCTCTGGTCAAATGCATACAAACTTATCAAATAGAAGATATCAGTGACAATACTCAAATACAAAGTTTAAGAAAACATGGACAAATATTTTTTAGACTGAATATTCATCTGACTGCTTCGAATATTTTACATACATATGTATATATAAGTACAGATACCTTGGTTAAAAAGAACCATCAAGTTACCTAACAACTGACAGTTAGCAAATGGAGTATTTAATCTCCCCACATATACAGTCGACCCTTGAACAACATGAGTTTGAACTATGTGGTCCACTTATACTTGGCTTTTTTCAACCAAACTCAGATTGATAATACAATATTCTTGGGATGCAAAACTCACCTATGTATAGATTTGGTTATAAGCAGGTGGTCCCAGTATCCCTCGTGCATACCAACAGACAGCTATTCTAGAAGCCTATTTCATAGGGCTTTTTCTAAGCCTCAATTGATTTCAGGAGTATTATGGACTAAATGTTGGTTTCCCCCTACAATCTACATGTTGAAGCCCTGACCCTCTACCCCCAACGCAATGGTATTTGGAGATAGGGCCTTTATGAAATAATTAGGGTTAGACGAGGCCATGAGAGTGAGGCGCTCAGGATGGGATTAGTGCTCTTTATTTTGTTTTTGTTTTTGTTTTTTTTTTTTGAGATAGAGTCTCGCTCTGTCACCCAGGCTGGAGTGCAGTGGTGTGATCTTGGCTCACTGCAACCTCCACCTCCCAGGTTTAAGTAATTCTCCCGCCTCAGCCTCCTGTGTAGCTGGGACTACAGGTGTGCACCACTAATTTTTGTATTTTTAGTAGAGACAGGGTTTCACCATGTTGGCCAGGCTGGTTTCAAGCTACTGACCTCAGGTAATCTGCCCTCCTCAGTCTCCCAAAGTGCTGGGATTACAGACGTGAGCCACCATGCCTGCCTGGAGTTAGTGCTCTTCATAAGAAGAGACACCAGAGAGCTTATGCGCTCCCTCTCCTCCAACCCCAACGCACATAAAGAAGTCATGCAGACACACATAGATGGCAGCCACTTATAAGCCTAGAGAAGAGGCCTTAAAATAAAATATACCTTGCCAGCACAATGATCTTGGAATTCCAGCGTCCAGAACTACCTTTCTAGAAATAAATTTCTGTTGTTTAAGCCACCAAGTTTACGGTATTTTATTATGGCAACGTGAGCTAACAAGGATACAGAATGTTAAATACCACCCTTGTTTTATGGAGAGAAAAACTGAAGACCAGAAAAGGAAAGTGACTTGGCTAGGTCTAATCATTTTTCTCCAAAATTAAATATTTTTTAAAATCATTTGTTTGACATCTATTCTATTGCTTAATAGATTTTAACAAATTACCTGCTGTTATAAAATGAAAGGAACCAAAATAAATTCAACTGAATTTCAAGTTCAGAAAATAATCTCCTTAATTCATTGCAAATAATGAAATGATCTTACTTCTACTACATAATGTCTTCATCATACAAATTCCAATAGGAAACCTAGGCTCACTAACTGAATACTGGGGGAAGACAGCTTATTTCTTAGTGAGCTCCAGTATTCAGAATTGCTCTTTTAGTTTAATCCAGTTAATTACTTTTTTCTTTTTTTGAGACGGAGTCTGCTCTGTTGCCCAGGCTGGAGTGCAGTGGCACGATCTCTGCTCACTGCAAGCTCTGCCGCCTCCTGGGTTCACACCATCCTCCTGCCTCAGCCTCCCGAGAAGCTGGGACTACAGGCGCCCGCCACCACGCCCAGCTAATTTTTTTTTTTTTTTTTTTTTGTATTTTCAGTAGAGACGGGGTTTCACCGTGTTCGCCAGGATGGTCTCGATCTCCTGACCTCATGATCCGCCCGCCTTGGCCTCCCAAAGTGCTGGGATGACAGGCGTGAGCCACCGTGCCTGGCCCAGTTAATTACTTTTTAATTAAATAACAACTACAACAATTGATACTTCCAACTACAAAGCAAAGAATTCTGTCCTATCTCTTGAACAAACTATATTATCAATTGCTTGATTCAACTGGCTCTCTCACTGAATCTGGGCTTTCCCTCTAGGCCTGTCGGAGTTTACAAAGGGGATAAACAGCTCATTCTTGTATGCCTTGCTTATGACCGCTTCTCAAAAATCAAAATATTACTCTCATTCAAAATAACAGTATAAAAGCAGCTTCCCTGAAACACAAATGCATCTCAAAGGTTCTATTTATACATAGCACCACATGTAGTTTTCACTCACAATTTCAGGTCTTTCTTCCAAAGCTTGCCTACAGCTCTTTAATTTCACCAGGTATGTTTTATTAAATACCATATTATGACTGTCCCCATTCAGAAACCAACTAGGCTTCTTACTGAGAACATAGAAGGAAAACCTAATTATCAGTGCTTCAATGCATCTAAATTTATTTCATTACCAAAATCAACAGAGTAGGGGCTAGCTGCTGTTGCAGAGAGGCAGACGGATATGGAGTATAAACCGCTCTTTCCTCCACTCTTCCTTCCCCTACCCCACCCCTCAAAGTTCCATGGTTGGAAATCATCCTAACATTTTTTCATCCCAACATTTTTTTAGCCAGGATGTACTAAAATTAGATGGGAACAAAGGCCTGACATTTTCCTATTAGAGAAGGGTTAGGAGGAAAATGTGAACTGACAGCACCCACACTCTTCTACATTTAGCTTCTTCCTCCCAACGGTTCTCTCCTCTTTGCAGCAGTAAGGCAGGCTTAAAAGCTGGGGAACTACAGCCATCCCAACACCATTTCGATTCTGCTATCATCATTGATGATAAGCTGCCTGATCTGTAATATATTAATGAAAAATGAGAAATACAGTTCACAGTCCCCTTATTCAACCAGAGTATTTTCATATTTTTTCCTAAGCTACTCGGATAATATACACGATATGCTAATTGCTGGATCATGTGTAAATTTTTACATATTTGGGAAAACAGATGTATTAGATTTGCTTTTCTTAAGATGCTTCCAGATACTATGAACAATAAAGATCACTCAAATACTTATCATTTGCTGATACGGTACAGTAATAAAAATACGTACGTAAAAATATAACATGGAAGAATTTATCATTTCTCATCTCTTCAGGAAACAAAGAAATCATTTCTTTTGAAAACAAAAATGTAGATTTTGGCTTTTTATTTCTTCTTCTAACAAGCTAGGCAAGTAATTTGCAAATACTTTAGGGCTCAATTGATCTCCTAGTTTAAGTCTTTTTTACAATGGTATCAGCATGACAAAAGTACATTCTGCCAGCCTATACATCTCAGTTTTTGAAGTCCTACTCCAGAAAAGCAGGATAGGATATTGATACATTCATGTCTTAGGAATTATTCCTATCTTTTTAAGTTTATTTCCCTAGGCCTAAACTATAGTGACAGCTCAAAATTCATCTAGAGAAGCCCTTTTAATGCTCAGTCTAATACACTGTGTTGCAAAAGATTTTTAAAACTCAGTAAGTACTGACTGAAGCTCTCTTTTTTTCCTGGTTACTAGAGCCCATCTTGACATCTAAGCTGGAAATGAATGATCTTTCAACAACACTCCAGGGATTTTGCTAAGGTCATATTCAATCATTCATTAGGCTTCTTACCCGTCGCTTTTCAGAGTTCCATTGTAGAGCTGGTTTTATTCAGCATTTATGTAGCCTGTGGGCTTGGGTATTTGTCTGCTTGATGTTGAGTTTCATTTCTATGCCCTGAACATAGGAATCCATCAATTGACCAAAGAATTTCAAACTATTCTTTTACTTTTCTAACAAATTGCATGGTGTATATGAAGAATAAATTAGCATTAATTTTCTTCCATTAACTGTTAATAAAACATGCTGATGAGCTCCCCCTTCTTCTATGGACATCTCTGTCTCCTGCCTAACCAAGAGAAATATAAGGATTTCCTAATTTTTTTCCCCACTATGCAATTGTCTTTCAGCCATATATGCTCCTCACCTCCCACAATCAAGCTCTAGATCATGGGCAGCCTTCATTCAGTGAAGTGTATGAGACAAGACTTCTTTCAGAGCCCATCAACACCCCCTCCCACACACACACACACACACACACACACACGCCCACACGCCATTAGCTAAAGAGGTTATTACTGTGGAACACAAGACACTTGGTCTCATACTATCAAAGCAGAGGGCTGTCCAGGAGCACATACACGTTAGCTTACAGAGCCCAAAACAGGAACTCAAACCCCAGGACTCTCCCATGGAGACGAACTGTTCACATCTGTACAGATTTTCATTGTAGGCCACTAGACAGAGAGAGACACACACACACATACACATACACACACACAATTCATAAAATAAAATTACTTAAAAGAACATAAACGAAAGTCATTAACACAGGCAGGAAAACGCTATTTCTTTGTATACCAATTTGAAGAAAATTATTTCAAGGCTATATGAAACTTAACTAATAATGTAGGTTCCTTAAAAATTGAGGTTTCTATTATACTCTGGATAAATGTGAATTGAGGTCAACATACAGTACCGTATTATAGTATCATAGAAATTTTAAAATAAGTAAGTCCACTGAAGCACATGATTCATAAAAAGACTAAAAGTCTTTTGTATATACTTAGCTCCCTTATTTCTTCAAAAAAAGAAAACCCAGAAGATTGCATGCATACCACAGATGAAGAAAAAAGGAAAACTCAGTGCTACTACAATGGGAAAAAAATCATTCAAGGACAGTTTGTACTTATTTTTAAATGGCTTTAGTCAGGCTGCCAAGAGTGATATCAGGTTTGATTCTCACATACATAAATGCCAGTCCCAAAAAGCAACTCTAACTTCTGCACCTGGCTTAAAACAAAATGTACTGAAAACTTTGTATTTGTTAATTGGTGTAACCCACCCACATTCAGGCCTCAATTCCCTTTGGATTTGCACACGCACTTCCTATACACAGAAGTGGCCTGTTATGCAGCAGTAACATCATAGTGAAAAGCAGCAATTCCATGCAGGCTGCACCGAGAAATTGCGTTTGCATTTCAAACAAGTTTCTTCAAAATAAGCGTCTTTCGATTAAATGAAATTACAATTCCAAATTCTTATCCACAGAAAATAGCATTCACTACTTAACTTACTGCTCCTTTTTATAACTGCTTAATTTGTCACAGTTACCCACATATTTATACAATTTAACAATACTAAGTTAAATAATGTATTTATGGTTTGTTTCAGAAACCTGAGGACATTTGCTGGCCTTGTTTTTAACAGTTTGGTATTATGTGAAAATACTAATTTCTTATTAGCATTTTTGGACCTTCCATTTGTTCTGGTTTTAGTCCCCAAGAAGCTAGCTTCCAGCAGGATTAGAGTAATAAGAAGAGATGACAACTTCCTTTTCCTAACCTTATCAAAAAGCTCTATGGTTAAAACAATTTATTTCACCTTTGCAAATGGCACAAACATGCTCCAAATAGTGACTCGAAAAGCTTTTCAACAAAGAACCATTCCAAGCTTTTTGTGAATCAGACTCAACATCTCAGTCTAGTCACACAGAAAGCCTAGTTTGTAGGATTAGTGCATTAAAATAGCATATACTTAACTCAAAATTCTAAAAGAGTACGTATCTATGTTATATTTGAAATCAAAGAATATTAATGTGAAAAAAAAACAAAGACCAGATCTCAAAAACTATAAAACTATCTACAGTTTAAGATCTCCTGTCTTAAGGTGAAACCCCGTCTCTACTAAAAAATACAAAAAAAAACTAGCCGGGCGAGGTGGCGGGCACCTGTAGTCCCAGCTACTCGGGAGGCTGAGGCAGGAGAATGGCGTAAACCCGGGAGGCGGAGCTTGCAGTGAGCTGAGATCCAGCCACTGCACTCCGGCCTGGACAGAGCGACACTCCATCTCAAAAAAAAAAAAAAAAAAAAAAAAAAAAAATCTCCTGTCTTGTAAAATCAACACAATTTTGTAAAAAATTTAAATTGCATAATTTTGAAGTAATTTCTCAGTTTTTACATGTTGAAAATAAAAGCTTTTCAAAAATATTATTTTTGTTGAAAGTCCACATATAGCCGGGCGCGGTGGCTCAAGCCTGTAATCCTAGCACTTTGGGAGGCCAAGACGGGCGGATCACGAGGTCAGGAGATCGAGACCATCCTGGCTAACACGGTGAAACCCCGACTCTACAAAAAAAAATACAAAAAAACTAGCCGGGCGAGGTGGCAGGCGCCTGTAGTCCCAGCTACGCAGGAGAATGGCGTAAACCCAGGAGGCGGAGCTTGCAGTGAGCTGAGATCCAGCCACTGCACTCCAGCCTGGGCGACAGAGCTGGACTCCGTCTCAAAAAAAAAAAAAAAAAAAAAAGAAAGTCCACATATATGTCTTCAACTATCTTGTCTTAATGGTTGATCAATGTTTATCTAAATGAAAAACTCACTCCCCCGTCTACCCCTCCCCAAAAAGAAAAGGGACATAATGTTAGATTTACTCAATACAGGAGTAACATTTGCCAAATAAACAAAAAGTCTGTTAGTTATGTAACCCAACGGGCACACAAAGCTGAAAATCTTCAAAAAATTATGCAAAAATGTGTATTATGGCTCCAATATTAAAATGTTACCATAAATATAAAATGGTATTAAGTATGAATATGCCTTATCTTTTCAAAAACATTACTAAACTGTTTCTCTTGCTAAATTAACTCCTAACTAGAATATCTTTGTGCATGTATCGCTGAAGGCTTATATAACTTACACTACTCTTTCACAGAAGAATGACAAAATTCTTAATAGAGGCAAGTCTTTGAGTACGGAGATGGGGAAAATTAATGAAGGATGATATGAGACAGTTGACTGGCTGCTATTCTGATACTGCACAGATGAACACTAACAAAATAACTACCCATCTTTTGTAACTAAACTTTATATGTAATCATCATAGGTCTCCAGCTGTACTGTAAATGCTATAAAGGCAGAGACTTAGCACTTGTGAGGCAGAATGTGCTAGAAGAGAATGTGTTTTAAAGTCAGACAGACCCAGATAAAAATCCTGGCTCCATCCTGTACTGCTGGACCTCATAAAAGTGACTTCACTTCTCTCAGTTTCATTTTCCTTATAAGTAGAAACAAGAACAAGCAATACATACCTCAAGAAGATATTGAAAGGATTCAATTACTTAATAAGACAACTCAACATAGCACTAGCAAATAATATTCCTTAGTTCTCTTTCCTTCTACTACCTGTTTATCCCTGACAGTGTATAGAAGACCATAGCTGCAAAATGCAGGCTTGATAACTTTTGAGCAACTGATGTATTTCTCTGATTTTGTTTAATTACATACATAAAGGTAAGCGGCCTTTTCACAGGTATTAAGTTTAAAAATAACCACCATCCAACACAAAATAGTATTTCTTGTTATATTTCATAAATAGTCTAACAAAACACTAACAAAGTTCTTTTGCTTATTATTCTGATGCTGGAATAATTTGGTCAAGTCTTCATAAATAGTTTTCAACTTTACCAAGGCGCAAAAATCAAGAATACATGCTTTCTATAAACTCATTTACTACTTTAAAGTTTTTAACTGTTTAGCAGTTACAGGAAATCTTTTTAATCAAAAACTATTTACATTTCAAATACAAAAGAAAATTAAAAATTATTGATTGATCTCTAAAACCCAACCACTTAGATGCTCATTATTATTATTTTCTTTTACCAATCCAGTATATTCTATTCAACATGTGCATCCTGTGTACTCACTAAGCATTTATTTGCACAAGGATTTTCCGTGTCAGGTTAACTTTGCTGTGTAGATTCTGTGTAGCTACCTGAATTTGTCCAAGAAAAAGTCTCACATTTTTTGGAAAACCAATGCTGCTACACTGTTTCCAGATCTGCCTCCAAAGCTGAACTTGGGTGTTGGCAGCTCTTCGAAAAGTTCAAATCCTGTCAGACAAAATTTAAATACTTTTATTAAGGATTGAGTCTCATAGTTACATTTATTTATATGCATGCATTAACACTATACCTTTCAACCCTTTGTAAAACTGTAAGTCCAAACTCTAAATTGTGCTGAATTTCACTTCATGGTTTTTCAGTTCTACTATGTATGTACAGTATATGTATGCTCACCCAAAATCACTTGGAATTTAACAAGGAAAAGACAAGACCAAAAACAAATTGCAAAAATACAGGCTTTCCATCCACCTCCCATTTCCTGAACTTCCTGTTTGTCACCCCCACAAAGCTGTATCTCTGTTAGCCTCTATCACCTCGTTTGTAGGAAGCAGCTAGCATGTGTCGAATTTTTTTGTTTGTTTGTTTGTTTTTTGAGACGGAGTCTCACTCCATCACCCACGCTGGAGTGCAGTGGCACAAGCTCAGCTCATTGCAACCTCTGCCTCCAGAGTTCAAGCAATTCTCACCTCAGCCTCCCAAATAGCTAGAATTACAGTTACACGCCACCACACCCAGCTAATTTTTCGTATTTTAGTAGAGATGGGGTTTCTCCATGTTGGCCAGGCTAGTCTGGAACTCCTGACCTCAAGTGATCCACCCACCTCAGCCTCCCAAAGTGCTGGGATTACAGGTATGAGCCACATCACCTGGCCCTGTGTTGAGTTCTTACTATGTGCCAGGCATTATTTTGAGTGCTTTATATGTAGCAATCTAATTAATTCACACCACACACATAAAAGCACTTAATACAGAAAGGCAAAATAACTTGGAAATGTAACTGAATTTGTAGAAGATGAAAAAGTTCTGGAGAAGGATGGTGATGACAATTGCACAAAAAATGTAAATGTACTTAATACCACAGAAGTGTACATTTAAAAATGGTTATAAAGTGGTATGTTATGTGTATTTCAGCAGAATTAAAAACAATTTATAACAAAGATGAAGACTCAAACTAAACTAACTAATAAAAGTCCTAGGAAGATAAAGAACTAGTAACTTTCAAAGCATCACAGTATGGTTTTAAAAAAATTAACTTTGAATCAAAAATCCTAGGTTCAAGTCTCAGCTTCACCACTTACTAAATGAGATAGGCTATCAAGTTACCTCTACCATGATCCTGATTTCTATGCAAAGAGGCTACTAATACCAATGCGCTCCCCCACCCCACCAAATTCACTGTGATTTTGTAAAGATCCAAATAAGATAATGTAGTGTTTCCCTAAACTATGAAATAAAATGTTTTATTATTTTGCTTTTAAAAAATAGAACAAATAAAGCTGGAAAGTCACTTACTAAAATGCCAACCAGGGCCTGGCATGGTGTAATCCCAGCACTTTGGGAGGCCGAGGTGGGCAGATCACTTGAGGCCAGGTATTCAAGACCAGCCTGGGCAACATGGCGAAACCCCATCTCTACAAAAAATATAAAAATAAGCCATTGTGGTGGCCTGCGCCTCTGCGCCTGTAGTCCCAGCTACTTGGGAGGCTGAAGTGGGAGATGCCCGGGTGATGGAAGCTGTGGTAAACCAAGATTATGCCACTGCATTCCAGCCTGGGCAACAGAGCCAGACTCTGTCTCAAAATAAATTTTAAAATTAAAGTAAAATAAAACACCAATCAAGCTTTTCCCTTATTGATGGAACTATCAGTTTTGGAATTTTTTTTTTCTTGAGGCAGGGGTGGGGTTCCGTATTTTCTAAATTTCCATGCTTTGAGCTCAAATAACTCTTGTAAACAAAAAAAAAGTGTTTTAAATGATGTATATTGACTGGGTGGAGTGGCTCAGGCCTCTAATCCCAGCCTGAGGCTACTAATACTAATGCGCTCCCCCACCCCATCAAATTCACTGTGATTTTGTAAAGATCCAAATAAGGTAATGTAGTGTTTTCCTAAACTATGAAATAAAATGTTTTATTATTTTGCTTTTAAAAAAAATAAAACAAAGCTGGAAGGTCACTTACTAAAATGCCAACCAGGGCCTGGCATGGTGTAATCCCAGCACTTTGGGAGGCCTAGGTGGGAGAATCACTTGAGCCCAGGAGTTCGAGACCAGCCTGGACAGCATGGCAAAACCCCGTCTCTACTAAAAATATAAAAATTATCCAGGCATGATGATGTGTGCCTGTAGTTCCAGCTACTCAGGAGGCTGAAGTGAAAGGATCTCTTGAGCCCAGGAAGTCAAGGCGGCAGTGAGCCAAAATCCTGCCACTGTACTCCAATCTGGGCAACACAGAGAGAGAGACCTTGTTTCAAAAATAAAAATAAAAATTATATTATGGCATCAATTGGTCTATCATACTATTTCATTATACATCCTAATTCATGTTATCTAATTTCACCAAATCATAATAACTCAATATTATAATACTTATTAAAAGCTTATCACAAGAAAACTTTTCCGGCGGGCGCAGTGGCTCACGCCTGTAATCCCAGCACTTTGGGAGGACGAGGCGGGCAGATCACGAGGTCAGGAGATCGAGACCATCCTGGCTAACACGGTGAAACACCGTCTCTACTAAAAATACAAAAACCTAGCCGGGCGAGGTGGCGGGCGCCTGTAGTCCCAGCTACTCGGGAGGCTGAGGCAGGAGAATGGCGTAAACCTGGGAGGCGGAGCTTTCAGTGAGCTGAGATTCGGCCACTGCACTCCAGCCTGGGCGACAGAGCGAGACTCCGTCTCAAAAAAAAAAAAAAAGAAAGAAAGAAAACTTTTCCAAACTAGGACATTTCTTTTAATAAAATAATATGATGTATCTTAATGCTGGAAAATGCAGGCATTGTGCTAGGTACATACATAGTTATATACCCATATTTGTTTTCAAAAATTTTACAAATACTTTGGATATTTAATAATAAAAATTTTCTGTCTGTATAAATTTTCCAGGACTAACTTTTTAACTCCGTGAACTAATCCTACAGAACTGGAATTATTATATTTCAAAATAGAATACACCAAAATATTAATAGTGGTTGTACTCCACTGATGATAAATGAATTGTCTTAATTATTTTAATCTGTATGCTTATGTGTTGACGTTATTGATATTTTTCAATTATTTAGATAATAAATTTGAATTACTTTTTCTTTTAAACGATAGCTCCCCAGCCAGGCGCAGTGGCTCACACCTGTAATCCCAGCACTTTGGGAAGCCGAGACAGGCGATTTCAAAATCAGGAGATTGAGACCATTCTGGCTAACACAGTGAAACTCCGTTTCTACTAAAAATACAAAAAAGTAGCCGGGCGTGGTGGTGGGCGCCTGTAGTCCCAGCTACTCGGGAGGCTGAGGCAGAAGAATGGCGTGAACCCGGGAGGCGGAGCTTGCAGTAAGCCGAGATCGTGCCACCGCACTTCAACCTGGGGGGCAGAGCAAGACTCTGTCTCAAAAAATAAATAAATAAATAAATAAAACAAAGGATAGCTCCCCAAACCCGAATAGATTCAGAAAGACTCCCTTAAATTAATTCTGAAGTAAGATGGGTGGTTATTGCTTTCGTTCATTGTCATGAAGTCAAGTCCCTTGGACATCAAATTAGAACATGGGCAACTGGTTCCAGGTAACCCTCACCAAAAAAAATTATAACACAAAGTATTTGTATAATCAGGGGTATCATGGAAAAAATGCAACATCTGTTTCAACAGTTTTATGAACATTTATAGTTCAAATAAGAAAAGAACCTTAAAAGATTGGTGAAACAAGCTTTATTTTGTGCAAAGAGAATGTGGCAGCCAGTATGAGTAGTCAGGAACAAGACCTTTGGCAGTGACGCAGGGCAGTGTATTCTGTTACTGTCCCGTATCTAACTTCAAATACCATTTTCTAAGGGACTCATGCCTAAAAAATGTTTTCAATTGTATATAATTATTTATGTAACATTTCCCATGATAACACTTCACTTAAATTCTGTATTTCGTTCTAAAATTGAACATAGTTTACTCAATAGTTTTCAGACAGAGACACATTTTTAAGTACTCTAACCAGGCTAAAGTCTGTTCCTCATTATCAAAGACAGACAAATATGTTTTTGTCTGCTGGTTCTAGGAGTAAAAAAGAACACCTGTATTTAAAAACCAGGAAAGAAACTTGCCCTACACAGTGTAACTTTGAGCATTTATTAAAACTGTCAAAGTTCAGGAAGAGGAAAGGCTTATTGATACAGGGCCTCACCAGTTCTAAAGGAAACAAATTTAACATGGAAGATAATAAAATAAATGACATGTAATAAAAGACAATAAATCACATATAATTCTTGTTTTCCAGAGGCAATAGTAATGAAGCCATAAGCTCATATTTCAAGCCTCAAACACTTCAGGTTTTATATTATATAATCTGTCAAAGCCACTGAACACACACAAAAGGACATGTGTTAAGTGTTCTCTCAGCCTATTCCCTTAATACTAAAAAGAAAACAAACTCTAAAATAAGGTATATGCAGTACAGTTATAAATAATGGTACACAGTAAACTATTCTCTTGAGGTAATTCACTTCCCATTAGCTTGTGACAGTTGAGGTTCAAAATTTAACCAAATATTGAGTACCATTTTACCCAAGACTCCATCCTGAAAATTTATCCTATCCTTAAAAAAAAAAAAAAAGTGCAGGATTTGGAATAAAAAGGGGGGGGGGAAAACTAATCTGAAAAGGATTCTAAGAAAAAACAAGCAAATATTCGTAGATTCTCAAGATACTTTCCCAGAAATGCCTGTGCACTACATGAAAAACTGGCAGATAAAATATTTCTTAAAAAATGCAAGGAACAGTCTGCCAGAGAACTCAAAATATTTTGTGTCTAGATTACAGATTCTCAGTTCTCATAAGATCTCCACTAAGCAGATACTGCACTAACTACACTTTGCTAACTAGGCAAAAAAGGATCCTGCCTCAGGCACCAGAATCTTCTATCAATTCCCTACATTTTAATTCTGTGCAATCTTAAAAATAATTGTTCTATATCCTCTGAAAACAAGAATTGTTCTATAATCTCTGAAGACCTAAATGACCACTAGGGCAAGACCAGCTAAAGTATCTATAATATTAAAACTCTCATCATGTTAAGACAAAAGTACTTCTTCCATCTGCATTATTATGGATTTGCCGGTAAATCAGTGCACTGAAGTCAGAAGCACAATATATGTTTTGTTTGATTCTATAAATAATAGATTATATATCTTAAATAAAAGATTGTACAATTCAAATAGAGAACTTAATTTTGTTTTTTTGTTTTTTTATTTGGGTCTCACTCTGTCACCCAGGCTGGAGTTCAGTGGCACAATCTTGGCTCCCTGCAACCTCCACCTCCTAGACTTATGCAATCCTCTCACCTCAGCCTCCTGAGTAGCTGGGACTACAGGCACGCGCCACCAATCCCAGCTAATTTTTTGTATTTTTAGCAGACACAGGGTTTCACCACATTGCCCAGGCTGAGAACTTAATTTTTACAGGCTCATAAATGTTAGTACTTAACTGCCAGGATTTCTCAGAAAATTTTTTAGAAGATCTCTGGATCTCAACCAATGTTATTTCTCTGTGCTTTGCATATACAGTCAAAAGTTATTGTCAAGGTCATTAACAGAGAAAAAAGCAGGCAATTCCCACAAATAGAAAAGTAAACCACTATTAACACAAAACAGGGAGAAAACCTGTTTAAGTACATGAAACCTGACGTAAGCACACATTTAAATGCCATATAGTCATTTACCTTCACTGAATTCATTTAGCAACTCTTCCTTGGTCCAATTACATGACGTTATCAGAAAAAAGCCTTTTACTTTCAACACTCTGGAGAGAGATTTCACATATTGCTTCCTCTTCTCAATTGCATTGTCAGGATTAAGGCTTATGGCATCAAAAGTCCCTTTGTCAATACAAATATGAAATCCAGACAGCTGTGTGGAGAGATTCAAAAAGTCTTCTACCTATATTAAAAGTCAATGTCTATGTGAGAACAATTAAAACAAAATCCTTACAGAATGTGACAACCTGTAAAAGGTTATTAATAAAAGGACCCATTAGTTATAATGGCATTTTACATATAATAAACATATTTTCAACTTTATACCTTTTATGAGCTTCATTCCAAGATCATTAAAGCCAAGATTAATAAGAGAGACTGATATTTCCTGAACATTCCAAATCTCTACAAATTTGGAAACAAATCAAAGACAGCCATATTCCCTAATAATACCAGCACATTATGGAGCTCACAAGCCTAGTTTATGAAAAAACTGTTTCTGTCAAAAAGTAGAATATTTGACATATTCTTAAAAATGACAATTTATTTGGAACTAAAGTCACTGGAAATAAGATTTTTGGAGACAGGAGTCTTGCTATGTTGCCCGGGATAGACTTGAAAACCTGAGCTAAGCAATCCTCCCATCTCAGCCTCCTAAGTAGATGTGGCCACAGCACTCAGCTATGGGAATAAGATTTTTAGCTTATATTCCTAGTGTGTAACCTAAAATAAAAATGGTAAATCAAAAGTTCTTGGGCCTTGGCTGGTCCGAGTGCAGTCGTGTTTACAACTAATAGATCACAACCAGTTACAAAGTTCTTCCTTCCTTCTCTATTACCACTGCTTCACTTGACCTGCCTTTAAAAAAAAAAAAAAAAAGAATTTCTTGGGTCTTGACTCAGCAGCTCACGAAATTACTAATGGAAATAACGAATGGCATAAGGCTTAAGAAATTAAATAACTTTTAAACTGCAATTACTTAAGTTGGTAGATTTCATGCACTTTAGATGTGTAAAGTCATACATCACCATCTCATTCACTGTCAATAACTTGATGGCATAATAAGCATCGGAAATAGCAATCTGTCTCAATTTTATAAAATATTCGCAATTTACCACTGAAAATTCTGAAAACTCATTTTGAAAAAAACAATTAGGCAACTAGCTCACAATTATTCATACAAATTTAATACAGTAATTATAAACCATGTTTAATCTAAAACACTTATTGACTTAAAAATGTATATATTATGTTGATGTATATTGGAAGGTGGGTCTTCTCCCTTCCTTCATGTCCAAAGTATTCATGATACCTGAAGCAAAATAATGACTATCACTCTGAAGAGCTAACTTTGAAGAGGCTTCCTCATCCTAAATGCCTATATAAAAATACTCATCTGGCCAGGCACAGTGGCTCACGCCTGTAATCCCAGCACTTTGGGAGGCCGAGACGGGCGGATCACCAGGTCAGGAAATCAAGACCATCCTGGCTAACACGGTGAAACCCCATCTCTACTAAATACACAAAAAATTAGCTGGGCAAGGTGGCGGGCGCCTGTAGTCCCAGCTACTCGGGAGGCTGAGGCAGGAGAATGGTGTGAACCCAGGAGGCGGAGCTTGCAGTAAGCCGAGATCACATCACTGCACTCCAGCCTAGGCGACAGAGCGAGACTCTGTCTCAAAAAAAAAAAAAACAGAAAAAAAATACGCATCTATTCAACAAATATTTTGTGGACATCTATTGTCAGGTACTTTTCAGCTGGATATAACAGTAAACAAAATAGAAAAGGTCCCTGTATGAAAATATATATTGGCTGGGCACAGTGGCTCACGCCTGTAATCCCAGCACTTAGGGAGGCCAAGGCAGACGGATCATGAGGTCAGGAGATCGAGACCATCCTAACACGGTGAAACCCCGTCTCTACTAAAAATACAAAAAATTAGCCGGGCGTGGTGGTGTGTGCCTGTAGTCCCAGCTACTCAGAAGGCTGAGGCAGGAGAATCGCTTGACCTGGGAAGCAGAGGTTGCAGTGAGCAGAGATCACACCACTGCACTCCTGCCTAGGTGACAGAGTGAGACTCTGCCTCAAAAAAAAAAAAAAAGAAAAGAAGAAAATATACCTTATATTCTACAAAGAGAAAGATAAAAGATAAATAAGCTAAATAAATAACTTCAGATAAAGTGCCATGAAGAAAATAAAAACCGGCCGGGCGCGGTGGCTCAAGCCTGTAATCCCAGCACTTTGGGAGGCTGAGACGGGCGGATCACGAGGTCAGGAGATCGAGACCATCCTGGCTAGCACGGTGAAACCCCGTCTCTACTAAAAAATACGAAAAACTAGCCAGGCGAGGTGGCGGGCGCCTGTAGTCCCAGCTACTCAGGCGGGTGCCTGTAGTCCCAGCTACTCATTCTACTGAGGCAGGAGAATGGCGTAAACCCGGGAGGCGGAGCTTGCAGTGAGCCGAGATCGCGCCACTGCACTCCAGCCTGGGCGACAGAGCAAGACTCCGTCTCAAAAAAAAAAAAAAGAAAAAGAAAAACCAGAGAAATAAGACACTAATTGACTTGGAAGAGAAATAGTTTGGAAAATAGAGTAGAATGTTTTCTCGGCCAGGCGCAGTGGCTCACGCCTGTAATCCCAACACTTTGGGAGGCCAAGATGGGCAGATCACCTAAGGTCAGGAGTTCGAGACCAGCCTGACCAACATGGAGAAACCCCGCCTCTACTAAAAGTACAAAAATTAGCCGGGCATGGTGGTGCATGACTGTAATCCCAGCTACTCGGGAGGCTGAGGCAGGAGAATCGTTTGAACCCAGGAGACGGAGGTTGCAGTGAGCCAAGATCGCCCCATTGCACTCCGGCCTGGGCAACAAGAGCGAAACTCCATCTCAAAATATAAAAATAAAGAAAGTTTTCTCTAAGGTGTTATTTGAGCAAAGATCTGAATTATGAGAATGAACCAAACATGCTAAGATCTGAGGCAAGAATACTAGGCAGAGGGCAGCAAGTATACAGATTCAAAACAAACTTGACATGTTTCAGGAACAGAGGAAAAGCCAGTGTGACAGAAGTGTTGATGATAAAAGAGGAAGAAGGTAAGAAATGAAGGAGTTTGTAAGGCTGGATGAGGTTCAGAATCCATTTACAATGCAATGGGGAAGTCAATTCAGGATTGTGAGCAAGGAAGTGACATGAACAGATTTACATTTTTAAAAATCTGGCCAGGGCTGGACACAGTAGCTCATGCCCGTAATCCCAGCACTCTGGGAGGCCAAGGTGGGAGGATCACTTGAGGTCAGGATTTTGAGACCAGCCTGGCTAACATGGTGAAACCCGGTCTCTACTAAAAATACGAAAATTAGGCTGCACACAGTGGCTCACTCTTGTAATCCCAACACTTTGGGAGGCTGAGGCAGGCAGATCACCCGAGGTCAGGAGTTCAAGGCCAGCCTGACCAACATGCTGAAACCCCATCTCTACTAAAAAAATATAAAGAAAATTAGCTGGATGTGGTGGCTCACGCCTGTAGTCCCAGCTACTTGGGAGGCTGAGGAATGAGAATAGATTGAACTCAGGAGGCCGAGGTTGCAGTGAGCCAGGATGGTGCCACTGCATTCCAGCCTGAGCAATAGAAAAAGACTCCGTCTCAAAAAATAACAAACAAAAAATCGGCCGGGCGCGGTGGCTCAAGCCTGTAATCCCAGCACTTTGGGAGGCCGAGACGGGCGGATCACAAGGTCAGGAGATCGAGACCATCCTGGCTAACACGGCGAAACCCCGTCTCTACTAAAAACACAAAAAATTAGCCGGGCGAGGTGGCGGCGCCTGTGGTCCCAGCTACTCGGGAGGCTGAGGCAGGAGAATGGCGGGAACCCGGGAGGCGGAGCTTGCAGTGAGCTGAGATCTGGCCACTGCACTCCAGCCTGGGCGACAGAGCGAGACTCCGTCTCAAAAAAAAAAAAAAAAAAAAAAAAAAACAAAAAAAAAAACAAATAAAAAATCACTCTGGCTGCCCTGTGGTAAAAGAACATCAGAGCAGCATGAATGGAAATGGAGAGGCAAAAATCAAAGGCTACTGTAGTAGTTTAAACAAGAAGTAATAGTGGTTCGGACTTCACAGGAAGCAATTGAGATAACAAGGAATGATCACATTCTTGATATATTTTGAAGATAAAACTGGCCAAAAGCAGTGGCTCATACCTGTAATCCTAGCACTTTGGAAAGCAGAGGCAGGCAGATTGCTTGAGGCCAGGAATTCAAGACTAGCCTGGGCAACATGGCAAAACCCCATTTCTACAAAAAAATTAGGTGTGGTAAAGCAGGCCTGTAGTCCCAGCTACTCTGGAAGCTATGGTGGAACAATCACTTGAGCCCAGGAGATTGAGGCTGCAATGAGCTGTGATAACACCACTGCACTCCAGCCTGGGCTACAGGGCAAGACACTGTCTCTACAAAAAAAAAAAAAAAATATATATATATATATATATATATACACACACACACAAACATATGACTAACAGAATTGGATATAGGACTTTAAGGAAAAAGAAGAACCAAGGATGACTCCTTGGGTTTGGGTAAATGCAACAGGGTGAATGAGAGTGTTATTAATAGAGATGGGAAAGACTGGAGAAATCAGGTCTGAGGGGGAAATCATGAGTTTCATTTTGGACTAATTAAGTTGACAGACTATTAGCATTCCAAATGGAAATTTTGAATAGGCAGATTTTACAGGCATCCCTCAGAGATACTGCAAGTTCTGTTCCAGACCCACACAACAAAGCAAACAACACAATGAAGCAAGTCACACAAAATTTTTGGTTTCCCAGTGCATATAAAAGTTATGTTTACACTGTATTATATAGTCTATTAAGTGTGCAATAGCATTATTTCTTTTTTAAAAATGCGTGCCTTAAAAAATACTTTATTGTAGGCCAGGAGTGGTGGTTCATGCCTGTAATCCCAACACTTTGGGAGGCCAAGGTGGACGGATCACCTGAGGTCAAGAGTTCGACACCAGCCTGGCCAGCATGATGAAATCCCGTCTCTACTAAAAAAATACAAAAATGGCCAGGCGTGGTTGCTCACACCTATAATCCCAGCACTTTGAGAGGCCAAGGCGGGTGGATCACAAGGTCAGGAGTTTGAAACCAGCCTGGCCAATATGGTGAAACGTCATCTCTACCAAAAATACACAAATTAGCCAGGTGTGGTGGCAGGTGCCTGTAATCCCAGCTACTCAGGAGGCTGAGGCAGGAGAATCACTTGAACCCAGGAGGCAGAGGTTGCAGTGAGCCAAGATCCCACCACTGCACTCCAGCATGGGCGACAGAGCGAGACTCCATCCCCCAAAAAAATACTTTATTGTTAAAAAACACTAACAAGCCATCATCAAAACCATGAGTAAGTCATAATCTTTTCTCTGGCTGGAGGGCCTTGCCTCGATGAAGATGCCTGCTGACTGATCAAGGTGGTGGTTGCTGAAGGCTGGGATGGCTGTGACAATTTCTTAAAATAAGACAGTAATGAAGTTTGCTATATCGACTGACTCTTTTATGAAAGATTTCTCTGGAGCACATGATATTGTTTGATAGCACTTTACACACAGTAGAACTTCCTTTGATACTGGAGTCAATGCTCTCAAACCTTGCTACTGCTTTATTAACTAAGTTTATGGAATATTCAAAATCCTTTTTCAACAATGTTCACAGTAGATTCCATCTCAAGAAATCACTTTCTTTGCTCATCCACCATAAGAAGCAACTCCTTATCTGATCAAGTTTTATCATGAGACTGCAGCAACTCAGTTACACCTTCAGGCTCCACTTCTAATTCTAGTTTGCTACTATCACTACATTTGCAGTTAACTCCTCCACTGAAATCTTGAACCTCTCTCCAAGTCATTCATTAGGGTTGGAATCAGCTTCTTCCAAACTCCTGTTAATGTTGATATTCTGACCTCCCATGAATTATAAAATTATAAAATAAATGTTCTTCATGACATGTAGAATGGTGAATCATTTCCAGAAGGCTTTCTTTTTTTTTTTTTTTTTGAGACAGAGTCTCACTGTGTCGCCCAGGCTGGAGTGCAGTGGCTCGATCTCAGCTCACTGCAAGCTCTGCCTCCCGGGTTCACGCCATTCTCCTGCCTCAGCCTCCCAAGTGGCTGAGACTACAGGCGCCTGCCAGCACACCCAGCTAATTTTTTGTATTTTTAGTACAGTCGAGGTTTCACCGGGTTAGCCAGGATGGTCTTGCTCTCCTGACCTCAAGATCCACCCGCCTCGGCCTCCCAAAATGCTGGGATTACAGGTGTGAGCAACCACACCAGCCCATCAAGGGTGTTTTTGTTTATGTTTTCATTTTGCTTAATTCTTTAAAACCTTAAAACAGGACAGGCACAGTGGCTCACACTTGTAATCCCAGCACTTTGGGAGGCTGAGGCAGGCAGATCACGAGGTCAGGAGATCGAGACTATCCCAGCTAACTCGGTGAAACCCCATCTCTACTAAAAATACAAAAAATTAGCCAGGCGTGGTGGCAGGTGCCTGTAGTCCCAGCTACTTGGGAGGCTGAGGCAAGAGAATGGCATGAACCTGAGAGGCAGAGCTTGCAATGAGCTGATATTGCGCCCCTACACTCCAGCCTGGGTGATAGGGCGACACTCCATCTTAAAAAAAAAAAAAAACAAACAAGATTAATCGTCATATATATCTCCATCAGAGTTCTTGGGTGAATTCATGCATTGTCAATGAACGGTAATACTTTGAGTCTTTTTCTTTTGGGACAGTAGGTCTCAAAAATGGGCTTAAAATATTCAGTAAACCATACTGTAAACAGATGTGCTGTTATACAGGCTTTGTTGTTCCATTTATACAGCTCATGCAAAGAATATTTAGCATAATTCTTATGGGCCCTAGGATTTTCAGAATGGGAAATGGGCTTTGGCTTCAACTTAAAGTCATCAGCTGCATTAGCCCCTTCTAACAATAATGTCAGCCTCTCCTTTGAAGCTTTAAAGCCAGGCACTGACTTCTCTCTAGCTATGGAATTCCTACATGGCATCTTCTTCCAATATTAGGCTATTTCATCTCCATTGAAAATCTGTGTGCTGTTTAGCCAGCTTCATTGGTTATTTGCTAGCTAACTTGCTACACCTTCTACATCAGTACTTAGTGCTTTATCTTGCACTTTTATGCCATGGAGATGGCTTTTCTTTTTTTTTTTTTTTGAGATGGAAACCCGCTCTGTTGCCCCGGCTGGAGTGCAGTGGCACGATCTTGGCTCACTGCAACCTCCGCTTCCCAGGTTCAAGCAATTCTCCTACTTCAGCCTCCCAAGTAGCTGGGATTACAGGCACCCACCACCATGCCCGGTTAACTTTCTGTATTTTTAGTAGAGACAATGTTTCAGTATGTCAGCCAGGCTGGTCTTAAACTCCTGGTTTCAGGTGATCCTCTCGCCTTGGCCTCCCAAAGTGCTGGGATTACAGGCGTGAGCCACCATGCCCAGTCAAGATGGCTTCTTTTCTTAAATCTCATGAACTAACTACTGCTAGCTTCAAACTTTTCTTCTGCAGCTTCTTCACCTCTCTCAGCCTTCACAGAATTGAAAAGAGTCAAGGCCTTGCTCTGGATTAGGCTTTGGCTTGAGAGAATGCTGTGGCTGGTTTGATGTTCTATCTGGACCACTAAAACTTTCTCCGTATCAGCAATAAGGCTCTTTGACTTTCTCATCATTCATGTGTTCACTGGAATACCACTTTTAACTTCCTTAAAGAAATTTTATTTTGCATTCACAACTTGACTAAATTTTGTCACAAGAGGCCTAGCTTTTGGCCTATCTCAGCTTTCAACACGTCTTCCTCACTAAGCTTAATCATTTCTAGCTTTTGATTTAAAGTGAGAGATGTGTGACTCTACCTTTCAATTAAACACTTACAGGCCACTGTGTTGAGGTGGGGGTTGTTTATTTTTTGTATTTGTTTTTTTCTTTTTCTTTTTTGAGATGCAGTCTCCCTCTGTCACCCAGGGTGGAATGCAGTGGCACAATGTTAACTCACTGCAACCTCCACCTCCCAGTTCAGGCGATCCTCCTGCCTCTGTTTTATTTTTAAAAACAGAGTCTCCCTCTGCTGTCCAGGCTGGAGTGCAGGTGGGACTACAGGCACCCACCACCACGCCTGGCTATTTTTTGTATTTTTGGTGGAGACACAGTTTCACCATGTTGGCCGGGCTAGTCCCAAACTCCTGACCTCAAAGTGATCCACCCACCTCAGCCTCCTAAAGTGTTGGGATTACAGTCGTTAGCCACCGCGCCCATTCCACTATAGGGTTTTTAATTGGCCTAATTTCAATATTGCTGTGTTCCAAGAAAGAAGGAGGCTTGAGGGGGAGGGAGGGAAGGAGAGACAGCGGGAGACCAGCCAGTAGGTAGAGCAGTCAGAACATACAACATTCATCAGTTAAGTTCACCATCTTACGTGGGCACAGTTCACGACACGCCAAAACAATTACAATAGTAATATCAAAGATCATTGATCATGAATCACCATAACAGATAAAATAATAATGAAAAGCTCTGAAATATTACAACAATTACCAAAACGTGACACAGAGATACAAAGTGAGAACATGCTGTTGGAAAAACGATGTCAACAGATGGGCTCAATGGGCTTGCCACAAACCTTTGATTTGTCAAAAAACATACCATTTGGGAAGCCAAAAACATGGGGCATGCCTGTCTATAACTCTAGAGCTCAGAAGAGAGGCCTGGACTAGAAATATAAATTTAGGAATCATGATCTCACAGATTATAGGACACAAAAATAAACTAAATGATGTTTGGTGACGTTACTACTTGACGCATTTAAAACCTTTTGATCAGCCAGGCGTGGAGGCTCACGCCTATAAATCCCAGCACTTTGGGAGGCCGAGGCAGGCGGATCACGAGGTCAGGAGATTGAGACCACCCTGGCTAACAAGGTGAAACCCTGTCTCTACTAAAAATATAGCCAGGCGTGGTGGCGGGCGCTTATAATCCCAGCTACTCAGGAGGCTGAGGCCGGAGAATGGCGTGAACCCGGGAGGTGGAGCTTGCAGTGAGCCGAGATGGCCCCACTGCACTCTAGCCTAGGCGCCAAAGCGAGACTCAGTCTCAAAAAAAAACCTTTTGATCTGGTTAATCCATAGTTAAGTATTATGTGTATTTGCAAACATCAGGAGCAGTAGTTTATGAACAAACATATAAAAGAAAAAATAATTTCCCCAAACCAACTAAATTTTTAATATAGCTATTTAAAAATGTTTCAATTTGTATTATTTATGATTGATCCCTAATTTACGTGAGTTTAAAACTTGTCAATTAATATGTTCTAGAAACATTTAACCTCTATTATAAATAGGATAGTAATATAAATAATATTACCTTTAACTTAATGTTAGATAAACCTTCTTTTTCTATAACACTTCCAGAAAGCTGAATTGCAGAAGGAGAGTAATCAATTCCAGTAATATCAGAGAAACCAAATTTTGCCTAGACAGAGAGAAATAATTTTATACTTTAGTATAAAATTTTAATATAATGTTTTATGAATTATAATATTCCTTTAGGACCGGGGTTGTCTTATTTTTGTTGTAGAGAAAATGACATATAATCCAATAATTCATAATGCTTAAATTTTATTGTAGACTCTAAACAAAAACTGTAAGTTCATATACTATGACAACGCCTTTGTTTTCATAATATTTTATCTCTTTTTCAAAAGGAAATTCATGTTCTCAAAAATAATGAAAATATATGTATAAGCCCTCAGGCAAAAAAAGGTAACATTAACTTTTGATACTGATAATTTCCAATTCACACATAAATTTGTCATAAATTTTACTTAACCCAATTAAATTATATGAATAAAATCAATGCAAATGTAATAAGCTATCAATTTTTAAATTTTCCCTTCAGTGTAATTATACATTATGCAATTCTCCACCAGCCATGTGATTTTTAACCACCCTACATTTGTATATTACTTTTTCATCTTTAAAAGTATTTCATACATCCCACTAGATCTTTACAAAAAACCTGCGAGGTGGCCAGGCACAGTGGCTCACGCCTGTAATCCCAGCACTTTGGGAGGCCGAGGCAGGCAGATCACGAGGTAAGGAGATGGAGACCATCCTGACTTAATAGGGTTGGGCGTGGTGGTGGGCGCCTGTAGTCCCAGCTACTCGGGAGGCTGAGGCAGGAGAATGGTGTGTGAACCCGGGAGCCGGAGCTTGCAGTGAGCCGAGATCGTGCCACTGCACTCCAGCTGGGCAACAAGCGAGACTCGGTCTCCAAAAAAAAAAAAAAACTATGAGGTAGGGTGGGCAGGTATCAGTATCCCCAAGAAGTTTCTTTAACTCATTGGACTTCAGAGTTTTGGTGTTTACTAGCCATTAATCCATCTAGGCTGTATAGTGTCTGTGGCAAAAGCATGGAAGCTTCTGGTTTTTACACATCCCCTAACAATGATGAACATTTTTAGACCAATGAGACTAAAAATAATTTCAAAAGAAACATGAAAAACTTTCTGTCAGTTGTTTATTCTTCTAGTACAACTTATAAAAATCACAAATAGATGTTTTAGGTTTCTAGAGATATCACTCAGGGCCTCAAACTATCTCCAGTGTCTTTCACATTCAATTTCTGGCACCCAAAAATGAGCAGACATTCAAGGAAACAACCAAACCCAAGGGGAGAAATTGACTTTAGAAACAGACCCGACAGGAGACCCAAATAAATGAATTATCAGAAAAAGATTTTAAAGTAAGTTACAAAGTACAGTGTAGCCTGAAATTCCCTTCCTCCTCTTCACCATTTACTAAATGATTACTTCCTTTAAAACTTAACTTACTGGCTGGGCGCAGTGGCTCACGCCTGTAATCCCAGTACTTTGGGAGGCTGAAGTAGGTGGATCACCTGAGGTCAGGAGTTCAAGACCAGCCTGACCAACATGAAGAAACCCCATCTCTACTAAATATATAAAAATTAGCCAGATGTGGTGGCACACGCCTGTATTCCCAGCTACTTGGGAGGCTGAGACAGGAGAATTGCTTGAACCTGGGAGGTGGAGGTTGCAGTGAGCCAAGATTGCGCCATTGCACTCCAGCCTGGGTGATAAGAGCGAAACTCAAAAAAAAAAAAAAAAACTTAACCCACTGCCACATCAAATCCATGAAGACCTACCAAGTCTTTTTAACCCTAAGTAACTGATTCCTAATCTAAACTCAAGAAACAAGTATACCAATTATTTTCTACAGGTAGATTGCTCCCTTTATTTTTGTTTTTAATCTAAAGGTCTAATATTCTCTTTTTTGATGCCAACCTTCTACCCTTTTAGCTGTATCCCTCCTTATTCCTTGAGATCTTATTTTCTCTCCATTTCCTTTAACTCCTTCTCTGGGAGACCTAGAACCCAGGATGAGTCTATTAACTGATTCTTACCGGTTCCTTCATTTTTTTTTTTTTTTTTTTTTTTTGAGACAGAGTCTTGCTCTGTCACCCAGGCTGGAGTGCGGTAGCATGATCTCGGCTCACTGAAGGCTCTGCCTCCCGGGTTCACACCATTCTCCCTCCTCAGCCTCCCACTTAGCTGGGACTACAGGCACCCACCACCATGCCCAGCTAATTTTGTTTTTGTATTTTCAGTAGAGATGGGGTTTCACCATGTTAGCCAGGATGGTCTTGACCCCCTGACCTTGTAATCCGCCCACCTCGGCCTACCGGTTCCTTCTTCTCCCATGCCTGTTTAATCTTCTAGTACAACTTATAAAAATCACAAATAGATGTTTTAGGTTTCTAGAGATATCACTCAGGGCCTCAAACTATCTCCAATGTCTTTCACATTCAATTTCTGGCACCCAAAAATGAGCAGACATTCAAGGAAACAACGAAACCCAAGGGGAGAAATTGACTTTAGAAACAGACCCGACAGGAGACCCAAATAAATGAATTATCAGAAAAAAATTTTAAAACAACTGACAGAAATGACAATGACAAGTGAGAGAATTCTAGCAGAGAACTGAGAACTACAACAGAGAAACAAACAAGGCCAGACGCGGTGGCTCACGACTGTAATCCTAGCACTTTGGGAGGCTGAGGCAGGCGTAGCACTTGAGGTCAGGAGTTCAAGACCAGCCTGGCTAACATGGTGAAACCCCATCTCTACTAAAAACACAAGAATTAGCCAGGCGTGGTAGCAGCTGCCTGTAATCCCAGCTACTTGGGAGGCTGAGGCAGGAGAATCACTTGAACCCAGGAGGCGGAGTTTGCAGTGAGCCAAGATCATGCCATTGCACTCCAGCCTGGGCAACAGAGCAAGACTTTTGTCTCAAAAATAATAATAATATTAAAAAAAATAAAAAATTTAAAAAAAAAAGAAACCCTAAATAACATAATTGAAAAACAAAATAATTAGGAAATTCAAGGGTGGGCTTGATAGCAGATGAGACACAGCAAAAAATTTTTTAAAAATTAGCAAAGAACAGTCAGAGAAAATATCCCTGTCATACACAGAATGACGAAAGAATGGAAAACTAAAAACAGGAAAGAATATCAAAGACACAATATGGGCTGAGCATGGTGGCTCACGCTTGTAATCCTATCACTTTGGGAGGCCAAGGCAGGTGGATCACCTGAGGTCAGGAGTTCGAGACGAGCCTGCCAACATGGTGAAACCCCGTCTTTCCTAAAAATACAAAAATTAGCCAGGCATGGTGGTGGGCACCTGTAATTCCAGCTACTCACGAGGATGAGGCAGGAGAATCGCTTGAACTCAGGAGGTGGAGGTTATAGTGAGTCAAGATCATGCCATTGCACTCCAACCTGGGCAACAACAGTGAAACTCTGACTCAAAAAAAAAAAAAAAGACAGAATATAGCACAGAATATAAGATGTAACATGTACACACACACAGTTATGTGTCATCATGGAGTGTACTTACACAAACGTAAATGGTGGAGCCTACTGCACACTTAGGCTACATGGTATGGCTTATTACTCCTAGGCTACACACCTGTATAGTATTTTCCTATACCGAATACTGGAGGCAACTGCAGCATAATGGTATTTGTGTATCTAAAGATTTTTTTTTTTTTTTTTGAGACAGGGTCTCAGTCTTGTTAACTCAGGCTGGAGTGCAGCAGGATAATCATGGCTTACTGCAGCTTTGCCCCCTGGCTCAATCAATCCTCCCACCTCAGCCTCTCAAGTAGTTGGATAGGCTCATGCCACCACCACGCCTGGTTAATTTTTGGTTTTTTGTTTTTGTTTTTGTTTTTTTGTAGAGACAGGGTTTCACCATGTTGCCCAAGATGGTCTTGAACTTCTGGGCTCAAGTTATCCACCTGCCTTGGACTCCCAAACTGCTGGGATTACAGGTGTGAGCCACTGTGCCCAGCCCTAAAGATATCTATACATAGAAAAGGTAAAAACACGATATTATAACCTTATGGGACCACCATTGTATATGTGGTACACTGTCAACTGAAACATTGTTATGTGGTGTATGACTATACATACATATACACACACACAACCGTCTATATCCACAGGGGTTCAAGACCAGCCTGGCCAACATGGTAAAACCCCATCTCTACTAAAAACACAAAATTAGCTGAGCGTGGTGGCGGGTGCCTGTAATCTCAGCTACTCGGGAAGCTGAGGCAGGAACCCGGGAGGTGGAGGTTATAGTGAGCTCCTACAATTTTAATACACAGTCCATACACAAACACATACACACACAAACATATATATACACAATCCATATGCGGAATCTGAGAGGAAAGGAAATGAGAACAGGGCAGAAGAAAAAATGGCATATGGCTAAGAATATTTCAATAGTGACAAAGGACCCAAGCCTCAGATTCAAGAAACACTATAAATTCAAGGCAGATGAAAGCAAAGAAAACTCCACCTAGGCACATTATAGTGTATCTGATGAAAAGAACAGAAAAATCAGCCGGGCGTGGTGG
Organism: Macaca mulatta; assembly: GCF_049350105.2. NCBI lineage: Eukaryota > Metazoa > Chordata > Mammalia > Primates > Cercopithecidae > Macaca > Macaca mulatta. The sequence goes on from NC_133414.1 coordinate 136,840,916, forward strand.
CTCATGCCTGTAATCCCAGCTACTCAAGGAGAATCACTTGAACCTCGGAGGCAGAGGCTGCAGTGAGCAGAGACGGTGCATGGCGCTCCAGCCCAGGCAATGGCGCAAGACTCCGTCCCAAAAAGAAAAACAAGAAAAACAAAAAAATCTCAAAAACATACAGGGAGTAGGGATGCGGGATACAAGGAGACAGATGACCTTTAAAAGGACAACAATAAGGCTCACGGCTAACAATAAGTGATAAAGAATGGAAGCCAGAAGATAGTAAAAGAAAAATAGTAACCTAAAAGGATATAGCAAAAACATTCATCAAAAATGTAGGAAAAGTAGCCATCAAAAATGTAGCTGATCAATGAAAAAGTAGTACGTATAAGAAACGGTCTTCAATGGCTGTTAATATCACAAAAAGATAACCAAATGTTCTACGCCACATATGCAAATATACACCAACACCTAATAAGTTTACTTGCCAAAAAAATAAATCTAATAAAAAATCTCTCGGCTGGGCACGGTGGCTCAAGCCTGTAATCCCAGCACTTTGGGAGGCCGAGACGGGTGGATCACGAGGTCAGGAGATGGAGACCATCCTGACTAACACGGTGAAACCCCATCTCTACTAAAAAATGCAAAAAAAAAACTAGCCGGGCAAGGTGGCGGGCGCCTGTAGTCCCAGCTACTCGGAAGGCTGAGGCCGGAGAATGGCGTGAACCCGGGAGGCGGAGCTTGCAGTGAGCTGAGATCCGGCCACTGCGCTCCAGCCTGGGCGACAGAGCGAGACTCCGTCTCAAAAAAAAAAATAAAAAATCTCTCAGTCCAGGGTCAGCAAAATCTTTTCTTTTATGGAAACAGGGTTTCCTTCTGTCACCCAAACTGGAATGCAATGGCGTGATCACGGCTCACTGCTCCCCAGGCTCAAGCGATTCTCCCACCTCAGCCGCCTGAGTAACTGGAACTACCAGCACACATCTCCACACCTGGCTATTTTTCTGTGTCTTTAGTAGACACAGGGTTTCACCATGTTGCCCAGGCTGGTCTCAAACTCTTGAGCTCAAGCAAACCTTCCACCTTGGCCTCCCAAAGTGCTGGGATTACAGGTGTGAGCCACCACGCCCAGCCAGCAACCGTTTTCTATAAAGAAACAGAATAAATATTTTAGGTTTTGCCAGCCATACAGTCTCTGTTATAACCAGTCAGCTCTACCAATGCATCACTTAAGCTGCCATAGACAATACGCAAATGAATAAATGTGGTTTTATTCCAACAAATATTTATAAAACCAAGGGAAGTCCAGATTTGACCCACAGACTGTGGTTTGCTGACCCTTAATTTAGATCTAATGTCCAACCTAGAGACAACACAAGGGGCAGAACACATGTTAAATACTACAGAGATGCAATTAGAAAATTCATTGTGAAAAACCATTTGGACAAATGAACTACCTTCCACAAAAAATAAATCATAATGGTAAATAAAGAAATAATGCAGAAAAAAATTAAGACATACCAACCAATTGCATTGTGTGGACTTAATAGCAAAATGAAGGTGACAGAGAAAAAGTCAGTGAACCTGAAGACAGATCAATAAAAATATAACATTTGGCCGACAAAGACAAAAATGACTTTTAAAAAATTGAACAGAGGCCAGGCGCGGTGGCTCAAGCCTGTAATCCCAGCACTTTGGGAGGCCGAGACGGGCGGATCACGAGGTCAGGAGATCGAGACCATCCTGGCTAACACGGTGAAACCCCGTCTCTACTAAAAAAAAATACAAAAAACTAGCCGGGAGGTAGCGGGCACCTGTAGTCCCAGCTACTCGGGAGGCTGAGGCAGGAGAATGGCGTAAACCCGGGAGGCGGAGCTTGCAGTGAGCTGAGATCCGGCACTGCATTCCAGCCTAGGCAACAGAGCGAGACTCCGTCTCAACAAAAAAATAAAATAAAATAAAATTGAACAGAGATTCAGGGACCTGTGGAGCAATAGAAAAATTGACATTTCATGTGTACAGACTCCCAAAAGGAAAGGAGAAAAACAGCAATACAGGAAAAAAAATAGAAAAAACAAAAGCTAGAAATATCGCAAATCTGGCAAAAGGCATAAGCTTACAGATGTAAAAAGTTCAGTGAACAACAAATGGGATAAGCCAAAGAAATCCAAGCGGCAGCACATATCATAAGCAAACTGCAAAAAACAAAAGACAAAGAAAAAAAAATCTTAAAAGTATCCAGAAAAAGGACGCATTCATAGGAAAACAACAAATGACTGCAGATTCCTCATGAGAAAACATGGAAGTCAGAAACAAGTGACATAACTTATTTTTTTTTTTTTTTTTTGAGACGGAGTCTCGCGCTGTGTCACCCAGGCTGGAGTGTAGTGGCGCGATCTCAGCTCACTGCAAGCTCCGCCTCCCAGGTTCACGCCATTCTCCTGCCTCAGCCTCCGAGTAGCTGGGACTACAGGCGCCCGCCACCACGCCCGGCTAGTTTTTTGTATTTTTAGTAGAGACGGGGTTTCACCATGTTAGCCAGGATGGTCTTGATCTCCTGACCTCGTGATCCACCCGCCTCGGCCTCCCAAAGTGCTGGGATTACAGGCTTGAGCCACCGCGCCCGGCCATAACTTATTTTTTGAGACAGAATCTTGCTCTGTCGCCAAGCTGGAATGCAGTGGCGCGATCTTGGCTCACTGCAACCCCCGCCTCCCAGGTTCAAGCTATTCCCCTGCCTCAGCCTCCTGAGTAGCTGGGACTACAGGCATGTGCCACCACGCCCGGCTAATTTTTTGTATTTTAGTTGAGATGGGGTTCCACCATGTTGGCCAGGATGGTCTCGATCTCCCGACCTCATGATCTGCCCGCCTCAGCCTCCCAAAGTGCTGGGATTACAGGCGTGAGCCACTGCACCCGGCCCGTAACATTTTTAAAGTACTGAAATAAACGGCTAGCTCAGAATTCTATATTCAGGCTGGCTGTGGTGGCTCACGCTTGTTATTCCAGCACTTTGGAAGGCCAAGGCAGGCAGATCATCCGAGATCAGGAATTCAAGACCAACCTGGCCAACATGGTGAAACCCCATCTCTACTAAAAACACAAAAATTTGCTGGGCGTGGTGGTAGACACCTATAATCCCAGCTACTCAGGAGGCTGAGGCAGAAAAATCGCTTGAACCCAGGAGGTGAAGGTTGCAGTGAGCTGAGATTGTGCCACTGCACTCCAGCCTGGGTGACAGAGTGAGACTGTGTCTCAAAAAAAAAAAAAGAAAAGAAAAGATTCTATATTCAGAAAAAAAAAAAAAAAAAAAAAAAAACTCCTTAGGAATGAAGGAGAAATAAAGCTATTCTCAGGTAAAGGAAAACTAAAAAAAATTTATTGCGAGAAAACTCTCTCTAAAATAATTTCCAGGAAGAGTTTCTCAGACAGAAAGAAAAAAAAAAGCTCAGAAGATCCAGAATACAAAGGTGAAATAAGTATCTAGGTGAATATAATTAAATATTTTTAGCCTAGTGCATTCCTTAAAATGCTTGAAAAACATCATAATATTATCTAATGGAATTTTCAACATAAAGGTAATATTAAAGGCAACTACAACATAAAGGGGAAAGATCAAGAACCCAACCTAATAAGGTTTTCACATTCCACTTATAGTGGTAAAATACTGATTCCAAGGAGATTTTGACAACTATATATATTGTAATCCACACAGGAAACACTAGAAAAGCCGTATCAAAAGACACAGTCAACTGCTTAAAGCAACCACTAAAACAGGTATATGCAAAGATATACATTCAAGAAGATATACATAAATTAAATTGAAATATTAACAGGCCGGGCGCGGTGGCTCAAGCCTGTAATCCCAGCACTTTGGGAGGCCGAGACGGGCGGATCACGAGGTCAGGAGATCGAGACCATCCTGGCTAACACGGTGAAACCCCGTCTCTACTAAAAAATACAAAAAACTAGCCGGGCGAGGTGGCAGGCGCCTGTAGTCCCAGCTACTCGGGAGGCTGAGGCAGGAGAATGGTCTAAACCCGGGAGGCGGAGCTTGCAGTGAGCTGAGATCCGGCCACTGCACCCCAGCCTGGGCGACAGAGCAAGACTCTGTCTCAAAAAAAAAAAAAAAAAAAAAAAGAAATATTAACAAATGTTCAAATAAGCCAATACCAGCAGGAAAGGAAAAAGAGAAGAATAAAAAACAGAGGTTAGGCTGGGCGCAGTGGCTCAAGCCTGTAATCCTAGCACAAAGGGAGGCCAACGGGAGGGCGCATCACCTGAGGTCAAGAGTTCAAGACCAGCCTGGACAACAGGGCGAAACCCCATCCCTACTAAAAATACAAAAATTAGCTGTGCATGGTTGTGGGTACCTGTAATCCCAGCTACTCAGGAGGCTGAGGCAGGAGAATCGCTTGAACCCCGGAGGTGGAGGTTGCAGTGAGCCGAGATCCCCCCATTGCACTCCAGCCTGGGCAACAAGAGTGAAACTCTGTCTCAAAAAAAAAAAGAAAAACAGGTAAAAAAGAGAAAACAATAAAATGCAGACCTAAATCCAAACACACCAATAATCACATTAAACATAAATGTTCTAAATACACCAGTTAAAGGTTAGAGATTGTTAGGATAAAAATAAGTACCAACTATATGCTGGCTACAAGAAACTCACTTCAAATATAATAAGTTGGCCGGGCGCGGTGGCTCAAGCCTGTAATCCCAGCACTTTGGGAGGCCGAGACGGGCGGATCACGAGGTCAGGAAATCAAGACCATCCTGGCTAACACAGTGAAACACCGTCTCTACTAAAAAATACAAAAAAACTAGCCAGGCAAGGTGGCGGGCGCCTGTAGTCCCAGCTACTCGGGAGGCTGAGGCAGGAGAATGGCGTGAACCCAGGAGGCGGAGCTTGCAGTTAAAAGTAATAAGTTAAAAGTAAAACGATGGAAAATGATATAACATGTAAAAACTAAACAAAAAGGGGTTGAACATCAAGTCCACTAGGATGGCTATAATTTGAAAGATAGATAATAAAAAGTATTGGTGAGAATATAGAGAAAAAAAAATTTTTTTTTTTTTTGAGGCAGAGTCTCACTCTGTCTCCCAGGCTGGAGTGCAGTGGTGCCATCTCGGCTCGCTGCAACCTCCACCTTCCAGGTTCAAGCAATTCTCCCACCTCAGCCTCCTGAGTAGCTGTGACTACTCAGGCACACACCACCACATCCGGCTAATTTTTCTATTTTTTGGTAGAGACAGGGTTTCACCATGATGGCCAGGCTGTTCTCGAACTGCTGACCTCAAGTGATTCACTGGCCTTGGCCTCCCAAAGTGCTGGGATTGCAGGCATAAGCCATTGTGCCCAGCCAAGAATATGGAGGAATTTAAACTCTCATGTATTGCTGATGGAAATTTAAAATTGTGCAGCCACTGTGGAAAATGGTCTAGCAGTTCCTTAAAAGGTTAAACTTAGAGTATGCTTAACTGGCGTATGACCCAACAATTTCCCTCTTAAGTGAAATTTCACCCAAGAGAAGTGAAAACATATGTACACACAAAAACTTACACATGAATTTTCCTTTTTTGTTTTTGGAGACAAGGTCTGTCACCTAGGCTGGAGTGCAGTGGCATAATCATTGCTCACTGCAGCCTCGACCTCCCCAGGCTCAGATGATCCTCCCACTCCAGTCTCCTAAGTAGCCAGGACTACGGATGCACTTGCCACCAACCAAACCTGGCTAAATTTTTTTACTTTTTTTTTTTTTTTTTTTTTTTTTGAGACGGAGTCTTGCTCTGTCACCCAGGCTGGAGTGCAGTGGCCGGATCTCAGCTCACTGCAAGCTCCGCCTCCCGGGTTTACGCCATTCTCCTGCCTCAGCCTCCCGAGTAGCTGGGACTACAGGCGCCCGCCACCTCGCCCGGCTATTTTTTTTGTATTTTTTAGTAGAGACGGGGTTTCACCGTGTTAGCCGGGATTGTCTCTCGATCTCCTGACCTCCCAAAGTGCTGGGATTACAGGCTTGAGCCACCGCGCCCGGCACTTTTTTTTTTTTTTTTTGAGACAGAGTTTCACTCTAGTTGCCCAAGCTGGAGTGCAATGGCGCGATCTCGGCTCACCACAACCTCTGCCTCCCAGGTTCAAGTGATTCTCCTGCTTCAGCCTCCTGAGTAGCTGGGATTACAGGCATGCACCAACACGCCCAGCTAATTTTGTATTTTTAGCAGAGACGTGGTTTCTCCATGTTGGTCAGGCTGGTCTTGAACTCTCGACCTCAGGATCTGCCCACCTCATTCTCCCAAAATGCTGGGATTACAGGCATGAGCCACCATACCTGGCGATACATACATTTTTCAAGCTCACATGAAGCATTCACCAAGACACACTGTATCTTAGGTCATAAAACAAACCTTAACAAATTTGAAAGGATTGAAATCATACAAATCATACAAGGCATGTTATCTGACTATAACCGAATTAGACTATAAATCTGTACCAAAAACATAACAGAAAAATCCCCAAAACATGGAAATTAAACAAATTTCTAAATAACTCATGGATAAAAGAAAACAAAATTAGAAAAATTAGAAAACATTTTGGAATGAATAAAAATACAACAAATCAACAATTTAAAAAACAATCCAGGTGAGGTATAGAACAATTTTTTTTAAATACAATATATCAAAATTTGTGGGATGCAGCAGTGCTTACTGATAAATTCATAGCATTCATAGCATTAAATAATTTCATTAGAAAAGTCTCAAATCAATAACCTAAGCTTCCACCTTAACAAGGTAAAAAAAGGAACAAAGTAAATTCAAGAAGAAAAAAAAAGAACAGAACTCAATGAAATTAAAAACACAAAAATAGGCCAGGTAGGGACAACATGGTGAAACACTGTCTCTACTAAAAATATAAAAATTAGCAAGGCATGGTGGCACATACCTATAATCTCAGCTACTCAGGAGGCTGAGGCAGGAGAATTCCTTGAACCCCAAAGGCCAGCCTAGGAGACAGAGCAAGATTGCATCTTAAAAAAAAAAAAAAGGTCTAAATGTAAAAGGTAGGCTGGGCACGGTGGCTCACCCCTGTACTCCCAGCACTTTGGGAGGCCGAGGTGGGTAGATCACGAGATCAGGAGTTTTAGACCATCCTGGCCATCGTGGTGAAACCCCATCTCTACTAAAAATACAAAAATTAGATGGGCATGGTGGTGTGCTCCTGTAGTCCCAGCTACTCTGGAGGCTGAGGCAGAAGAATCGCTTGAACCAAGGAGGTGGAAGTTGCAGTGAGCCGAGGTCATGCCACTGTACTCGAGCCTGGGTGACACAGCAAGACTCCATCTCAAAAAAAAAAAAAAGAATGTAAAAAGTAAAATGTTAAAACTTTAAACAAAAACACAGGAATTCTAAGTGACTCTGGGTTAGGCAGAGTCCTTAAATATGACAACAAAAGCAGGATCCAAAAAAGGAAAAAATTAATTGGACTTCATCAAAATTAAGAACTTCTGCTCTTTAGAAGATACTGTTAAGCGAATGAAAGGATAAGCCAAAGAATAGAAGAAAACACATGCAAATCCTGTACCTGGTGAAGAACTTATATCCAGAACACATTAAAAATTGTCAAAACTTAATAAGTAAACAACCCAATTTAAAAATGGGCAAAAGATCTGAACAGACATTTTACTAAAGAAGATAAACAGGCCGGGCGTGGTGGCTCAAGCCTGTAATCCCAGCACTTTGGGAGGCCGAGACGGGTGGATCACGAGGTCAGGAGACCGAGACCATCCTGGCTAACATGGTGAAACCCCATCTCTACTAAAAAATACAAAAAACTAGCCGGGCGAGGTGGCGGGTGCCTGTAGTCCCAGCTACTCAGGAGGCTGAGGCAGGAGAATGGCGTGAACCCGGGAGGCGGAGCTTGCAGTGAGCCGAGATCCGGCCACTGCACTCCAGCCTGGGCGACAGAGCAAGACTCCGTCTCAAAAAAAAAAAAAAAAAAAAAAAAAAGAAGATAAACAGGCCGGGTATAGTGGCTTACACTTGTAATCCCAGCACTTTGAGAGGCCAAGGTGGGTAGATCACCTGAGGTCAGGAGTTCGAGACCAGCCTAGCCAACATGGTAAAACCTGTGTCTACTAAAAATACAAAAAAATTAGCCGAACATGCTGGCGTACGTAATCCCAGCTACTTAGGAGGCTAAAGCACGAGAATCACTTGAACCCAGGAGGTGGAGGTTGCAGTGAGCCAAGATCATCCCACTGCACTCCAACCTGGGCAATGGAGCGAGACTCCGTCTCAAAAAAAAAAAAGATATACAGGTGGCAAATAAGCACATGAAAAGGTGCTCAACATCATTACTCATTAGAGAAATGCAAATTAAAACCGTAAGAAGCTACTACAGTTAATACCAAAAACAGCCTATCTGATGAAAGAAGTGACAGCAGTGGTCACCTTTAGAAGGGAAGGAGTGGGAGAGGCCACAAGGAGGCTTCTATGGTACTAGAAATGCCTTATTTTTTTTTAGTAGCGTTGGTGAATAACCCAAGGGGTTCATTTTGTACCACTTATGCTCACCTTTCTACATAAACTACACTTCAATTAAGAAGTTCAGGCCAGGCAGAGTGGCTCACACCTGTAATACTAGCACTCCAGGAGGCCAAGGCAGGCAGATGGATCACCTGAGGTCAGGAGTATGAGAACAGCTGGCCAACATGGCAGAACCCCATCTCTACTAAAAATACAAAAATTAGCCAGGCATGGTATATGCCTGCAATCCCAGCTACTCAGGAGGCTAAGGCAGGAAAATCGCTTGAACCCAGAAGGCAGAGGCTGTAGTCAGCCAAGATGGCACCACTGCACTCCAGCCTGGGTGACAGAGCAAGATTCTGTCTCAAAAAAGAAAAAGAAAAGGAAAAGAAAAATTCACCTCAAAAAAGAAAAAGACTTCCCAAAAACGACCCTTCATCTAGGTGGTTTCACCAGTGAATTCTAACAAACATTGAAGGAAGAAGTAACACTTTTTTTTTTTTTTTTTTTTGAGACGGAGTCTCGCCCTGTCGCCCAGGCTGGAGTGCAGTGGTACGATCTCGGCTCACTGCAAGCTCGGCCTCCCGGCTTCAAGCCATTCTCCTGCCTCAGTCTCCCGAGTAGTTGGGACTACAGGCGCCTGCCACCACGCCCGGCTAATTTTATGTATTTTTAGTAGAGACAGGGTTTCACTGTGCTAGCCAGGATGGTCTTGATCTCCTGACCTCATGATCCACCCACCTCGGCCTCCCAAAGTGCTGAGATTACAGGCGTCGGCCACCGCGCCCAGCAAGTAACACCATTCTTAAAATTTCAAAAAATAGAATTTCAACTAATGATACCAGCATAACCTGACAACAGAACTTGACAATAGCCTCAGAAGAAAATTACAGGACAATCTCCATCAGGAGAGAGCTGCAAAAATCCTAAACAAAATATTAAACTGAATCTAGCGGCATATATAAGTTTGGTTTATTCCAGAAATACACTTAACATTTGAAAATGGGCCAACATAATTTATCAACATTAATAAGAGAAAAATTACTTGATTATCTTGATAACAGGAAAAACATTTACAAACAACAAGATTCATAAGAAACACACACACAGCCAAGTGTGGTGTTGGGTGCCTGTAATCCCACCCACTTGGGAAGCCAAGGCAGGAGAATTGCTTGAGCCTAAGTGTTCAAGGCTGCAGGGAGTTATGATCACACCACAGCACTCCAGCCCAGGAGACAGAGTGAGGTTCCGTCTCCAAATTAAAAAAAAAAAAAAAGAAACCAGCCAGGTGTGGTGGCTCACACCTGTAATCCTAGCACTTTGGGAGGCCAAGGCGGGCAGATCACCTGAGCTCAGGAGTTCGAGACCAGCCTAGGTAACATGACGAAATCCCATTTCAACTAAAAATACAAAAAATTAGCTGGGTGTGGTGGTGCACACCTGTAATCCCAGCTACTGGGGAGGCTGAGGCACGAGAATCACTTGAACCTGGGAGGTGGAACTTGCAGTGAGCCAAGACTGTACCACTGCACTCCAGCCTGGGTGGCAGAGTGAGACTCCGTCTCAAAAAAAAAAAAAAAACAAGAAACACACACACACACACACACACACACACACCTCTCTTAGCAAAGCAGGAATAGCTTCTTTAATCTGATATGGGCCGGGTGCGGTGGCTCAAGCCTGTAATCCCAGCACTTTGGGAGGCCAAGATGGGCGGATCACGAGGTCAGGAGATCGAGACCATCCTGGCTAGCACGGTGAAACCCCGTCTCTACTAAAAAATACAAAAAACTAGCTGGGCGAGGTGGCGGGCGCCTGTAGTCCCAGCTACTCGGGAGGCTGAGGCAGGAGAATGGCATAAACCTGGGAGGCGGAGCTTGCAGTGAGCTGAGATCCGGCCACTGCACTCCAGCCTGGGCGACAGAGCAACACTCCGTCTCAAAAAAAAAAAAAAAATCTGATATGGAGTTATCTACAAAACAAACAGCTAACATCACACCTAAGACTGAAATATTGAAAGCATTTTCTGAAAAGGGAAAAGAACGATGTCTTCTACCACCACTTCTTTTCAACATTCTACTGCAGGTCCTAGACAATGTAATAAGAGGAAAATTTATAAAGGATTGGGAAGAAAAAAATAAAATTGCCACTATTCATAGTGTACATAAGTGAAGAAAGCCTAAAAGAATCTACAAACTGGCCAGGCACAGTGGCTCATACCTGTAATCCTAGCACTCTGGGAGGCCAGGGTGGGTAGATCACTTGAGGTCAGGAGTTCAAGACCAGCCTGGCCAACAGGGTGAAACCCTGTCTCTACTAAAAATACAAAAAAATTAGCCAGACATGGTGGTATGAGCCTGTAGTCCCAGCTACTTGGGAGGCTGAGAGGCAGGAGAATTGCTTGAACCCAGGAGGCAGAGGTGGCAGTGAGTCAAGATGGCACCACTGCACTCCAGCCTGGGCTACAGAGTGAAACTCCATCTCAAAAAAAAAAAGAAAGAAAACAATCTATAGGCTATTAATCTTGAAGGATAAATCATTAGCCTCTACCAGTAAACTTTTAAAACTCAAAAGAACCTATGTAAGTAAACAAAGAATAAATGAAACTGATATCATTGTACAAAGGAATCTTTTTTTTTTTTTGAGATGGAGTCTCACTCTGTTGCCTAGGCTGATCTCCGCTCACTGCAAACTCTGCCTCCCGGGTTCACACCATTCTCCTGCCTCAGCCTCCTGAGTAGCTGGGAAAACAGGTGCCTGCCACCACTCCCAGTTAATTTTTTGTATTTTTAGTAGATACGGGGTTTCACCGTGTTAGCCAGGATGGTCTCAATCTCCTGACCTCGTGATCCACCTGCCTCAGCCTCCCAAAGTGCTCAGATAACAGGCATGAGCCACCGTGCCTGGACACAAAGGAATCTTATACAGCAATAAAAATGAACTACATAGCCAGACATAATGGCGTGTGCCTGTAATCCAAGGTACTCAGGAGGCTGAGGCATGAGAACTGCTTGAACCCAGGTGGTGAAGGTTGCCGTGAGCCAAGATCGTGCCACTGCACTCCAGCCTGGGTGATAACAGCCAAAACTCCGTCTCAAAAAAAAAAAAAAGCCTGAAAGACACCAGAAATAGCACATCCTAAAGAGTTTCATTTATACCTTCAAATGTATAAATGAAAACAGGTAAATTAACCTGATGTTAAAACTCATCTTTGGTTCATGATTGGCAGATAGTGGTTACTTTTAAAAAGGAAGGAGGGCCAGCCTGGGCAACAGAGTGAGACCTTGTCTCTACAAAAAAAATCAAAAAATGAGGAGACAGGATCACTTGAGCCTGAGGGGTTAAGGCTACAATGCGCCATGATCACACCAGTGCACTCCTACCTGGGTGACAAAGTGAGACCCTGCCTGAAAAAAAAAAAAAGGACAGAGCAACAATTGGTAGGCAGTTCAAGGGGAATTTCTAGAGTTCTGTAATATTTTACATCTTGACCAGGTGATTGTTAACGTGGATGTATTCACTTTCTGATAATTCACTTAGCTGTACACTTCTGATTTGTGCATTTTAATGTATACATACTATATCTCAATGTTTCAAAAAGGGTTATTTCAAGTATTTCTAATCATATTCCACTACTAAAAACACTTTAACAATTCCCCATAGCCTAAATGCAAAATTGAAGCTCTTAAGCATGGCAAAGCATAATATGGTTCCTATCTTTAACTTAATCCTCATGTCTGTCCATCCCCACGGATACTTTGTATTTCAATTTGTCAAATTATTTACAGGCCCAGAACATAAAATACTGCTTCAGCCTTTATGCCTTTAGATAATATTTCCATTAGTTGATATTTTCTCCCTCTTTACACTCCACTAGGTCACCATACTGTCCTTGAAATTTCCACCCAACTTGGATATTAACTCCTCCAAGATGCTTCCCTATCCTTCCACTCTAAAATTAATCACTCTCTTTTCTATATTCAGTGTATTACTGCATGCATCAAGTGATAGCACAATTGTCTGTGTCAGTCCATACTCTATTGTAATGTAAACAATTCAAGCACAAAGTCTAAATTTTCATGTTGCCAATGCCAAACATGAGGGTTGGCATTTGGTGGTTACTCAACAAATTTCACTCTTATGTTTATTTCTGTACTAATTAAGACTGTAAAACTATCTAGGATGAAACCTAAGTCTTATAATTCCTCCATAGCACACAGCATAGCAAGAGCACACTACAGGCATACAACAGTGATGGTTTAGCTAGCAGTGGAATGTTTACCAAAACACAGTTCCATGGACAAAATGCGCTTTTCAAACCATATGCTCACCTAAGATATGTATGTCCTACTGGAATGCCAGAAGGTCATATTTATATATATATGTGTGTGTGTGTGCATGTATATATGTATGTGTGTGTGTATATATATATATTTCCAGAGTTTTGAGCTACAAGAAACCAATAGCAATCACCTAGTTACAACCCTTAGGGAAGAACTGAAGCCTAGAAAAATTAAGTGGCTTGCTCAAGAATAAGGCTATAGCCAGAAGGGTCAAGACTAGGACTGAGATTGCCTAGGTTCTCTCACAATCCATGTAGCCTCCCTTTTGTACTATGTGACTTCTCAAAGTATGACTGCTTTACAGTTTTATATTTACATGGTTAATATCCACAATTGCAGGGCTTTTAAAAATTTTCATTTTAAAATTTGTCTCTAACGAACAAATACTAAAAGTACCAACAAGTTCAACCAGGAAAACACCATTTCCAGTTCCAATATCAAGCACTGAAGCATCCAATGGAATCTTGTGTTTCTGCATCCACCTTATTAGTCGGTTCATACTCTCTTCTCCAAACCTGTTAGAGAGAATCAGTCAAATAACTGAGGGGTACAGAGCAAAAGTCACCACTACATTCCATTTAAGCTATTTATACCATATGCTCAAACTCTTATTTGAAAGTGAAAACATCTGTGACTGCTTAAGCTTTGTCTCTACTGTAATTTAGAAGAAACCACCTCCAGGAATACAACAGAATAGACAAGGTCAGTATGTTACTAACATTTCTCTGTATCAGCATTAACACTTGTATGTGTTGGTGGCTCAAAATTTTATTGTTTATTGAAAAAGGACAACTACAGGGTGAAATGTTGTCATCAAATGTAAATGTGAGATTTTAAAAGAGGACTCACACCCATTCTCCCAACATTTTGGAAGGCCACAGTAGGAGGACTGCTTGAGGCCAGGAGTCTGAGACAGCCTGTGTAACACAGTGAGACCCTGTCTCTACAAAAAAGAAAATTTGCTGGGCATGGTGGCACACAGTTATAGTCCCAGTTACCCAGGAGGCTGTGGCGGGAAGATCACTTGGGCCCAGGAGGTGCAGGTTGTAGTGAGCTATGATGATCATGCCACTGTACTCCAGCCTGGATGACAGAATGATACCCCACCTCTCTTAAAAAAAAAAAAAAAAAAAAAAAGTAAAAAATAAAAAATAATAAAAGAAGAGACATACTTTAAACCTACCCACTAAAGCCAGACTTAATCCAGGGTTCCCAGAATTTTTAGGCTTTCTTTGGGTATAAGCACTTGAATATATACATATTTGTTTAAACACACACATATACATACAATCTTCTAGATTATAACTTGATTCTTTTCCTAACTCACCAGATTTCACCTGTATCTCCAAATTCTCGGAAAGTTTGCAGTTCTCTCTCATAGACAGCATCCCAACTATGTAAACAATGAAATGCAAAGCGAAACTTTTGAATTAAACTGTATTATGAATTAAATGTATGTTTCTAATACATTACAGAGCTATTTATGACAGAGGTTTAAAACATCACTAGTGTTATTAATAAGTACACATAGTTCAATCTTTTAACACCCTTGAGTTAAAAGAATGAAATACCTGGGCAAGCAGAATACATTTATACTGTACATGTAAAGCATTTAGGACAGTATCTGACGCACAACAATAAGTTTTAGCCTAAAAAAACACAGACATTTGTCCACGTATCCCTAAGTCCCTGACCCAACTTCAAAACTTGATGAAACAAGCACATCTGGTCTCAAGCGTGCAGGCACACAGTCTCTTTCCCGTGCTATTTGTCTCTGCCTATTCCAGTCTTCTAGCCCTCCGTTTAAATTTTCTCTGAACGCTTTTCTTTCTTTTTTGGGACGGAGTCTCGCTCTGTCGCCAGGCTGGAGCGCAGTGGCGCGATCTCCGCTCACTGCAACCTCCGCCGCCCGTGTTCAAGCGATTCTCCTGCCTCAGCCTCCCGAGTAGCTGGGACTACAGGCGTGCGCCACCACCCCGGCTTATTTTTGTGTTTTTAGTAGAGACGGGATTTCACCATGTTGGTCATGGCTAGTCTCGATCTCCTGACCTCGTGATCCGCCCGCCTCGCCTCTCAAAGTGCTGGGACTACAGGCGTGAGCCACCGCACCCGGTCCTCCGGATCCTTTTCATTTGCCTTGTCTTTTCCTACAATGATTCTCTAGAATCCCTGCTCCCTCTCATCCCGCCAATTTACCTCTCCCCAGCCGTTCCCTGCAGTCATTGATCCACCCACATTAATTCATTTAATAATTCCTGAGCGTCTGTTTTACGTCAGATCGCTTTCTCTCACCCCATGATCCCCCACTCTTCCTCGCTCCCGCCTCGGGCCATCCGCTATTCCCACCCCACTTCTAGCTCCCACATCCCTCCCCTCCTACCCTTAGCCTTTTCAGCTCCCAGGCCCAGCACTTCTCCCTCGGTCTCTCACTCTCGCCGACCAGCTCTCGCCCTCTCCCCCTTTCCCCCAAGCCTGGGCCTCGGTTCGAGACTCTCAGAAGGCCTCCCAGGAGCTTCAAAGCCTGTCCCGCACCCACAAGCCCCTTGGGCTCCCATCACTTGAAACGTCGGTTAACCGCGCAGGGCGACCCCTAGAGATTCCACTCTTTCAAATCCCCCTGAGACCCCCGCCAGGTGGCCCTGCTGCCGTCACGCTCCCGAGGGTCTCCCTGTCCCCGAGCCCTGGGTCTCTACCCCTCCGTCCCCTTCTCGGGGCCCAGGCAGGGCGGCACGGCTCATCCTCCCCTGCCCAACGTCACACTCACTGCTTGCGGGTCCCCAGCGCCGACGGGACGAAACCGTCCTCCCCGGGACTGCCCTTGTCCGACAGCGCAGCCACCTCAGCGCCACTGCCGCCGTCAGCATCCGAGCTCATCTCGCTCCACGTCCTGGACGGCCGTTGGGTCCGCCATAGAGACGGGGCACAGGCAGAGCGGACAAGCGGGCCGGCGCCTCTAGGCGGCGGGAGGCCGCCCTCTCGACTGCTCCATCCCCCGCGCTGGGGCTGGGCTGGGGACGCGAAGCCCTCCGGGCTGTACCCGGCCTCCAGGCGCCGGCGCGGACCGTGGGCTCTCCCCAAAGCGTTAGTGGTACCCCCTTCGTCGAGGTCCAAGCGCGGCTGTATTTGGGGACTGCTGTTTGTGAGGGACCATTAGAGATATTGCATTTTGGTAAAAGACTAGCTTCGGTACTGTGGACACCTAAAGCCGACGCCGCTCTACCCAAACACAGAAATCACCTCACCTCCGCACCGTGTGCGCCCGTCTGCGAAGCGGATGAGAGCGTCCATCCAGTTATTTGGCTCCCCGACAAGAGGCCAACTTCGTTTCTGGCTGAGATTCTGACTTCAAAATTGCGTTCTGGCCTCTTGTGATTTGATGTCACCAGTAAACGATGGAAATTTATGTCCAGGGAAAGGAATGCCCTGCAACTCCCCACAATATGCCGAACACGGGGATCAGTGTGTTGTGAAAGAAAGACTGCTAAGTGAGAGGATGCCTGGCCTCGACCCAGGCACCTGGCCTTGTCTAAGTGTTTTGGGGTTTTTTTGTGTTTTGTTTGTTTGTTTTGTTTTGTTTTTTTGAGACAAAGTTTCGCTCTTGTCGCCCGGGCTGGAGTGCAATGCAATGGCGCCATCTCGGCTCACCGCAACCTCCGCCTCCCGAGTTCAAGCGATTCTCCTGCCTCAGCTTCCCGAGTAGCTGGGATTACAGGCGTGCGCCACCACACCTGGCTAATTTTGTATTTTTAGTAGAGATGGGGTTTCTCCATATTGGTCAGGCTGGTCTCTCCAAGTCCCGACCTCAAGTGATCCGCCCACCTCGGCCATCTCGGCCGTCCCAAAGTGCAGGGATTACAGGTGTGAGCCACCGCGCTTGGCCTCTTGCCTAAATCTTAACCTCTGTGTGTTTCCTCCCTGTACCATGTCAGAAGTAGGAGGTGACTTTGTTCCACAAGACTGGTCCCAACCCGCGAACCGGAGATTGCATCTGCCTCTAGGTCTGACTGCCATTGGTAGATCTGCAGTATAATACGAGAGATCTTATGGGCCAAAGTCTGGGGTATTTTCTGTAGTAGCTATGAAATGCTGTTGGTCCAATGTCCTAGGAAAGGCCCCCAAAGACCCCTAGCAAGACTGCCTTCCAACCAAAAAGCATTGTTTCTAAGCCACGTTTCTGTTGGCTTGGCAGACAGAAGCGCAGTAGCAAGTCCCTAAAGATAAAACAGCATTAGAAATCCTAGAATCGGAAGCGCATCTCCTATACATGGTGTTCTGAGATCATCAGGCAGCCACTAGTAATAGGGTAAGGTAAAAGGCACATGGGAGGCCAGACGCGGTGGCTCACACCTGTAATCCCAGCACTTTGGGAGGCCGAGGCGGGCAGATCACGAGATCAGGAGATAGAGACCATCCTGGCCAACATGGTGGAACCCTGTCTCTACTAAAATACAAAAAATTAGCCAGGCATGGTGGCGGGTGCCTGTAGTCCCAGCTACTCGGGAGGCTGAGACAAGGGGAATCACTTGAACCCGGAAGATGGAGATTACAGTGAGCAGAGATTGCGCCACTGCACTCTAGCCTGGCGACAGAGTGAGACTCTGTATTAAAAAAAAAAAAAAAAATGGCAGATGGAAATCCATGTGCATAGTGGTTAAACAAAAGGCCGGGCGCAGTGACTCAAGCCTGTAATCCCAGAATTTTGGGAAGCTGAGGCAGGCAGATTACTTGAGATCAGGATTTCGAGACCATCCTGGCCAACATGGCGAAACCCCATTTCTACTAAAAAGACAAAAATTAGCCAGGCATGGTGGCAGTTGCCTGTAATCCCAGCTACTCAGAAGGCTGAGGCAAGAGAATTGTTTGAACCAAGGAGAGGATGGTTGCAGTGAGCAGAGACTGCACCACTGCACTCCAGCGTGGGCAACAGTGTGAAACTTTGTCTAAAAAAAAAAATTTCAAGAAAGAGCTTTAGTAACCTTATTACAGAGCAATAAAACCACCTGATGCCACAGCCAATTAGTGCTGGGCAAGTGGTTGTTTTGATCTTTTCTAGGTTCTAGATGCTAGAGAAAGCAAGCTTGATTGGGGCTGAGTGAGCCTTTAAGAGTTTTAGGGCCGGGCGCGGTGGCTCAAGCCTGTAATCCCAGCACTTTGGGAGGCCAAGACGGGCGAATCACGAGGTCAGGAGATCGAGACCATCCTGGCTAATACGGTGAAACCCCGTCTCTACTAAAAATACAAAAAACTAGCCGGGCGAGGTGGTGGGCGCCTGTGGTCCCAGCTACTCGGGAGGCTGAGGCAGGAGAATGGCGGGAACCCGGGAGACGGAGCTTGCAGTGAGCTGAGGTCCGGACACTGCACTCCAGCCCGGCGACAGAGCGAGACTCCGTCTCAAAAAAAAAAAAAAGTTTTAGGTCAGCCAGGCGCAGTGGCTCATGCCTGTAATCCCAGCACTTTGGGAGGCTGAGGCGGGCAGATCACGAGGTCAGGAGATCGAGACCATCCTGGCTAACATAGTGAAACCCCGTCTCTACTAAAAATACAAAAAAAATTAGCTGGGCATGGTGGCTCGCGCCTGTAGTCCCAGCTACTCGGGAGGCTGAGGCAGGAGAATGGCATGAACCTGGGAGGTGGAGCTTGCAGTGAGTCGAGATCGCACCACTGCACTCCAGCCTGGGCGACAGAGTGAGACTCTGTCTCAAAATAAATAAATAAATATAAATAAATAAAAAATAATAATTTTTGTGAGTACGTAGGTGTATATATTTATGGGGTACATGAGATGTTTTGATACAGGCATGCAATATGAAATAAGCACATTGGAGAAAGGGGTATCCATCCCCTCAGGCATTTATTCTTTCAGTTACAAACAATACAATTACATTCTTTAAGTTATTGTAAACAATTAAGTTATTATTGACTATAGGCACCCTATTGTGCTATCGAATAGTAGGTCTTATTCTTTTTTTTTTTTTAACCCATTAACCATCCCCACTCCCCACCAACTTCCCACTATCCTTCCCAGCCTCTGGTAACCATCCTTCTACTTTGTATGTCCATGAGTTCAATGGATTTGATTTTTAGATCCCACAAGTAAATGAGGACATGTGATGTTTGTCTCTGTGCCTGGCTTATTTCACTTAAGGTAATGATCTGCAGTTCTATCCATGTTGTTGCAAATGATCACGTTTCTGTTGTCTTGGCAGACAGACAACTTTGGCCCTCATTCTTTTTTGTGTATTCCCTTGTGTCTATGTGCTACATTTGCTTTATTCATTCATCTGTTTTTGGACACTCAGGTTGCTTCCAAACCTTAGCTATTGTAAACACTGCTGCAACAAACATGGGTGTGCAGTTATCTCTTTGATACACTGATTTCCTTTCTTTGGGGTACATACCCAGGAATGGGATTACTGGATCATATGGTAGTTCAATTTTTAGTCTTTTGAGGAAACTCCAAACTGTTCTCCAATATGATTTGAATAATTTCCATTCCTACCAACAGTATACAAGGGTTCCCTTTTTTCCATGTCCTCGCCAGCATTTATTATTGCCTGTCTCTTGGATAGAAGCCATTTTTTTTTTTTTTTTTTTTTTGAGACAGAGTCTCACTCTGTCACCCAGGCTGGAGTGCAGTGGCACGATCTCCGCTCACTGCAAGCTCTGCCTCCGGGTTCACGCCATTCTCGTGCCTCAGCCTCCCGAGTAGCTGGGACTACGGGCGCCTGCCACCACGCCCGGCTATTTTTGTATTTTTAGTAGAGACGGGGTTTCACCGTGTTAGCCAGGATGGTCTCGATCTCCTGACCTCGTAATCTGCCCACCTCGGCCTCCCAAAGTGCTGGGATTACAGGCGTGAGCCACTGCGCCCAGCCGATAGAAGCCATTTTAACTGGAGTGAGATGATATCTCATTATAGTTTTGATTTGCATTCCTCTTATGATCGGTGATGTTGAGTACCTTTTCATATGCCTGTGTTAGTGACTTCTGATTCCAACCTCTTGCTCTCCCTCCAGATTTGTATTTTCTCTTATTTTATTGTATTGCAGCTGCCTGGATGTCCCTTGCTGCATTAAACTCAATGTGTTCAAAATTGAACTCACTTGCATTACCATCCCCACACCGTGCCTCCCCTCCAAACCCTTTCTCCTCTGTGTTTGCAGGTGGTCCCTGACCATCTACACTGTCACCCAAAGCGGAGCATCATCCTCCTCCTTTCCTCCCTGCACAGCTCCTCTTGGTCTCTTCCTGGTCCCTGGGCTCACTTCCTTCTGGCCACTCAGGCCATTGCAGCAGCTTCTGAGTAAACCTTCCGCGAGCCATTTGGCACTTGGCCCTTCCTCAGGCCCCAGCTATGCCTTGTTTCCCATTCCCTCTTGAAAGGCCTCCAAGACTTGCCCAGTTTTCCTCTCCTTCAGTGCCTGACATCACTCACTCTTTTCCTTTGCATTTTCCCAACTGATCATGGACTGTAGAGGCAAACCGACTTGAACTTGAATCACAACTTAGTCCATACAAGGTATGACCTTGAGTGAGTTACTTAATTTAAACATCTTAAGTCGCAGTTTCCTCAAATGGGCATAATCCAAATGAAGCTGGACTTTCTCGTTCCCACTTTCAGGCCCATCATAGCCAAGTGTGGCATTCTCATGCAATGCCAATTTGCATTGTATTGATACATATAAATGGAATCTTACTATTTGCATGTTTGCATTTTACATCTTCATTTAACAATATTCCAGTGATATACTGTACTTGGAAATCTTTTTTTGTCAATGCCTATGGATCTCTTACCTTTTAAACTAATTCATGATAATAGAAATGATGGCTAGCAATCGTACAGCTGTCACTGTGTGCCAAGAACTGTGTTCAGTGCATCCAATGTATTATTTCAGTTACTCCTAAAGATAGCCACATTCCCAGCACTTTGGGAGGCCAAGGCAGGCAGATCACGAGGTCAGGAGTTCGAGACCGGCCTGGCCAACACAGTGAAACCCCATCTCTACTAAAAATACAACAAATTAGCCAGGCGTGATGGTGGGTGCCTGAAATCCCAGTTACTTGTGAGGCTAAGGCAAGAGAATCGCTTGAACTCAGGAGGTGGAGGTTGCAGTAAGCCGAGATCACACCAGTGCAGTCCAACCTGGGTGACAGAGCGAGACTCCATTAAAAAAAAAAAATAGCCACATGAGGTAGATACTAGTATTAGCCTCATTTTACAGATGAGCTAACTAGGGCACATAGAAGTAAGTTCTGGAGCTGAGATTGGGACCCAAGCAATCTTTCATAAAGTTTTCAAGCATAACCACTACATGAGTGTGCTCTATCACTATGGGTGTTTTGCTGAAGATTTTCTTTTGTTTGTTTGTTTGAGACAGGGTCTCACTCTATCCCCCAGGCTGGAGTACAGTGGCATGATCTACATGATCTACTTTTTTTTTTTTTTTTTTGAAACAGGGTCTCACTCTGTCACCCAGGCTGGAGTGCAGTGGCATGATCTCGGCTCACTGCAACCTCTGCCTCCTGGGTTCAAGCAATTCTCCCACCTTAGCCTCCCGACAAGCTGGGATTTCAGCCACATGCCACCACATCTGGCTCATTTTTTTGTCTTTTTAGTAGAGATAGGATTTCACCATGCTGGCAGGCTGGTCTTGAACTCCTGACCTCAAATGATCTGCCCGCCTCTGCCTCCCAAAGTGCTGGGATTACAGGCATGAGCCACTGTACCCGGCCCAGTGGCATGATCACTTAACTCACTGCAGCCTCGATTTCCTGGGCTCAAGTGATCCTCCCAACTCAGCCTCCCAAGTAGCTGGGATTACAGGTGCCTACCACCATGCCCAGCTAATTTTTAAATTTTTTTGTAGAGACAGGGTCTCACTATGTTGCCCAGGCTGGTCTCGAACTCCTGGGCTCAAGCAATCCACCTGCCTCGACCTCCCAAATTGCTGGGATTACAGGTGTGAGCCACCAAGCCTGGTCAGAGCCTAAAAATTCTTTATCCTCATCTCTCTGTCACCAAAGTCCAGAACCTCACTGTAGCCACTCATCTCCTCTTCTCATCCTCTTTCTCCTTCACCCCCTAAATTTTCCCAGTTCATCTGCCTCTCTTTCCTCTCTCATTTCCTACATCCCAAATTGTTTCTTCAGTGAGCAAACCTAGGCACCTCCTTATTAGCAAGCCTACACCTTTTATCAGCTACTTTTGTCTCCATCCCCCTCCAGCACCCTGCTGATCAAACACAACTATCTCCCCTAAAACCCTCTCACTTTTTCATGCAGCATTCATTCTACAGTCCTGTATTGGGCAACATTTACATGCCAGCCATTATTCCAGATGATGGACATGCAACAGTAAATAAGCAGGAATCCCTGTCTTTGCTAGATGTGGTGTCTCACGTTTATAATCCCAACTACTGAGGAGGCTGAGGCAAGACGATCACTGGAGTCTAGGAGTTTGAGGTGCAGTGAGCTATTAAGTGACAGAGCGAGACCCTATATCTAAAAATAAAAATAAAAATAAAAGAATCCCTGTCTTCATGAAGTTCAGAACGTGCTCCGAGAGGGAGAAAGACAATGGACAGGAAAGATGAATAACACAGAGATGCTGCTAGATGATAAGGGGTAAAGGGAAAAGTAAACAGGGAAGTACTACTGAGAACATAGGGTGAAGGTTGCAATCCTTGATAGTGTACCAGGGAAGGACTGTCTGAGGGGGTGGCAGCACTAAGTGAAAACCTAAAAGAGGTTGTCATAGGTTTTGTTCCCAGGGAGCAAAGTGTGACACTGAGATGAACAGGGAGGAAGTTGATTAGGGAGTATTCTGACAGTCATCATCTGTTGGAGAAGAAAAAGAAGCAGGATTGGCTGAATGAAGTAGTTGGACCGAGGTACCACTACAACAGAACTTCAGCAAATCCTCCTGGCCCTCCCCTGTATTCATCTCCCTCAACCAGGCATTGAATGCTGGATGCCCACAAAGGGGAGGACTGGCCTTAGGCAATGAAGCTCTCTTCAACTAGGCATACTTACAGGAGACAGCTGACCTGCAGCAATCAATCAATCCTGCAAGGTGGACTGGAGGTCTCAGTGGCACATCAAAGCATCTAGGGCGGAAATAGTAAACCATGCAGCTGCCTGGGAGAAAAGCATCCCAGGCAAAGAAAACAGCAAGCGCAAAGGCCCTAAAGTGGAATGAGCTAGGGATGTCCAGGAAGCAGAAAGAAGACCAATGTAGCTGAAGCTCCGTAAATAAAGGGGGCAGTAGCAAGTAATGAAGTCAGACAAGTAATAGGGGCCAGGTCTTGGCAAGACTTGTGTGTCTGGCCAGGAAGCAACATGGTTTAATTTTTACATTTAAATGTCGACCATTTTGCTATGTTGAGCATAGATTTGGCAAGGAGGAGATTAAAAGCTGCAGCAGAACACCGGGTTTCTCAGCCTTGTCACCACTGATGATAATTATTTGTTGTGGACCTGTCGTTGTGCACTGTAAGATTTTTAGCCACTTCTCTGGCCTCTACCCACCCACCAGATGCCAGTGGCACCTGACTCTGCATTATGATCTCTGATAATGTTTCCAAACATTGCCACATGCCATTTTGGGAGGCAAAACTGCCACCAATTCAGACTCAGTGAGTAAGAGGATACAAAATTCCAAGAGAGAGAGAGATGATGGTGCCTTGAACCACCATTTCACTTCCCTCCCACCCCATGACACTACAGTCTCAACTCTGCAGCCAAAGCAGTCGTATTATCTGTTATCACATTATGTCACTACTATACCAAACTGTTTATTTGCCTGAATTACCTCTGTCCTTTTATCCTTGAGCTTGGTAAATGTTGGCCTTTTTTTCTTTTTCTTTTTTTTTTTTTTTTTGAGACAGAGCCAGAGTGCACTGGCACAATCTCGGCTCACTGCAATCTCTGTCTCCCGGGCTCAAGTTATCCACCTGCCTTGGCCTCCCAAAGTGCTGGGATTACAGGTGTGAGCCACCGCGCTCAGCCTAAATGTTGGCCTTTTTTTTTTTTGAGACAAAGCTTCGCTCTTGTTGCCTAGCCTGGAGTGCAATGGCACGATCTCGGCTCACCGCAACCTCCGCCTCCCGGGTTCAAGCGATTCTCCTCCCTCAGCCTGCCGAGTAGCTGGGATTACAGGCATGTGCCACCACGCCCGGCTAATTTTTGTATTTTCAATAGAGATGGGGGTTTCTCCATGTTGGTCAGGCTGGTCTCGAACTCCTGACCTCAGGTGATCCGCCCACTTCGGCCTCCCAAAGTGCTGGGATTACAGGCGTGAGCCACTGCGCCCGGCTAGAATGTTGACTTTTAATACTAAGAGTTTCACTTGCAAAGGGAAAGAACTGTTTGCGGAATTATCAATCGCTGTCTGAGGTGTGTCGGAAGCGACACCCCTGCGGAGGATACGGTGCCGGGGTCCTTCCGAACAGGCGTTCCTCAGCCTTCAGGACTGGGCGGGCTCAGGGCCCTCGGCCGCTGCCCGCCGCAGACTCCACTTCCCATGATGCTAAGGGGTCGGGCCGGCCGGAAGGCCGTGTGCCCTCCGCGGGGCATGATGGGGGAGCTAGAGATTTCCATCATGGCGGCGTCCATTTCGGGCTACACCTTCAGTGCTGTGTGTTTCCACAGCGCCAACAGCAACGCGGACCACGTAGGTGCCGGGCCCCCTGCCGCAGCCGCTGGGGGCTTTCAGCCTCTGTCTCGGGCCGGCGCTCGCGGCTAAGCCGGAACCTCATGCGGCTCGCCCCCTGGGCACCAGGGCCGGCCAGAGGAGCTGGTGACCCGGGCGGCTCCCGCCCCCGGTGAGCTCTTGCCTCTGGGGGTTCCTTCCCCCCTGGGACGGGCCCGGTAGCTTCGCGCTCTCAGCCGCTCGGCCGTCCCGGCAGAGCCGCCTCCCATGCAGCAAAGCTGTCCCACCTGGCCTCCTGCAGTGTCAGGAGTCGCTCGGTGGAAACCCAGCGCCTGCCCCTCCCTGAAAATCAGGCTTCTAGACTTATGAGGGGCGCACGGGGTCGGGAAGGAATCTAGAGGCCGGGTGTTTAGTCCAGAAGGCGAGGTGCTCATCCCCACCCGCCGGTCTTACAGGTTGTCGTGGGGGTGCTACGAGTGAAACCATGGCTGTCACTATTGATACTTGTTAGACATGGTTGTGTGTTTTCTTCGCCCTGATGCAAAATGGAGAATGTAAACAGGAGCGTTAGGTGCAGGTTCTATTTTGTATTTCCTTGAAGTTGCGTGTTTAGTTCTTTGGCCGGAGTTCTAAGACCACGGGACGAGTCACAGTGAAATAGGGAAGTGACAGGCCCACTAGTGAGTGATCGGAAATGCATAGGCTTTGGAGCCCACAAGAGGATCAGATCCTCTCTGTTTTAGTGCCTTTATTTTACAAATTGTCTTTTAATGTCATTGACCTCTGATTGGAAATGCTTTGTGAAACTAGATCACTTCTCTCTTAAAGGGGGTATATAATTTGGCCACCAAATTGGGGGATTATTTTAAGTTAAAAGTGAATGATTCAAACTCATTAAACCTATATGTGGGGTTTTTGGTTGTCATTACAAAGCAAAATGGTACACTGCAGAAGGAGGAACTGCATTTGGTTTGATGTCAGCAATCTTAGCTTCTATTAATAAAAACTGATTTTACAGAGAGGTGATTCCATTAGTAAATTGAATGCAATTAAATTATTGTACCTTTCATCCCTTCAGTGTTGATGGTAGAACTTAATGATAGGAATAGGAGTATATACATCATGGGTTTTTCCAGAGGCAGCTTTGAACACTATGGCCTACGGTACTACAACCAGCTATTTAATAATGTAATATAGTTCCATATGTAAGGGTTTGTGATACCCCTAGTGTCCATGGACTATTAAAAATGGGTCCTTTATTTCCTGAGTGCCTAGTAATATCACAGTTTATGTATATGGCAAGATTACTGTAAGAACAAGCAGCTACCTGTTGAAAAAAATTAATTCAAGAGATATGCCTTAATATCTACTCTGTGCAAGGCGTGGTACTAGACTTCATAGAAATTTTCACCAATGCCAATAGTTTGCAACTGTGTTTTATATGACCATGCCTGTTTATATTAACTTTCCTACAATTATAGATGTGGAATCCTTGAAAATAATTTCAATTTTAAGGTTGAAGAACCAACAATTTACTTTTGTAGTACATACTTATTTTGTCCAGGCAATAAATTAATTTAAAACCACTCATCTGTAGACCTGGGGCTAGCATACTTTTCTGTACAGGGCCAGATAGTAAACTTTGTAGGCTTTGTAAGCCATATGGTCTCTGTAGCAACTATTCAACTCTGCTATTGGGAGAAAGCAGCTATAGACAGTAAAACATTCAAGTGACTGTTATTAGCTGGGCGTGGTGGCTCATGCCTGTAATCCCAGCAGTTTGGGAGGCCGAGGCGGGCAGATCACCTTAGGTCGAGAGTTTGAGACTAGCCTGACCAACATGGAGAAACCCCGTCTCCACTGAAAATACAAAAGTAGCCAGGCGTGGTGGCACATTCCTGTAATCCCAGCTACTAGGGAGGCTGAGGCAGGAAAATCCCTTGAACCTGGGAGGCAGAGGTTGTGGTGAGTCGAGATAATGCCATTGCACTCCAGCCTGGGCAACAAGAGCAAAACTCCGTCTCAATAGTAATATTTAAATAAAATAAAAACATAGAAACCATTCTTAGCTTACAGGCCATACATTAATAAGCATTAGGCTGGAATTAGTCCCCATGCCATAGTTTGCCAACTCCTACTATAAAGTAACAGTGGCTCAGATAATCCAGACCAGTAGATGTATAAACATTCCTCTTATCCTTGGCTTTAGAATGTCCTTTTAAAAAAAAATTACAGACAAGTCTTGCTATGTTGCCCAGGCTGATCTCAAACTCCTGGCCTCAATCCATCTTCCCTCTTTGGTCTCTTGAAGTGTTGAGATTACAGGCGTGATCCACCGCATCTGACCTAGAATTTCTTAATGTCACTGTTGAGTTATGTCGTTATTCCACAAACGGAAGACTGTTGTAGGGTTACCAGATGAAATATAGCACACTGAGTTAATCTGAATTTTAGATAAATAGCAATTTATTTATAGTATAAGTATATCCCAAAACTTACAGAAGAAATTATTTGTTATCTGAAATTAAAATTTTATTGTGTGTCTTGTATCTTTTTTGCTAAATCCAGCAACCCAATAGTGTAGAACACTAGGAATCTAGCTAAGTTTTTAAGGTCTAAAGTTCTGTGTGAATATGAAATTATTTTTTTGCTTTGATTTTTTGAAAGTGGGTTTTGGTTTGGTTTTGTCTTTTGCTTGTGCAAGACAAAACTGCTTTTGTCGTGAGAATTCATAACCGAAAGATTTTCATAGGGTCAAACAAGCTTATTTAGGCAGTGTTTCTCAAATTAGTAGTCATGGACACTCCTTTGGGTCTCAGAGTTTTTTTTAAAAGAGTATATATATATATATATATATATATGTGTGTGTATATATATATATATATTTTTTTTTTTTTTGAGACGGAGTCTTACTCTGTCACCCAGGCTTGAGTGCAGTGGCACAATCTCAGCTCACTGCAACCTCTGTCTCCTGGGTTCAAGCAATTCTTCTGCCTCAGCCGCTCTAGTAGCTGGGATTACAGGTGCGTACCACCACACCCAGCTAGTTTTTGTATTTTTAGTAGAGATAAGGTTTCTCCACATTGGCCAGGCTGGTCTCAAACTCCTGACCTCAGGCAGTCCACCCACCTCGGCCTCCCAAAGTGCTGGGATTACAAGTGAGAGCCACCGTGCCCAGCCTACGTATTTCTTAAGTTTGAGAAATGCTCTGTGATGATTTGGTATTTTAGGACACTCCCCCTCCTCAAATCAAATACAAAAATTAGGCTGTAAAGTGTCTGTCTTTCCCCACTCCCATAGATTCTCACTTTAAACTGGAAATGTTTTTAAACTAGGAAACTTCATTAATTGATTTGAAGGATCAACTTAGAATAGAAGGATATATTGTACAAGGGCATTGTTTCAACAAATTTATTCTACGAGTGTTAGTGAGGCACCTAGTAAGTATTAGGCATTGTGCTGGGTGATGAGATAGAGCAGTGAACAAGCACAAAGTCCCTGCTCTCATGGAGTTTACATTCTGGCAAGGGATAATAAATGTATTTATTTATAAATATGTAATATGATGGATAATGAGAAGACTAAGAAGAAAGAGAATGTAAGATAAAAGGGGCAGAGTGCCTGGCAGATGCTATTTCCATTAAGTTGATCAGGCAAGACCTCTCTGATAGGGTGCCATTTGACTAGAGACCTGAATGAAGGAAAGGAGTAAGCCATGTGGTATCTGGGGAGAGAGATTCCAGGACAGCTTCTCAGTTCAACCTTCTGTATAGGAAAGTTACTTTAAGATTTAGAGTATGAGGCCGGGCGCGGTGGCTTAAGCCTGTAATCCCAGCACTTTGGGAGGCCGAGACGGGCGGATCGCGAGGTCAGGAGATAGAGACCATCCTGGCTAACACGGTGAAACCCCGTCTCTACTAAAAAATACAAAAAACTAGCGGGGCGAGGTGGCGGGCGCCTGTAGTCCCAGCTACTCCGGAGGCTGAGGCAGGAGAATCACGTAAACCCGGGAGGCGGAGCTTGCAGTGAGCCGAGATCCGGCCACTGCACTCCAGCCCGGGCTACAGAGCGAGACTTCGTCTCAAAAAAAAAAAAAAAAAAAAAGATTTAGAGTATGTTTCCTCCCAGCTGTGCTTGTGCAGAACATGGCAGCAAGTACACAAAGAGTGGGTAATAAGCCAAGTAATCTAGAATCAACTGTGATGGTTAATACCCTCCAAAAGTGTAAATAAATTAACCTCTGCATTTATTAAAGAAAAAGATTCATGTGAATGATAGGAAATTGTTTTGCTAAAATCCTAATTTTCTGTGCCAGCCCGTATAAAAGCATTTAGTTGTCATTGTGTTAACTTTATCTTTTCATCATCAGCGATGTTTTTCCAACAACGAAATACATTGTATGTGATTTCAAGAAAACAACTATGAAATAGTTCTACTTCCTGAGTTTTTTGGCATTGGTTATGATCCCTAAGATTTAGGTGATGAGGCCGGGCGCGGTGGCTCAAGCCTGTAATCCCAGCACTTTGGGAGGCCGAGATGCACGGATCACGAGGTCAGGAGATCGAGACCATCCTAGCTAACACGGTGAAACCCCGTCTCTACTAAAAAATACAAAAAACTAGCCGGGCGAGGTGGCGGGCACCTGTAGTCCCAGCTACTCGGGAGGCTGAGGCCAGAGAATGGCCTAAACCCGGGAGGTGGAGCTTGCAGTGAGCTGAGATCTGGCCACTGCACTCCAGCCTGGGCGACAGAGCGGGACTCCGTCTCAAAAAAAAAAAAAAAAAAAAAGATTTAGGTGATGAAATTCACTCTTCCAAAAACTGGGGAGAATTGAAGGGATTAAAATAATATTTTATCTTGTTATCCTTTTTTGGAACAATCCAATTAATAGATATACCTCAGATTGCTTTAGACTATTTGTTGGTTTATGGAACAGTGGTTTACATGGGAAGCTTGTTTGGATTATTGTGAAAATTATAAATTTATATGTCCTCAATTCCTCTTAATTTCAGTAAAAGTCATTTTTATTTTTAGTCTGCAACTATTT
Organism: Macaca mulatta; assembly: GCF_049350105.2. Classification (NCBI taxonomy): domain Eukaryota; kingdom Metazoa; phylum Chordata; class Mammalia; order Primates; family Cercopithecidae; genus Macaca; species Macaca mulatta. Next base: position 136,870,458 of record NC_133414.1, read on the forward strand.
TCTTTAATTACTTTTAGGAAGGATTTTTACTGGGAGAGGTAAGACAAGAGGAAACGTTTAGCATCAGTGACTCACAAATCAGCAACACAGAATTTCTTCAAGTAATTGGTAAGTAAATTTCTCAATGACTTCAGAAATATCTTTTTTGTATATTTACTTAATGTTTGTTTTGTTGTTTTGCCCTGAACTGATTTTATCCTAAAGAATTCAGAGTATGCTGGGTACAGTGGCTCAAGCCTGTAATCCCAGCACTTTGGAAGGCCTAGGCAGGCGGATCACGAGGTCAGGAGATCGAGACCGTCCTGGCTAACACAGTGAAACCCCGTCTCTACTAAAAATACAAAAAAATTAGCCAGGCATGGTGGCTGGCGCCTGTAGTCCCAGCTACTTGGAAGGCTGAGGCAGGAGAATGGTGTGAACCAGGGAGGCAGAGGTTGCAGTGAGCCGAGATCGTGCCACTGTACTCCAGCCTGGGGGACAGAGCAAGGCTCCATCTCAAAAAAAAAAAAAAAAAAAAAAAAAAAAAATTCAAAGAGTGTGTAGAAAAGAAACTAAAAGGCTGGCCATGGTGGCTCATGCCTGTAATCCCAGCACTTTGGGAGGCTGAGGCGGGTGGATCACCTGAGGTCAGGAGTTTGAGACCAGCCTGGCCAACATGGTGAAACTGTCTCTACTAAAAATACAAAAATGAGCCGGGCTTGGTGGCAGGTGCCTGTAATCCCAGCTACTCCGGAGGCTGAGGCAGGAGAATTGCTTGAACCCAGGAGGTGGAGGTTGCAGTGAGCCAAGATCTTATCTCAAAAATAGAAAGAAAGAAAATAACTAAGATTATTTGCACTAATAAATGATACGAGATGTTTTTATGTCACTATAAAGTCAGAGAAAACAGAATGTCTAACTATAAGTATGGGTCTTCTATAAAGTATTCCTTTCCCACCAATGGGGGTGACTTTCACTGAATTGCTGTGTGACCACTTGATCGATAGTCTTTTCAAAACCACCATGAACCTCAAGTTTGCAAATTAGGCTCTCCCCATTGCCAATATCACCTCATACTATAACAAATGCATCTGTTGTGCTGGTCCTTCCTAAAGGGATCCAGCAAGGATATTTACATTTGTTTACATGGGATATTACTAAACCTATACAGCCTTCTGAGGGATAAGCCAGATACCACTTTGGAGGAGATATCTGGGGAAGATGAAGGAGTCTTTGTAGATATAGATGCACCCACTCTCTGTGGATCAGCCTCCTTTTGGTGAATAGAGGTCATAGTCCTTTCAGGTACACTTCAGGCAGATCACCAAACTGCATATCCTAATACTCTGAACAAAGCAAGGAACTTTTCATTTATTTATGCGGCAAACATTTATTGAAGAACTTTCATATGTGAGGTGTGTGCTGGGCAGTAAAGGAAATACCCAGAATCATCCCTGCCTTCTAGAGCTGCGGGGAGGATTAGACAGGCAGGAAGAAATACCAGACAGTATGAGAAGAATGCTGTAAAAAAGTAATAAAGAAAATCCCCGAAGTGCCCAAAGTTGAGAGGAAAACTGCTAGTGGGGAAATCAGTGAAGATGTGTGTCAGGAGGTAAACTAAATGGGCAGTACATTCAGGGGAGCACAGAACAAGGTCTGCATAAAACACACAGGGAATCTGGCCTGTTCATATGACTAAAATACAGAATATGTGGAGATGAGTGGTTTATGGTTTGAAACACTGTTGCCTAGCCGGGTACAGTGGCTCACGCCTGTAATCCCAGCACTTTGGGAGGCCGAGGCGGGCGGATCGCCCAAGGCTGGGAGTTCAATACCAACCTGACCAACATGGATAAACCCCGTCTCTACTAAAAATACAAAAATTAGCCGGATGTGGTGGCACATGCCTGTAATCCCTGCTACTCGGGAGGCTGAGGGAGGAGAATCGCTTGAACCTGGGAGGCGGAGGTTGCAATGAGCTGAGATCGTGCCATTCTACTCCAGCCCGGGCAACAAGAGCAAAACTCTGTCTCAAAAGAAAAGAAAAGAAAAGAAAAAGAAGGAAATACTGTTGGCAAATGGCAAGTTTGGTCATGTTGGAGCAAATAATTAATTTTAAGCCTGTTCTGATAGGCTTCTAGTATGTGGGGTAGGGGACAAGGGTGTTTTATTTATTTATTTATGTTTGAGACAGAGTCTGGCTCTGTCACCCAGGCTGGAGTGCAGTGGTGTGATCTCGGCTCACTGCAACCTCCACCTCCCGGGTTCAAGCAATTCTCCTGCCTCAGTCTCCCGAGTAGCCAGGATTACAGGTGCATGCCATCACGCCTGGCTAATTTTTGTATTTTTAGTAGAGACGGGGTTTCTCCGTGTTGGTCAGGCTGGTCTCGAACCTCTGACCTCAGGTGATCCACCTGCCTCGGCCTCCCAAAGTGCTGGGATTACAGGTGTGAGCCACCACGTCTGGCCCCAAGGGTGTGTATTGAAGTTAGGTCAGGATTAGGGGGAATCAAGAGACTGAACTACCTACTAATGCAGGCTTGTCCAACCCACGGCCTGTAGGCTGCATGTGGCCCACGACAGCTTTGAATGCAGCCCAACACAAATTTGTAAACTTTCCTCAAACATTATGAGGTTTTTAAAAAAAATTTTTTTTTAAGACCAAGTTTCGCTCTTGTTGCCCAGGCTGGATTGCAATGGCGCGATCTTGGCTCACTGCAACCTCCACCTCCCAGGTTCAAGCGATTCTCCTACCTCAGCCTCCTGAGTTGCTGAGATTACAGGCATGCACCACCACGCCCAGCTAATTTTTTTGTATTTTTAGTAGAGACAGGGTTTCTCCATGTTGGTCAGGCTGGTCTCGAACTCCCAACCTCAGGTGATCTGCCTGCCTTGGCCTCCCAAAGTGCTGGGATTACAGGTGTGAGCCATCATGCCCGGCCATTGTGAGATTTTTTTGCAATTTTTTTTAAAGCTCATCAGCTATTGTTAGTATATTTAATGTGTGACCCAAGACAATTCTTCTTCCAGTGTGGCCCAGGGAAGCCAAAAGACTGGATACCCCTGCCCTAGTGGATCAAAAGTATAAAACTCACTCACCACATCATTGACTTATTTACTAAGTAAAGGCTTGAGGCTGGGTGCAGTGGCTCATACCTGTAACCCCAACACTTTGGGAGGCCGAGGCAGGAGGATGGCTTGAGGCCAGGAGTTCAAGACCAGCCTGGGCAAGGTGGTGAGACCCTGTCTCTACAAGACATTTGTATAATTAGCCAGGCGTAGTGTTGTGCTGCTGTAGTCCCAGCTACTCAGAAGCCTAAGGTGGGAGGTTTGCTTGAGCCCGAAAGTTTGAGGCTGCAGTGAACTGTGATCATACCAATTCACTCCAGCCTGAGCAACAGAGCAAGATCTCATCTCAAAAAAAAAAAGACTTGTGATGTGTAAGACAGTAGAGCTAGTCTTTCATCACGGGTGTTTCTGTTTTGTTTTGTTGAGACAGAGTCTCGCTCTGTCACCAGGCTGGAGAGCAGTGGCACAATCTCGGCTCACTGCAACCTCCACCTCCTGGGTTCAAGCGATTCTCCTGCTTCAGCCTCCCTAGTAGCTGGAACTACAGGTGCGCACCACCACTCCCAGCTAATTTTTGTATTTTTAGTAGAGATGGGGTTTCACCATGTTGGCCAGGATGGTCTCGCTCTCTTGACCTTGTGATCTGTCCGCCTTGGCCTCCCAAAGTGCTGGGATTACAGGTGTGAACTACTGCACTGGCCCATCAAGGGTGTTTTTGTTTTTATTTTCATTTTGCTTAATTCTTTAAAACCCTAAAACAGCCGGGCACGGTGGCTCAGAGATTGTGCCACTACACTCTAACCTGGGCAACAGAAAAAAAAAATTAAAAAAGAAATGAAGCAAGAGAATTGCTTGAACGTGGGAGGCGGAGGTTGCAGTGAGACGAGATTGTGCCACTGCACTCCAGCCTGGGTGACAAAGTGAGACTCTGTCTCAACAGCAACAAAAAAGAATATCACCTTTTGAACATGAAATGTCTGCATCTTGTTTTGGATATGTATGAATTGAAAAAGCTGTGCTAACTCACTTGAAGCAGAGCTGTCCACCCTTAGTTCTAGGAGTGGCAGGGAGAAGGCAGCAACAGCAGTGTCCCTAGTTAATGAGGTGATGCAGTAACAATTATTGGAAAGAATGAAGGAGGAAGGAGAAGAAATGTTCAACTCACCCAACAGAAAGAAAAGCAAGAACAACAGTACCACACAGCAGGGATTTGTAAAGAAATGTGTGCTGGGAGGCGACGTGTACATGAACAGGTGTCTACTGTGTTGTTGAGGCACAGAAACTCTGGAAATTCCAGGTGAGGCTGCCCAGCCCTTGCCTGCTTCCAGAGGTTTGCCTGTCTATTAAGGTGTCCTCCAACTTCATTTCGATCTGCAGTTTTTCATGTTTGAGATAATCACCCTGTTTTCCATGAGTGCTTAGTACTGCAAAACATCTTAGAAAGCTTTAACTTCAAAAAATACCACACAATCTCCATAGAATGTCTTTAGCGTGCTTCTAATCCAGTTTGTAAAGTTGAAAGAAACTGCTTTGGTAACAGTGTGCATTCAGAGTTCAGAACTTACTCCAGGAATTTCATTAAATGACAGTTCTTTAAAGTAGAAGATGATTTTTTTGTATTTTTAGTAGAGACGGGTTTTCACTGTGTTAGCCAGGATGGTCTCGATCTCCTGACCTTGTGATCCGCCACCTCGGCCTCCCAAAGTGCTGGGACTACAGGCTTGAGCCACCGTGCCCGGCCTATGGTTTCCTTTTAATTGAGTTAAGATTACAGCCTAGAACTCTGAGGCTGTGGTTTTTTAAACAGCAGGTAATGAGCTGCTCTCTAGGAGAATGTGATTAATATAACTGAATGGTCAATTAGTTTTACGGTCTTATAAAGAAACCCAGACCCTAAGCCCCCTGATGAGCTCGAAGAAATTGTTCACTCTGCTTAATCACAGCAACTTTTCAGAAGCTGTTACAATCTACCCTGTAGTGATTGTTTCCCTCGGTACTGACCATCTTTGAAAGGATTAATAGACTTCCAGAGTTCCTTCCACTTGAAAACACCTGGCTCAAGTTGTCATGAGTTATTATTGGTTATTAATGGTAGGGCGAGGGTGGTTAAGGCCCTCTGTCCCCAGGCTGTCCTCACAGCTTTTTTTTTTTTTTTTTTTTTTTAGTGAGACAGAAACTCACTCTGTTGCCCAGACTGGAGTGCAGTGGTACGATCTCTGCTCACTGCAGCCTCAGCCTCCTGGGTTCGAGCGATTCTCCTGCCTCAGCCTCCCGAGTAGCTGGGATTACAGGCGCCCACCACCACGCCCTGCTAATTTTTGTATTTTTAGTAGAGACGGGGTTTCACCACTTTGGCCAGACTGGTCTTGAACTCCTGACCTAGTGATCCGTCTGCCTCGGCTTCCCAAAGTGCTGGGATTACAGGTGTGAGCCACCGTACCCAGTCACCTCACAGCTTTTATCCCACTTGATTAAATACTTCCACTCAGTGGTTGCTTTTTCCTGTGATGCTTTTTTAAATAGATAAGATTGAATAAGGCACATAATAGCTGCATATTCCTGAATAATATCTTTCAGACGTGTGCTCATCATACATGGGCAAATAGAAATAGAACTTTCATTCTGTAGTCTCCTTTATTCTGAGAGTGTGTCACTGAGGGTGAGTGTTCAGAGGTCGTGCTGCCTTCACTGGTATACACGTAGCAACTGTTTGGCAGAGGAAAAAGCTGTCTTTGTTGTCAGAGATTTTGGTTTAAAAAAAAAATCCTGAGCTATTTTATAGTTGCCTATGTCTTATATGATTAACTAAGATGTATTTCCTCTTTCTAATTACAGAAATCCATAACCATCAGCCTTGTTCAAAACTTTTTAGGTAAGCCACGTGTAAGCTTTTAGTCCTTATTGAAAGGATTGATTGATGAAAAGCTAGTGAATTTTGGCCTGTAGCTGATTGTGGCTGTAAAGTCACGAGGGTACCCAAATCCATGGATTTATTGAGTGCTGTGTACACGGCATTGTGTTAGGTTAGGAAAAGGGAAGGGGAGAGTGTCAGTTGTGGCCATAGTGATTTAGAATGGAAGTATTTCCTCTCAGCCTATCAAGGGCTCTTCAGTTATAGAGAAAAAAGTTAATCAACATAAAATAATTCAATGGATGTTCTTAAGAGGAATAAAAAATGTTTAGTGTTCAACTTTAAAAATGTAAGAAAGGCCGGGCGCGGTGGCTCATGCCTGTAATCCTAGCACTTTGGGAGGCCGAGGCGGGTGGATCACGAGGTCAGGAGATCGAGACCATCCTGGCTAACATTGTGAAACCCTGTCTCTACTAAAAATACCAAAAATTAGCCAGGCGTGATGGCGGGCGCCTGTAGTCCCAGCTACTCGGGAGGCTGAGGCAGGAGAAAGGCGTGAACCCGGGAGGTGGAGCTTGTAGTGAGCCGAGATCGCGCCACTGCACTTCCAGCCTGGGTGACAGAGCAAGACTCCGTCTCAAAAAAAAAAAAAAAAGTAAGAAAAGGGAATATAAAATGTTCTTTTTGTGTTCATTGAAGTGAATACAGTAGTCCCTGCTTATCCTCGGGCGATATGTGGCAAGACTCCAGAAATCGTGGAGAGTACTGAACCGTATCTATATGTACTATGGTTTTTCCTATATGTACATACCTATCATGAAGTTTCACTTATGAATGAGGCACAGTAAGAGATGATTGAAGTTATGTGAATGTGTCCACTCACTCTCAAACATATTTGAGAGATTGACCAAGGGTAACTGAAACTGGAAAGTGAAACCACAGGTAAGAGGGGGACTACTGTATTCACCAATGCCATATTATGACCAACTAAAGGACAAAATGAAAAAGAAATAAGGGGAGAAACGTTCGGAAAGGAGAAAGCATACAACAGAGAGACATCTGGAGGGAAAGGAGTGAGGAAGAGTAAGTCCAGGGTCTCTTACTCACTGGACTTCCCCCCAAACCACCACCAGGCCTATGCCTTCTTTCTCAGCCCTAAATCCTTCCACCTAATGGCTGGGATCATGATTTCAACTCTGTGTTTCATAAAACTCCCCCAAGACCCAACTTCTTACCCCTTTCCAAAAGCCAGGCCAATACTTTCCTTCTAGCATTGCCCACATGGATACTACCAGCATTCCTGATCAGCACTTCCTTCCGTAACACCAGCCAGCCCTTTCGCTTGCCTCTTCCTGCTGTTCCCTGCAGCTTTCACCCTGACCACCCTCGCACTGTCAGGTGGCCCAAACACCTAGCCCCCTTGCCCACAAACCCCTGGAGACTTGTGTCACATTCACCCTCGCACATCCACCCCCACCTATTGATTGCTTCAGAGAATTGTCACCATGCAAGATGGCTACCTATAAATGAAGCCATCAGTTGCTGAGAACCTCACCTCTCTGAGATTTACACATAACCGAAAGAGGAATGGGGAAGCAAGATGAGCAGTCAGCAGTTCGTTTGAGAAGAATCTCAGAGCAAGTGAAATTGTTTAGACTCTGGTTCACACATTGCCTCTGGTCTACGAAGGTGTCTGATTTGGCTTTGACTGTCCAAAGCTTCACTAGGTGTACCCTGCCTCAGCCTTCTGAGGAATTCATTAAAATACTGTCAGCAAAGCAGTACTAGAACAAGGATTTGAGTTTAAAGAATAGACTCAGTTATTAGAGCCAAAAGAAACCTTAGATAACATCTGTCTATTCCAAACTCCTTATTTTGCAAAAAATGGAATGGAAACCAGGTGAAGTGACTTGCCCCAGATCATACAGTGAGAAACAGAACAGGAGCTGGAGCTTGTGTCACTTGCCTTTCAAGTCAGTGGTTTTGTTTGTTTGTTTGTTTGTTTGTTTTTAACCATATCTTGAATTCCTTTCTGTCTTATAAGGCCCGAGCTTATGGTGGTAGGGAAAGAGGTAGAAGTGTGGCTTTCCCAAGCCCACATCCAGTGATAGAGGAGGCCCATGCATCGTTATACCTGGATGTACACCACGGGATCCTGGTCATGTTGGTCTATTTTGGAGGTGATTGTATTAGGTTTGAAGCTAGCCAGACCTGGCTTCAAATTCCAGCCCTTCTGTCTGCCAGCCCTGTGATTTGGAGGAAGTCACTTGGCCTTGGTGCGTTTATCTATGAAACTGGGAATAAAACTTGTGGAATTGTTGGGTCAAACTAATACCTCCCAGCACTGAGGCAAGAATGGAATGAAACAACCTGAGAAAGTATGCAGCCCAGTGTCGTCTTCCGCATCCCACAAATGTTTATTTCCCTTCTTCATTTCTCAGAAAATGAGCTGCTATGTTATCTTTTTTTCATAAGTAATTGATACCTAGAAGCAAAGAAAAGATGTCATAGCCATTTGAAACCCCATATTTTATAATTACTTGCTATCAGCACCTCCCACATGTGGAATTAATATCTCTTGAATGTACCAATCTCTTGAGTATTCTTCGATGCAAAAGGTACCTCATTTCAGAAAAGCATTTAGACTGATTTCTCTTTATGTGCCTATGTAAGGTGAGAAATTAGGTCTTCATTAGGGTTACCACAGACACGTGTAGCTCAGCACGTCTATGTCACAAAACTATGTGGTTTTAGTAAAAGATTTTTTTCTCTTAAACAGTTTTTATGACTACGCAAGCAAAGTGAATGAGGAGAGTTTGGACAGGATTCTTAAAGATCGGAGAAAGGTATGTTCTGTTTGTTGCCCAGTGTGATTCTGAAATCGTTCCTTATCTCCCAAAGCTAAAACCAGACAGGAATGTAAAATGGAACAATAAGATTTGATGTTAATATGTAAGAGTTTTGTTAACCTACATAGATTTTTTGATATATTAATAGAAAAAAATTTAGATATTTATAGCCTGATACCATTATTATTATACGCCTGTAATCCCAGCTACTCGGGAGGCTGAGGCACAAGAATTGCTTGAACTCGGGCGGCAGAGGTTGCAGTGAGCTGAGATCGCACCACTGCACTCCAGCCTGGGAGACAGAGCGAGACTCCATCTCAATTTAAAAAAAAAAAAGGGTGAACACAGATGTTTCTCCGAAAGGTCATGTGTTTATTATTTCTATCAACATTTGCATATGATGTTCTAGTTATGTATAGACTAGGTAAGCAAGTCTGAATACAACTGAAAATAAACCAAAGTTGTCTTGTTGCAGTAGTGACTAATAACGCCATTTGTAATTTACTGTGTTGTACTATGTATGGGTTTTACTTTTTACCTTGGGATATTAATTCTATAAAAACAGATCCATTACTAACCATTTCTTAAGAAAGAAAGTACCAATAAAAGTTTTCAACTTGTCGCCGGGCACAGTGGCTCACGCCTGTAATCTCAGCACTTTGGGAGGACGAGACAGAAGGATCGTGAGGTCAGGAGATCGAGACCATCCTGGCTAACATGGTGAAATCCCGTCTCTACTAAAAATACAAAAAATTAACCGGGTGTGGTGGCGGGCGCCTGTAATCCCAGCTACTTGGGAGGCTGAGGCAGGAGAATGGTGTGAACCCAGGAGGTGGAGCTTGCAGTGAGCCGAGATGGCGCCAGTGCACTCCAGCCTGGGCGACAGAGTGAGACTCCGTCTCAAAAAAAAAAAAGGTTTTCAACTTGTCAAGCGGGAAACAAAATGACTTTGTTTAACAGTGTTAGGAGTAAGTGCAGTTAGATTAAAACAACAGCCTTTCTAATGTACAGGAGGAGGTAAGGATAAAAGGAAGAATAGGAAGTGTGGAAGGATAGGTCAGAAGAAAGGCAAATGGCTTTATACATGATAGTAAGCTGAAGAGGTGCTCCATTCTGGTAGTCTAACCAAGCTGCCTGCCCAACCAGGAAGGGGTGTTAAAGCAGCCACAGGCATCACATGGTCCAGCACTCTCATATTAGTGATTTGCCTGGGAGCAGACATTCTGGAATCTCTTTTTTTTTTTTTTTTTTTTTTTTTTGAGACGGAGTCTCGCTGTGTCGCCCAGGCTGGAGTGCAGTGGCCGGATCTCAGCTCACTGCAAGCTCTGCCTCCCGGGTTTTTACGCCATTCTCCTGCCTCAGCCTCCCGAGTAGCCGGGACTACAGGCACCCGCCACCTCGCCCGGCTAGTTTTTTGTATTTTTTAGTAGAGACGGGGTTTCACCGTGTTAGCCAGGATGGTCTCGAACTCCTGACCTCGTGATCCGCCCATCTCGGCCTCCCAAAGTGCTGGGATTACAGGCTTGAGCCACCGCGCCCGGCCCTGGAATCTCTTAGCAGCCCATCCCTCACCTCTCAGATGCTACCTTACACCCTCATTTTTCATATTTTAAATTATGAACCTTTATTATACTTTTTTTAAAAACTTTTTATTTATGTTTTTTAGATGGAGTCTCACTCTGTCACCCAGGCTGCAGTGCAGTGGCGCGATCTCGGCTCACTGCAAACTCCACCTCCCAGGTTCAAGCAATTCTGCCTCAGCCTCCTGAGGAGCTGGAACTATAGGGGTGCACCACCACACCCGGCTAATTCTTACATTTTTGGTAGAGACGAGGTTTCACCATATTGCCCAGGCTAGTCTCAAACTCAAGTGATCCACCTGCCTCAGCCTCCCAAATTGTTGGGATTACAGGCATGAGCCACCGCACCCAGCCATGAATCTTAATTTTACTTTCTAAAACTAAAATTTGTTCTATACAGATTCTTTTTGGAGCACAATTTTCTAGAGCATTCACTACATATTAGAAGTACCAGGAAGTATTTTTTTTTAAACAGATTTCAAATTTCTATTTGATTTGATTTGTATTTATTTATTTTGAGATGGGGGTCTCACGCTGTCACCCATGCTGGAGTGCAGTGGCATGATCATGGCTCACTGTAGCCTCGACCTCCCAGGCTCAGGTGATCCTCCCACCTCAGCCCCCCAAGTAGCTGGGACTACAGGCATGCACCATAACACCTGGCTAATTTTTTTTTTTTTAGTAGAAACGGGGTTTTGCCATGTTGCTCAGGCTAGTCTCAAAGCCCTGGGCTCAAGCGATCTATTCATCTTGGCCTCCCCAAGTGCTGGGTTTACAGGTGTGAGCCACTGCACCTGGCAGATTTCAAAATTTTAAGTGAGAAAGATGAGTAACGACCTTGAACAGGAAATTCACAAAAGAAGAAATTGACTGGGCATGGTGCTCATGCCTGTAATCCCAGCATTTGGGGAGGCTGAGGCTGGTGGGTCATGAGGTCAGGAGATCAAGACCATCCTGGCTAACATGGTGAAACGCCATCTTTACGAAAAATACAAAAAATTAGCCAGGCGTGGTGGCATACGTCTGTTGTCCCAGGTACTTGGGAGGCTGAGGCATGAGAATTGCTTGAACCTAGGAGGTGGAGGTTGCTGTGAGCCAAGATCATGCCACTGCTCTCCAGCCTGGGCAACAGAGCAAGACTCCATCTCAAAAACCAAAAAAAAAAAAAAAGGCAGCTAGGAAAAATAATGAAATAAAATAGTTCAAATTGGCATAACTGAAAAGCACTGTTATTCATCCAATAGCCACTTGAAAGATTCTATTAGTCAATGAGTATTTCATGAAAACAGCCAGTGTGCTGAGCACCGTTCAGGTCTTTGCAGGAAGGCAGGGGAAGTGTGGGGCATGCCTGAGGTCTACTGAGTAGGTAATTCCAACATTCCAAATAGGAGTTGGGCACAGAGTATTGAATCTTAGAATGAAATGTGCCGTGTTCACATACATCAGTAGCTCTATCTAATTGTATCCACATTTTCTTGAAATGAAAACTACTTTTACCTTTTTTATGGCCACCATCATGTCTAATGTAGAATGTGAAAGTTAGTGTTGCCCAGTGGAAAGAGGCAGGCACCTTGATTCCACATCTTGGCTGTCACTCATGAGCTCTGTAACTTTGGACAAAACATCTCTTCTATAAGATTATATACTGGCCGGGCGCGGTGGCTCAAGCCTGTAATCCCAGCACTTTGGGAGGCCGAGACGGGCAGATCACGAGGTCAGGAGATCGAGACCATCCTGGCTGACACGGTGAAACCCCGTCTCTACTAAAAAATACAAAAAAACTAGCCGGGTGTGGTGGCGGGCGCCTGTAGTCCCAGCTACTCGGGAGGCTGAGGCAGGAGAATGGCGTGAACCCGGGAGGCGGAGCTTGCAGTGAGCCAAGATCACGCCACTGCACTCCAGCCTGGGCGGCAGAGCGAGACTCCGTCTCAAAAAAAAAAAAAAAAAAGATTATATACTGAGGCCAGGCACAGTGGCTCATGCCTGTTATCCCAGCACTGTAGGAGGCTGAGGCGGATGGACCACTTGAGGTCAGGAGTTCAAGACCCACCTGGCCAACATGGCAAAACCTCATCTCTACTAAAAATAAAAAAATTAGCTGGGCATGGTGGCGCATGCCTGTGATACCAGCTGCTCGGGAGGCTGAAGCAGGAGTATCACTTGAACCCAGGAGGTGGAGGTTGCCGTGAGCTGAGATCGTGCCACTGCCCTCCAGCCTGGGCAACAGAGCAAGACTCTGTCTCAAAAAAAAAAAAAAAAAGATTATACCCTGAAAGAAAAGCTTGGGTTTTCTTTTTATTTAAGGAATATCAGAATTAATTGCTTTAATCTATGGGAAGATTTGTTTTAGGTTCAGTAGTACTCCTTCAGTCAGGAACTATTGCTTATTTCTTTGTTCTCTGTAGTTCTTTGCATGTGATATGAACTCAATGGAGAAAACATTATTCACTTAGAGTGGTATAATTAGTGAAAATATTTGTGACATAGCTAGCCTCAGCAAAAGTTGGCTTACTTTCTACATGAAAGTGTCAAAACAATCTCAATTTACTGTTAATTTTAATTTTAATATGACACTAATAGATTTAAACTACCTTTACTTCTTAAAACAAGATTTTAGCCCAGAGTTGGTTTCAAAGAAGGAAGCTGTATGAAGATTGATCTTCTAATAAATAATTAAATGTTTTGACAACAGATGTTTTTAAATTTCAATGTGCAAAAGAAAAATTCAGAAACTTACTTAAATTCAGATTCCTGGCTCTGTCTTGGGAGGTTCTGATTCTGCAGATTTGGGTGGGGCCCAGGAATCTGCACTTCAGCAGTCTTTCGGATATCCCTAAAGTCATCTGTCTTCCTGATGACCAACAAATCTCATTATGAGAAGTATTCTTCTAGAGAGCATAACAGTTTCATCAGCTAGTTTAGTTACACTGTAGTTAGAGCTGACAAAGCCACACTTTTAAAATAGTTTTATTGAGGTAAAATTGACATATCATACATATTTCAAATGTATACTCTTAGAAGTTTGATGTATGTGTAAACTTGTGAAGCCATCACCATACTAAGATAACGAGCATCTCTATCACCTACAAAAGCTTCCTTATGCCTTTCCAGTCCTGCCTTCTCCCCTGATTCCTGTTAACCACTGATCTGCTTTATGTCACTGTAGATTAGTTTTCATTTTCTAGCATTTTGTATAAATAGAACCCTATAACCTATACTTGTTTTAGTGAGGAGGTGTCTAGCTTCTTTCACTCAGCATAGTTATTTTGGGACTCATTCGTGTTCTTTTTCTTACTAAGCAGGATCCAGTGTATGCCGGAACCAGTCTGTTTATCCATGCTCCTGCTGATGGACACTTGGGTTGTTTCAGTGTGGGGCTTTTGCACATAAAGCTTCTGTGAACATTTGTGCACTTGTGTTTGTATGGATACATTCAGAATTAAATTTGTAAGATTTCATGCAACTCTTCACACTTTTCTTTCAGAAAGTCATTGGGTGGTACAGATTCCGGCGCAACACACAGCAGCAGATGTCCTACAGAGAGCAGGTTCTTCACAAGCAGCTCACCCGCATCCTCGGTGTGCCCGACCTCGTCTTTCTCCTCTTCAGCTTCATCTCCACTGCCAACAATTCCACTCACGCTTTAGAATACGTACTCTTTAGACCAAATAGAAGGTAAAGCTTTCTTTTCCATCTGTCTCACATATAAGAAGGATGTTGGGACCAGGCGTAGTGGCTCACGCCTGTAATCCCAGCACTTTGGGAGGCCGAGGTGGGCAGATCATGAGGTCAAGAGATCGAGACCATCCTGGCCAACATGGTGAAACCCCGTCTCTGCGAAAAATTCAAAAATTAGGCCGGGTGCAGTGGCTCACGCCTGTAATCCCAGCTCTCAGGGAGGCAGAGGCGGGAGGATAGCTTGAGCCCAGGAGTTCGAGACCTGCCTGGGTAATATAACGAGACCCCGTTCTCCACAAAAAGGAAAAAAAAAAAAGACAAAAAAAAAAAAATTCAAAAATTAGCTGGGTGTGGTGGCATGTGCCCATATTCCCAGCTACTCAGGAGGCTGAGGCAGAAGAATCGCTTGAACCTGGAGGCGGAGGTTGCAGTGAGCTGAGATTGTGCCTGGCAACAGAGCAAGAATCCATCTCAAAAAAAAAAAAAGGACGGACGTTGGTACAAGTCATTGAGATTCATGACTTTGAAAATGTGCATTATAGTGCATTTTATGCTTTTTTTTTTTTTTTTTGAGACGGAGTCCAGCTCTGTCACTCAGGCTGGAGTGCAGTGGCACGATCTCAGCTCACTGCAACCTCTGCTTCCCGGGTTCAAGCGATTCTCTTGCCTCAGCCTCTCCAGTAGCTGGGATTACAGGCACACACCACCATGCTGGCTAATTTTTTTGTATTTTTAGTAGAGACAGGGTTTTGACATGTTGGCCAGGCTGGTTTCGAACTCCTGACCTCAGGTGATTCACCTGCCTCAGCCTCCCAAAATTTTATGCATCTTTAAATAAAAATTTGTATTATTCTCTTTAGCTCTTTTTGTGGTTACAGAAGGTATTTTTCTTGTCAGTTATTTACATAAAATTGTTTTTGGATCAAGAAACATTAATAAGATGTGTTTATTATGCATAAATCCTTATAAGGAATAAATAGCTGGAAATCATCATTTGCTTCTCCATAATCCACTGTGTGGAAATGCAGTTTTATTGCTGCGGAAGTCTGATTATAATTTTGAAACATAAATTTCATATACAAAATTGTGAAATTGATCCACCTGCTGGTTAATAAGGGTTTTGCATTGTGAACTTGTTAAAGCAAAAAAAAAAAAAAAACAACACCCATATGATTATACGATCATGTTGCCTGTTTGTAAACAGCAGAATGGTTTCCCTCTGGAAGTTTATTTGTTGTAGAATAAATTAAATTGACATCAGTGAAAATAATTGTTAATTGTTAAAAAGGTTTTTATAAGATTTCATTACATAATCTGTAGGTATTTCTTGAGCACTTACAATAGGCTCAGCATTGTGTCGGTCACTGTGGGTATATGAAAGATGTGTAAGGCATGACCTCTGCTCTCAAGGAATTGATAAGCAAGGTTCTACTTTATAGGAGGGAAAACATTACTAACTCATGTATCCTTGGGTTTTCTGTAGAAGGAGGTGCTCCATGAGACCTTCCTGT
This sequence comes from Macaca mulatta, assembly GCF_049350105.2. NCBI lineage: Eukaryota > Metazoa > Chordata > Mammalia > Primates > Cercopithecidae > Macaca > Macaca mulatta. The sequence continues at coordinate 136,885,975 of NC_133414.1, forward strand.
TAGTTTACCAATGTCAGCAACTAAGACTCCTATCACCAAGCCCCATTCTTTTCTTAGTTAATTAATTTTATTTATTTTAACTTTATTATTATTATTTAGAGATAGGGTCTTGCTCTGTCACCCAGGCTGGAGTACAGTGGCACTATCATAGTTCACTGTAACCTTGAACTCCTGATCCTGTCACCTCAGCCTCTTAAGTAGCTGGGACTGTAGGCACATGCCACCACACATGCCCTTTTTAAAGAATTATTCATTTATTTATTTATTTAGAGATAGTCTCGCTCTGTCGCCCAGGCTGGAGTGCAGTGGCACAATCTTGGCTCATTGCATCCTCCGCCTCCTGGGTTCACGTGATTCTCCTGCCTCTGCCTCCTGAGTAGCTGGGACTACCGGTGTGCACCACCATGCCCAGCTAACTTTTTTTTCATTTTTAGTAGAGACAAGGTTTCACCATGTCGGCCAGGCTGGTCTTGGTCTCGAACTCCTGACCTCAGGTGATCTGCCCCCTTGGCCTCCCAAAGTGCTGAGATTACAGGTGTGAGCCACCACACCTAGCCCTTTTTTTTTTTTCAAACTGTCAATCTCACTTGAATATGATAGAATGGTACATTTAACATGATCTCTTTCTGAATTTTTCCCATAGGTATAATCAAAGGATATCACTTGCTATTCCCAATCTAGGAAATACTAGCCAGCAAGAGTACAAAGTGTCTTCAGTGCCAAATACTTCTCAGAGTTATGCCAAAGTGATTAAAGAACATGGGTAAGTTGAAAGGTAAAGTGCTAGTTTTTTCTTTTGTCAGCAATATTTCTTTTGTTAATAACATTTAAAAGGTGTATGGAAAAATGTAAAACCAAGTTTGATATGATTAAAACTGAAGAATACAGTAAGATAATTGTCTAGATACCACCAGCATGTATCAAAATTTTGTTCTTATTGAAAAGAGAATTTACTTTCATGAATTTTTAAAATCATTTACCACAATATTTTTTGTAATTGATACAAAAGTTTTGGATAGAGTATTATTTCTGAGGTTCTAAAACCTAAACATAGTCACTGAAAAATACATAGCTTTTTATTATTTTTTAAATGATCTTGGTAACATGGGTTTTTAAAATTTCTGTAATTCTTGTGGTATGAGCATTATTCCTTAAACACTGTCACCTTGGAGTCACAGCATTTAAACAATAAAGTGGAAGAGATAGGAAAAATGCCTTTCCATTTCACAGCGGTTATGGTAACCTTGTGACATCTTTTTCTGTTTGCCTTCTAGTACTGACTTTTTTGACAAGGATGGAGTAATGAAAGATATCAGGGCGATTTATCAGGTTTACAATGCACTTCAGGAGAAAGTTCAGGTAACTGATTTATTTATTAGTTTTCATCTTATTTGTCTTGCCCAAAAGTTTTTAATTCTACTTTAATTTTTAATTATCTTCCAACTGACAAATAGAGTTAGGATCCGAAAGTCAGAATCTGCTTCCCCAGAACAGAGTCAAGCTGTGGAATAATGATTCGTGCCGTCTTGCAGAATCCCGGCTCACTCACTCTGTGCCTGAAGTAGATTGTTAATGCTACTGTTTCAAATACTTACGGCCCCATTTGTGATAGTAGTTTTTCTAGGAAAATGTAGAAAGTCTTGCTAAGAACACAGCTATCTCCATCAGTTATATTCTAAGTCGAAACAGTATCAAAAGGCACCCATAACTGGTTGCCGCTCTGCTTCTTCATCCTATTTCACTCATTTTGCCCCCAGCTGCCTCCCTGAAGTGAAAGGATCTCGGCAGAGCCTGTTCATTCCCAGTCATTTATGCAACAGGCATCGATGGAAACATCTCCTGTGAGCCAACTACTGAGCTAGATGCTAACGATACTTTCCCACATTCTTTTCATCATCCCCGCTGTCTTCTTAGGAGTAGTTTGCTCTAAAATCTAAGAACAGAAGAGCCTTTGAACTTGCCTTTGAGTACAGCAAAGAAAGGGTTAAAGATGAAGCGCTCGAGATCCAGAGAAAGGCCTGACTTTAAGGAAAAAGGCTTTGGCCAGGCATGGTGGCTCACACCTGTTATCCTAGCACTTTGGGAGGCCTAGGCAAGAGGATCTCTCGAGCCAAGTGGTTCGAAATCAGCCTGGGCAACATAATGAGACCCCATTTCCACAAAATAGTTAAAAATTAGCCAGGTGTGGCAGCATGCACCTGTAGTCCTCTGCTACTTGGGAAGCTGAGGAAGGAGGATTGCTCGAGCCCAGGAGGTCAAGGCTGCAGTGAGCTACGATTGTGCTGCCACTGCCACTGCACTCCAGCCCAGGTGACAGAGTGAGACCTCAACTCTAAAATATAAAAATAAAAAGGATGAAGGCCTCAATGAGTAGAAAGAGGAATGAAGGCAGATACTGAAAAAGAGGAAAACAGGCTGAGTTCAGCCCGGGGCAAAAGGAGAAGCATACAAGAGCCATTTCCAGTCTAGTGCTCCAAACTAGGGTCACTGTGCACCTACTAGTATAGGGAGCTTTATACAGACTCACTGATAACCAGCCTACTTTCTGGAAGCTTCTGGTATTTCTGCTATGGAAGGAACGTGCAGTGGAAAATAGCTTTTTGTCCTGAATTCATGATCATGCCCTTTTCAGAATATCAGCACTGGCCAAAAGTGGCTGTTATATTTCATTGTTGATTGAATAAGGCCTGCTTTGAAAATACCAAATCACATAGTTTTCTCAGGGTTATAAATAGCTACATTACACAGATGCAATCTCAAAAACTACCTTTTATTAAACCTTGACTTTGAAACTTTTTTTCAACTTTTCTTTATAAATATTTTCTGTTAAATTGTCTTATCTGATTTTTTGAATGTTGGTGATAAATAAAAGTTGAAAGCATCTTATTCCTGTCTTATCTTTTGTTCTTCCTTTGTATGCTAAACTGGTACCAACAGTTCCCTTTTCATTTCAATAAAAATGATTAATCAAAGGAAAGAGTAAATCTTTCCTATCTTACCCTTATTGGTCAAGAATTTGTAAGCTAAATAGCGTAATCATCTTAAAATTAAAGCAAATCAGTGAATAATAACAATTCTAGTCTTTTGGGCTTTCTTGATTTTGTTCTACCTTATGTGGCTGCTTTTTAACTCAATAAACCATCTGGACTTTTCCTGGAGTTGTAATCAGCGCTGAATTTATGGAATGCCTTGTGCTTGAACTTGAAGCTAACCTTGTTGTCGTTTTTTTCCTCAGGCAGTATGTGCAGATGTTGAAAAGAGTGAGCGAGTTGTTGAATCTTGTCAGGCGGAAGTGAACAAATTAAGAAGACAAATCACTCAGAGGAAAAATGAAAAGGAACAAGAAAGAAGTAAGTTTCTTATTAATTTTACCATTCAGTATCAGGGAAATGTTGTTTTAAACATCAGATTATATTATACAATAAATGATATGCTTCTTTCTATGCTCATCAAGTCTCAGATTAGCCTGGCTGCGGCAGAGTAGTCTCTTGTTCAGTTTCTCTGGAGGGCAAGTGCTGTTTTTCATAGTAGCCCCCTCAATTCTCTGACACTTGGAGAAAAAGAAGACCAAAGGTAGAAAAGCTGAAGTGGAAATTAGAATAAATCCCAATAAGTTATTGATATAGATTTGTGTATATATTGACAATCGGATCTAGTTACAGTGAATGTGGTGGTTGCTACTTAGTTAACCCTGGCATACCCAGCAGAACACTGTGTCCTGTATTTTTTTTTTTTTTTTTAGACAGAGTCTCCCTCTGTCACCCAGGTTGGAATCAGTGGCGTGATCTTGGCTCACTGCAACCTCCACCTTCTGGTTTCAAGTGATTCTCCTGTCTTAGTCTCCCGAGTAGCTGGGACTATAGGTGCCCGCCACCATGCCCAGCTAATTGTTTTTTTTGTTTGTTTTTTCAGTAGAGACGGGGTTTCACCATGTTGGCCAGGCTGGTCTCAGCCTCAGGTGATCCATCCGCCTCGGCCTCCCAAAGTGCTGGGATTACAGGCGTGAGCCACTGCACCCAGCCTGTGTCCTGTCTTAATATAGCCTCATAGAGGAGCTACCAAATATTCTTTTAGCTTTATGTTCGGTCATAGTAAAGGTTTTAAATGTCTAATTTTCGTAACCATGGATGAATAGACACCATTAGGCTAAGGAACAAACTGAATGAGAATTAGGCCCATGAACCTAGTAATTCCAGCATAACAGCCATGTTTGCTGTAACACCACCAGAATTATTATCTGTATGTAAAATTTATAAACATATGGCAGATAATATCAAGTGTAAAAGATAAGGTTAGGGCTAAACTTTTCTAATTTAATAAGAATATATATAATCCAGTTAAAATGTAATTCATGTTTCCAGGCAAATATAACAGTCTGATTTACTGTTACATTTTTCTAGAAATAATCAGAAATACAGATAGGGCCGGGCGCAGTGGCTCACGCCTGTAATCCCAGCACTTTGGGAGGCTGAGGCAGGCAAATCACCTGAGGTCAGGAGTTCGATTAGCCTAGCCAATGTGGTGATACCTCATCTCTACTAAAAATACAAAAATTAGCTGGTCATGGTGGCGTGCACTTGGCAGAAGAATTGCTTGAACCTGGGAGGTGGAGGTAGCAGTGAGCCAAGATCACACCACTGCACTCCAGCCTGGGCAACACAGTGAGACTGTCTCAAAAAAAAAAAAAACAACAAAATAGAGGCTGGGCATGCTGGCTCATGCCTGTAATCCCAGCACTTTGGGAGACCAAAGCGGGCGGATCACGAACTCAGGAGTTTGAGACCAGCCTAGCCAACATGGTGAAATCCCATCTCTACTAAAAATACAAAAATTAGCTGGGCATGGTGGCAGGCACCTGTAATCCCAGCTACTTGGGAGGCTGAAGCAGGAGAATCGTTTGAACCCGGGAGGCAGAGGTTGCAGTGAGCCAAGATCACGCCACTGCACTCCAGCCTGGGCCACAGGGCGAGACTCTATCTCAGAAAAAAGAAAGAAATACAGATAGGAATTTTTATTTTCATTTTTTAGAGATGAAGTCTCACTCTATTGCCCAGGCTGGTCTCAGACTCCTGAGCTTTAAACGATCTTCTTGCCTCAGCCTCCCAAAGTGCTGGGATTACAGGTGTGAGCCACTATGCCTGGCCAAAATAGGAATTTAAAGTAGTTAAGTCAACAAAAGTAAAATAATTGAATAAATTGCAGTATGTTATAAATATGTATAGCTATAATTTGTCAATTTACAGTTATAAGTTTTATTTAAATTATGGTATATATATGTATGATGGAATATTATACAGCCATTGAAGTGAATTTGAGTTAATGCCCAATATATTATTTTATTTATTTTTTTCTTTTTGAGACAGAGTCTTACTCTGTCAGCCAGGCTGGAGTGCAGTGGCTCAGCTCACTGCAAGCTCTGCCTCCTGGGTTCATGCCATTCTCCTGCCTCAACCTCCTGAGTAGCTGGGACTCTCGGCACCCACCACCACGCCTGGCTTAATTTTTCTGTATTTTAGTAAAGAGGGGTTTTCACCGCGTGAGCCAGGATGGTCTCGATCTCCTGACCTCATGACCCACCTGCCTTGGCCTCCCAAAGTGCCAGGATTACAGGCGTGAGCCACCGCGCCTGGCCCCAATATATAATTTTAAGGAAAAAAACTAGACCGGACACGGTGGCTCACACCTGTAATCCCAGCACTTTGGGATGCCGAGATGGGCGGATCACGAGGTCAGGAGATCGAGACCATCCTGGCTAACGCGGTGAAACCTCGTCTCTACTAAAAATACAAAAAATTAGCCGGGTGTGGTGGCGTGGTGGCAGGCGCCTGTAGTCCCAGGTACTCGGGAGGCTGAAGCAGGAGAATGGTGTAAACACGGGAGGCGGAGCTTGCAGTGAGCCAAGATAGCGCCAGTGTACTCCAGCCTGGGCGACAGAGTGAGACTCCGTCTCAAAAAACAAACAAACAAAAAAAAACTAGGCCAACCATGGTGGCTCACACCTGTAATCCTAGCCCTTTGGGAGGCCGAGGCAGGTGGATCACTTGCACCCAGGAGTTCAAGACCAGCGTGGGCAACATGGCAAACCCTGTCTCTACTTAAAAAAAAGAAAAGAAAAGAAAAAAAGCCAGGTGTGGTGGCATGCACCTCTAGTCCGAGCTCCTTAGGAGGCTGAGGTGGGAGAATCACCTGAGCCAGAGAGGTCAAGGCTACAGTGAGCCATGATTGTGTCACTATACTCCAGCCTGGGTGACAGAGTGAGACCCTGTCTCAACAAACAAAAAACTAGGATATAAAACAGTATAAACTAGGTGATGTCAGCCATGTTTTATACACATGTGTACAGACAAACACTCAAAGCTGGATAATAAAACCGAGTTCAGCAAGGATTAGTGACTTCTGTAACAGAGCAAGGAGGTGAGGGCCTGATACTTACAATTTAGGTTTCTTCGCTTGAAATCCTGTGTCCTTTTCATCCTGACAATGTTATTGGGATGATGGAATTGTGGGCAGCTTTTATTTTCTTTCATCCTTTCTAAATAATCTAAATATTGTACGAGTGTGTATCAGTTTTATAATACTTTTAAAAAATTTAAATGTTACCTACAAAAACTTTCAAGACTATGTGGACTATGTGGGTTCTTTCACAGCATTAATAAAAATAGAGTAAAGCTGTGGTTCAGTACCTACTTAACATAGGGCTTTTAAAGTTTTAAGGTGTATAAGTGTATTATGACAGGTAGCTATAAAGAAATCGGTTTTTTGATAGGAGGCTGCCAAAGAAAGAATCTCACATTTCCATTCCGTGGACAGGACGTTTCCATTTCAACCTTTGGGCCCCACAGCATGACGCAGCAAGCCCCGCGCCAGGGAACCAGCACAGGATGTGGAGCGGCAGAGCCTGCATTCTGAGTCTCAGGCCCACTTCCAGCTGTCCCCTTAGCCACATCACCTCACCTTTCAGAACTCTGGTTTCTTTGCATCTATAATGGAAACAGTAGTCATAACGATAATGATAACACTTCAGAAATTTGTCATGGCCTTAAATGAATTAATGTGTAGGGAAATATCTTGTAAATTATCAAGTACTATGCAATTGTAAAATAATTAATAGTAACAGTCAGCTTCATTGCCTCACTGCTGTTTTCCAGAACATTCGGGTTGACCATGTTATACATTGAGATGAAAAGCTGTGAGAATCTAGAAAGTGTTAGAATATTCTTTTTTTTTTCATCCAGGATTGCAGCAGGCAGTGTTAAGCAGACAGATGCCGTCTGAAAGTTTGGACCCAGCATTCAGTCCTCGGATGCCCTCTTCTGGGTTTGCAGCTGAAGGTAGAAGTACACTTGGAGATGCAGAGGCCTCTGATCCTCCTCCCCCCTATTCTGATTTTCACCCAAACAATCAAGAAAGTACTTTGAGCCACTCTCGCATGGAAAGGAGTATCTTTATGCCTCGACCTCAAGCTGTGGGCTCCTCCAATTATGCTTCCACCAGTGCCGGACTGAAGTATCCTGGAAGTGGGGCTGACCTTCCTCCTCCCCAAAGAGCAGCTGGAGACAGTGGCGAGGATTCAGACGACAGTGATTATGAAAATTTGATTGACCCTACAGAGCCTTCTAATAGTGAATACTCACATTCGAAAGATTCTCGACCCGTGACACATCCCGACGAGGACCCCAGGAACACTCAGACCTCCCAGATTTAACTAAACAAAAGGAACTCTCCACCTAGCACTGGTTTTCTTCATTGCTTACTGAGAGGGTTTTTGAGAACTTAATCTGGGGGGAACTGCTTTCTCAGATACCTTGACTCCCAAGAAGAGAGTCCTTGTGCACAGAACCTGTGGGAGGCTCCATCCGTGGGTCTTTTCCTTTGGATACAGTGTGCAAGCTTCATGGCAGAATCATTAAGATAATCAAATTGTCCTAATTCTGGTGCGATTCATGGATGTACTGGTAAATTTAGGCAAAGTGAAACTTATCAGCGTAGTTTCTGTTCTTTAAAATAAATTGGAAATTAGAGACTAAGCACAATTAGTCTATAAATGTTCTATAAATCAAAAACTTACCTCTTGCACTATCATGCCTTGAAATTTACTTTTTCAAAGGGAAACAAGTTTAGCAGCAGCCTTCAAAGAACTCCTTTCTATGATGAGCCAAATTCATCTTTGCCAGAAAAGAAATTTTGATAATTCCAAGAAACCTGATTGGAACAAATCAGATATACCTTCTCTTGTCTGCATGACTTTGTGAGATAAAAGAGAGGGCTTTCAACTTTTTTCTACTAGCTTGATATGTATTATCACTTAAAATGGTTGCCTTTAAAAAAAAAAGTAGAGATACTAATTACCAGTAAGTAATCATCCAAATAAATATGTCATAAAATAAATTAATTATTTTTTTCTTGATGGATTACAGTGACTACTGTGTTGCACTGGCACCTGTATGGAATCTTAGAGGACACACAGCAGTGGAGAATAGAAGGAGTGAGTTTTATAATGAACAGATTCCAGACACGGTAGGTTTAGCTGAGTTCATACAGAGGAGATATAACTCATTTAGATCTTCTGACAAATCCTAGTGTTAGTTTTATTTGTGGAGGAAAGACATTTAATAATAAACTGTTTGGGAATCTTGGTGAATAAAGATTCATTTTCAAGCTGAATAACCATACTTATTTTATTTTAAGTTGCCCTTTAGGGAATAATTGCGGTATGTGTAGAGACTCTCTTGGGATGCACTTATATTTTTATTTAATGACTACTTGTTTTCTAGTTTTGCCCACAACGTGTGAAACCACTAAGACATTCAGGAGCATGTTGGGCTTCTGGTTTGGAAACTGCAAGACCCGCCATTTATGACAAGGACAGCCAAGAGGTTAATACTTGGAGTTTAACTGCCTTTCCTTTGAACTAGTTAAAACCTGTAAGAATAAGGAAGTTGTTGGAGAGGCTTAAAATCTGGGTTCTGAAAAAGTAGTTTCAGTTTATAGGATAGACATTTACTCACTGAGCTCCAGTTCCAGTACTAAATTAGACAGTATCATATAGACCGAAAATGAAACGCTAGAACTGCCGTTCTTTGGATCGTCCCTCTATGGGGGTCTGTCTTTTAACTACTCTTCTGGTTTGGTTGGCCTTACACCACTGCCATTTGATTTAAAACGCTGCAGACCACTTTATCTGCAAATGTGTTCCAGTTTTTATCAGCTACCTACTACACAGCTTCAGCGCCAGTGTGAATTTATTTTTTTTAAGTGCCATTACCATCTCTGTTCAGATTTTGACATTCAGGAAAATATTTTTATTTTGATGCCATACTGAAATCTACAATGTATATCTGACAAAGCAGTTAAATGTGACAATAAAAAACTTATTTAATCATGGTACCATTGTTTTAATGTCTGTCTCAGCACCGGACAAGGCCTTTCCTCAGTGTACTCAATTCTGGCAATTAATAATGGACTTAAAAGAGCTTTTTAAAGGGCATTAAAACTCATCTCCATACAAAGTTTTTGTCAGGCTGCTTTCAGGAGACATCCAGGAACACAACTTGCTAAAATGTTTCTGTGATTTTCAGGAGTTTCTGTTTCCAAAATGTTTCTGTTGATTTCTTGTTACCTACAGAACTAAGTATCAATTGAGTATAAAATTGAGTCTTGGAAAGGTCCCCACAGGGCATCTTCCAAGAGGAACTGATCTTGTTTAAAGTGACCCCTCAGCCTGGATCCCCTAATAATTGAGATACTGTAGAACTTGCTGCCTGAGAGCATCTTAGGAATCGTGAGATCACTTGAGAACAAGGGTCGGCTGGCTGACGAGTGTATTCTGGATTCTGAGGGAGCCATTCCTGTTGAGTGACGTATCTCTTCCAAAATGCAAGGGGAGAGTGTTTTCAGCAGGGTTTTAACGTGTGAATTACAGCCTTTTAGGGTTCTACTTGACATCTCCAAGAATTTGGAGAAAAGGAAACTGGATTCTTTTGACTTACTTCAAAGTCTGGAAATGCCCGGTTACATGTTGTAATTGGTTTTTCTGGAGTAAAATCAAAACAGAAATCTCATCCCCAAATATTCAGGATACATATTTCTTTTAATTGCAGACACAGTGGGGCATTGACCGTAACTGCTTTAACAAAAATATTTAAATTTTCTTGTCAGTCTGTGTTTTAAGGAGATAAAAAGAATCTGGGATGATGTAAAATAAGAATACAGTGGAAATAACTAATGGTTATTAACTGTGTTCTGGGTCTGACTTGCCTTGGCTGTAGGTTTCATTTCAGTTACTGAAAAATCTTCCTTTTTTCATTAGGATCTGCTTCATCCTTTCCCATAGCAAACCTGAATTCCGCCAGACAGGCAGGAAGCCTGAAGGCAAATGGATTCGTAAATGTAGTGCTAATAAATAATGGAAAATGTTTACTTTTCAACTTTATGACAAACAGATTTCGGAAAAGTTCTGGGATTTAGCTTAGCTGTCTTCCTTTTATACAGTGATCTTTGTAATGTCCTAAATAAGGCGAGTCTGGACATAGAGTACCTCCAAACTGGGTTACTCTAGGGTTCTTCTGATCCCTAGAGATGGGGAGAGGAATACCTTCCAGCAGTGAGGCTTTGTAACATCTGCAAGCAAATGTCCCTCTGGATGCCAGATGTGACATGTAGTCCAGAATGTAGTGCTTAACAAAAGAAAGCTCATTGCAGCATATTTCTAATAGCAAAAACATGGAAGTGACATTAATGCTAATGTAGGGGAATGGTGAATTTTGATACACTCCAGAAGAAATAGTCTTTGCAGCCATTAACAATATTTAGGTAGAAATAAAAAAGATGGGTGGGCGCAGTGACTCAGACCTGTAATCCCAGCAGTTTGGGAGGCTGGGGTGGGCGGATCGCTTGAGCTCAGGAGTTCAAAACCAGCCTGGAAAACATGGTGAAACCCTGTCTCTATTCAAACAAAGCAAGGCCACTTGCAGTGGCTCACGCCTGTAATCCCAGCACTTTGGGTGGCCAAGGTGGGTGGATCACCTGAGGTAGGGAGTTCCAGACCAGCTTGGTCAACATGGTGAAACCCCATCTCTACTAAAAATACGAAAATTAGCCAGGTGTGGTTGACGCACACCTGTAATCCCAGCTACTGGGGAGGCTGAGGCACGAGAATTGCTTGAATCCAGGAGTCAGAAGTTGCAGTGAGCTGAGATCACACCACTGCACTCCAGCCTGGTCGACAGAGTGAGATTGTCTCAAAAAAAAAAAAAAGATTTCTTTACATGGAGATACCAAATGAAGAAACCCAGGTGTCCAAACAGCATGTTTGATCTGATTTTTGTGGGGAAAAAATTAGTATTGTTCTTGATAGAAAACAATCTGGAAGGATATTCACATAAGTGTTAACAATGTGGTCCTGGGATGTGGCAAGATGGATAATTTTTCTCTCTTTCACTTGTTTGCATTTTATAATTTTTCTGCAGTAAGTGTTTGTATAATAAAAGACTTCAGAAATGGTGGTCACTGACTACATGAGTTATTTCATGCACACCACCTTAGAGGGGATTCTAGAAACATTCCGGATTCTCTGGGTTTATTTACCACGCTTGAATTTTTCAGATCTGTGGCCTGAATAAGATCAACCTTGTTGATGCTCTTCTCTTCCCTTCCGTCAACCTTTATCATTTCCAGATAAAAATCATGTTTTGTTTTGCCTTGACACTGATTTTTTTTCTAATAAATCTGGAGCCTGTTCGACTTTACTTAGTTCAGAACCCATTTCCTAAATTTCCAAGAAGCACTTAAGAAATAACTTCAGAGACTGAAGGTAATTCAAAACTGGAGCAATTATTTATATTTTTCTCAAGGCAAAAGTTTCTACAACATGGATGTTTTGAGACTTAAAATATCAGGCCAGCTTTCCTTGATCTTGCAGATACTCTCTTTGCAAGATTTTTTCTTTTTCTTTTTTTTTTTTTTTTTTGAGACTCTCTTTGCAAGATTCTTTTTTTTTTTTTTTTTTTTTTTTGAGGTGGAGTCTTGCTCCAATGCCCAGGCTGGAGGGTAGTGCTGCCAATGTCAGCTCACTGCAACCTCCACCTCCCAGGTACAAGAGATTCCCCTGCCTCAGCCTCCCAAGTAGCTGGGACTACAGGCGTGTGCCACCACACCTAGCTAATTTTTGTATTTTTAGTAGAGACGGTGTTTCACCATGTTGGCCAGGCTGGCCTTGAACTCCTGAGCTCAAGCAGTCTGCCCACCTCGGCCTCCCAAAGTGCTAGGATTACGAGCATGAGCCACCACACCCGGCCTGTTTGAAAGATTCTTGTGTCATGCTTGCTGTAATGCTGAACAATGCCTTTCCTGCCAGGTGTTCCCTTAGGTCGTATTAAGTATTAGGAGATGTAGACCCTTGTTAGTCCAGTCCGCACACAAACAAATCTGGGAGGTGTTTTATTGCAAAGTAAATCTATTCTTGTTTGGGACATTTGTTGTGGCCAATCAGTTGTGGGCTCTGCTTGGTAGATGTGGGGGCCATTCGGTCTCAACTGATTTGAAGCATAATTTATCTATACTAGAATGTGTATCATCCAGAAGACCTTGTCCAGGGCCAGGCAAGGTGGCTCACGCCTATAATCCTAGCACTTTGGGAGGCTGAGGTGAGTGGATCACCTGAGGTCAGGAGTTCAAGACCAGCCTGGCCAATGGTGAAACCTGTCTCTACTAACAATACAAAAAATTAGCCAAGTGTGGTGGTGCGTGCCTGTAATCCCAGCTACTCAGGAGGCTGAGGCAGGAGAATCACTTGAATCCGGGAGGTGGAGGTTGCAATGAACTGAGATTGTGCCACTGCACTCCAGCCTGGGTGACAGAGCAAGACTCCATCTTAAAAACAAACAAAAAAAGACTTTGTCCATAGTTTCAAGGTATGTGAGTGGAATTGGGGAACAGTAAGTAACTGCTCTCTGGAAATACTAAGCACAGGGTAAATCCCTGGCACACACGTAAGATGGGAAGTTTGGAGATGCATTTTATACATCTTCTTAAAGAGTTCTTCATCTTCTCAATCTGTCGCGATCCTACCCGTTTTTGTTGTTGTTGTTGTTTTTGTTGTTCTTTTGAGACGGAGTCTCACTCTGTTGCTCAGGCTGGAGTGCAGTGACGTGATCTCAGCTCACTGCAACTTCTGCTGCCCGGGATCAAGCAATTCTCCTCCCTCAGTCTCCCAAGTAGCTGGGATTACAGGCGCCTGCCACCACACCTTGCTAATTTTTGTATTTTCAGTAGAGATGGGGTTTCACCATGTTGGTCAGGCTAGTCTTGAATTCCTGACCTCAGGTGATCCACCCGCCTTGGCCTCCCAAAGTGCTGGGATTACAGGCATGAGCCATCACACCCGGCCACACGGCCATTTTTAAATTTTTTATGCGAAAGTTTTAAAAGACATACAAAAGTGGGCCGGGCGCGGTGGCTCAAGCCTGTAATCCCAGCACTTTGGGAGGCCGAGACGGGCGGATCACGAGGTCAGGAGTTCGAGACCATCCTGGCTAACACGGTGAAACCCCGTCTCTACTAAAAAATACAAAAAACTAGCCGGGCGCGGTGGCGGGCGCCTGTAGTCCCAGCTACTCGGGAGGCTGAGGCGGGAGAATGGCGTGAACCCGGGAGGCGGAGCTTGCAGTGAGCTGAGATCCGGCCACTGCACTCCAGCCTGGGCGGCAGAGCGAGACTCCGTCTCAAAAAAAAAAAAAAAAAAAAAAAAAAAAAGAAAAAAAAAGAAAAGACATACAAAAGTGAGACAGTAAAAGAACCACAATTTTTTCCTTCCTCACTTTCAAGGATTATCAACTATTTGACACCCTTGTTTAATCAACCCCCTTTCTGTTAAAAAGTTATTGCTATCCTCTTTTAAATTTTAATTTATTTATTTGGTTTTTTTTATTTTGTTTCTGAGACAGGGTGTTGCTCTGTTACCCAGGCTACAGTGCAGTAGTGCCATCGTAGCCCACTGCAGCCTCAAATTCCTGGGCTCAACCAATCCTCCTGCTTCAGCCTCCTGAGGACCACAGGCATGTGTCACCGTGCCCAGCTAAGTTTTTTTTTAGAGATGGGGGTCTCATTATGTTGCCCAGACTGGTCTTGAACTCGAGCCACTGCGCCTGGCCTGCTATCTTCTTTTAAAGCAAGCTTGGGCGGGGCACGGTAGCTTGTGCCTGTAATCCCAGCACTTTGGGAGGCCGAGACGGGTGGATCACTTGAGGTCAGGAGTTCAAGACCAGCCTGGTGAAACCCCCATCTCTACTAAGAATACAAAAAAAATTTAGCTGGGCATGGTGGCGGGTGCCTGTAATTCCAGCTACTGTGGAGGCTGAGGCAGGAGAATCACTTGAACCTGGGCAGCGGAGGTTGCAGTGAGCTGAGATCGCGCCACTGCACTCCAGCCTGGGCAACAAGAGCAAAGCTCCATCTATTTTGTAAATAAAAAGAAAGAAACATAGCGCCCTGGATTGGCCTCAACTTTGAAAAAACTGGAAAAAACATGGGACCTTTGGGGAAATGATTGTGAGTTTTCTTAGGCATAATAATGGTATGGATATGTGAGAGAGTCTCCTCTCACATATCAGTCTCTGATTTTTTTTGTTTTTTTTTTTAAGACAGAGTCTCACTCTGTTGCCAGGCTGGAGTGCAATGGCAGCATCTTGGCTCACTGTAACCTCTGACTCCCTGGTTCAAGCGTTCTCCTGCCTCAGCCTCCTGAGTAGTTGGGATTATAGGCATGCACCACCATGCCCTGCTAATTTTTGTATTATTAGTAGAGACAGGGTTTCACTGTGTTGGCCAGGATGGTCTCAACATCCTGACCTCGTGATCCACCTGCCTTAGCCTCCCAAAGTGCTGAGATTACAGGTGTGAGCCACCATGCCCGGCCGAGAATCTCCTGATTTTTAAGAAACACAGGCTGTGTGTTTAAGGGTGAAGAGTCATGATGTCTGAAGCTCACATTCAAATGGCTCAAAAAACACACATGTACGGAGAAGGACAATCATGGCACAGGTTAGATTGTTGAATGTAGCTCATGGGGATATGAATGTCTGTGTCCTAGTTTTTCAACCTTTTTGTATGTTTGGAATTTTACATAATAAAAGTTGGGAAAAAGTAAAAGAAGGGCTGATAATTTCTACTCCACCATTCCATAGGCAGAATGATATTAAAAATGTTCAATGACTGGTATGGAACATAAATTATGCTAGAAATAATAAAACTGATATATGTTCTTTTACTTTTGAAATACACTAAAATGTATAAAGAGGCTGGGCACGGTGGCTCACGCCTGTAATCCCAACACTTTGGGAGGTCGAGGCGGGTGGATAATTTGAGACCAGGAGTTTGAGACCAGCAGGGCCAACATTGTAAAACCCCATCTCTACTAAAAGTACAAAATTTAGCCGGGCGTGGTGGCACATGCCTGTAGTCCCAGCTAGTACAAAAATTACTGGGCATGGTGGCACATGCCTGTAGTCCCAGCTACTTGGGAGGCTGAGGCACAAGAATTGCTCGAACCAGGGAGGTGGAAGTTGGAGTGAGCCAAGATCACGCCACTGCACTCCAGCCTGAGTGACAGAGTGAGACTCAGTCTCAAAAAATAAAATAAAATAAAATGTATGAAGATATTTCAAATATGTATATACATCTTGAATGAAAGGGTAGAGTATAAATTATTCACCATATTATTGTAATAATCTCCAAATCAGTTTTTGATGTTACAGATTCTCAGCACGCTGTTTAGTTAGCTGTCGCTAGCTAAATGGCGCCCCAGTCTGGACCACGATTTGACATAGGAATTGCATCAAACTGTTTCAATGGCTTTCTTGGTAAGTTTAAGTAGAGGATCATTTCTATCATCAACAATCATGTTCACAATGCTGGATTCCCTCTTAACTTCTGCTGGCCCCAAAGCATCCACATTTAGAATTTCTCTAGCCTTAATCATACTTAGGTTTTAACATAGCCAGTATCTCTGTCATTAACTGTATTGAAAACACTGTTAGAATGGCTGTTTCATTAATTTTTGTTTATTTAAAATCTACAGAACTTTGCAAACGTCAGCTGGCCAAATGTCAGGATTAAGTAAATTAAAAGACCTCAAAGTTTACTATATTTGTTTATGTTTATCATAAAACAGCAAATACGTTCTCATGTAGTTTGTTAGACAATTTAATAGTTTTTCTGGGAATTGGCACTTTATTATTTCAAAAGGCTCTTACATTTTTTGTTTTTCTAATGCTTTCTGCCTTTTCAAGCTTTATCAGTTTTATATATCCAATCACTTTTATTATTTTGTCAACTTTAATCATTTATTCCTTATAGACTTAAAGAAAGTACTGACATCTCTGTTAGAATAACATTTACTGCCAGGTGCTGTGGCTCATGCCTATAATCCCAGCACTTTGGGAGGCTGAGGCAGGCGAATCACTTGAGATGGAGTTTGATTCCAACATGGTGAAACCCCATCTTTACCTAGCACTTTGGGACGCCAAGGCGCATGGATCACCTGAGGTCAGGAGTTGGAGACTACCATGACCAACATGGAGAAACCCCGTCTCTACTAAAAACACAAAATTACCCAGGCATGGTGGCACATGCCTGTAATCCCAGCTACTCAGGAGGCTGAGGCAGGAGAATCGCTTGAAACCGGGAGGCAGAGATTGCCGTGAGCCAAGATCGTGCCATTGCACTCCAACCTGGGCAACAAGAGTGAAACTCTGTCTCAAAACAACAAATAAACAAAAAACAAACAAAAATTAGCCCGGCATGGTGGCAGATGCCTGTAATCCCAGCTACTCGGGAGGCTGAGACAGGAGAATTGCATGAACCTGAGAGGCAGAGGTTGCGGTGAGCTGAGATCACACCACAGCACTCCAGCCTGGGCAATAGAGCGAGACTCCATCTCTAAATAAATAAATAAATAAAAGACTATTGTTTACCAAAGCCATTTCTCTTTAAGTGTTTCCATTGGCCAGACATTTGACTACTTCTCTTTTATAAATTCCATTAAAGAGAATATTGAAGACTCAATTTCCAAACTACTTTTGTAGCTCTAGCTCCTCAGATTGCCCACTGAGGTCCAAGTATTCTAATTTTTAATTTTTAGGTTCTCAGCTCCTTTAATATATTATTTAATTTTCTCTCTTCGTTTGATAGAGTTGTAAATATAATTTTTTATAAAAAAGATATAAGGTGATTTAACTGATATATCTTTTATTACACTATTGACAAATAATTGAATATATTCCACTTAGTATCATATGAAAACATCCACGGCTGGGTGCGGTAGCTCACACCTGTAATCCCAGCACTTTGGGAGGCTGATGCGGGTGGATCACCTGAGGTTGTGAGTTCGAGACCAGCCTAGCCAACATGGTGAAACCCCGTCTCTACTAAAAATACAAAAATTAGCCAGGCGCAGTGGCAGGTGCCTGTAATCCCAGCTACTCGGGAGGCTGAGGCAGGAGAATTGCTTGAACCCAGGAGGCGGAGGTTGCAGTGAGCCAAGATTACCCCATTGCACTCCAGCCTGGGAGACAAGAGTGAGACTTTGTCTCAAAAAAAGCAAAAAAAGAAAAAGAAAACATCCAGAATATTTTCTAAACTCTAGCCAAAACTTTAGACTTTCTTTGTAACATTACACTGACACTATCTACATGAAATCAATGTTTACTTGTAAATTCTTCTCAATGGAATCATTTCTTTTGAATAGTCAACAATAAAGCTCAGTATGTTATTTTTTTCTTCTTCTTCTTCTTTTTGAGACGGAGTCTCACTCTGTCACCCAGGCTGGAGTGCAGTGGTGCAATCTCGGTTCACTGCAAGCTCCGCCTCCTGGGTTCACACCATTCTCCTGCCTCAGCCTCCCGAGTAGCTGGGACTACAGGCGCCCACCACCACGCCCGGCTAATTTTTCGTGTTTTTAGTAGAGGCGAGGTTTCACCGTGTTAGCCAGGATGATCTCGATCTCCTGACCTCGTGATCTGCCCGCCTCAGCTTCCCAAAGTGCAGGGATTACAGGCGTGAGCCACGGCGTCCAGCCTTAGTATGTTATTTCTAGTATTGTTCATAGGACAACAGAAAGCATTATATATATCTTTAAAATCTTTAATTTTGTGTCCCAGCCTACTCCAGAGGCTGAGGTAGAAGAATGGCGTGAACGCAGAGGCAGAGGTTGCAGTGAGCCGAGATCGCGCCACCGCACTCTAGCCTGGGCGACAGAGCAAGACTCTGTCTCAAAAAAAAAAAAAAAAAATCTTACATTTTGGCCAGATATGTTGGTTAATGCCTGTAATCCCAGCACTTTGAGAGGCCAAGGTGGAAGGATCACTTCAGCCCAGGGGTTCAAGACCAGCCTAGACAACAGAGCAAGACCACTGCACCCGGCCAGCCTGGCTAAAAAAAAAAAATTTAGGCCAGGCTCGGTGGCTCAAGCCTGTAATCCCAGCACTTTGGGAGGCTGAGACAGTCGGATCACGAGGTCAGGAGATTGAGACCATCCTGGCTAATATGGTGAAACCCCGTCTCTACTAAAAATACAAAAATTTAGCCGGGCATGGTGACGGGCGCCTGCAGTCCCAGCTACTTGGGAGGCTGAGGCAGGAGAATGGTGTGAACCCGGGAGGCAGAGGTTGCAGTGAGCCAAGGTCACACCACTGCACTCCAGCCTGGGTGACAGAGTGAGATTCTGTCTCAATAAGAAAAAAAAAATTAATTTTTTGTAGAAATGAGGTCTCACTATGTTGCCCAGGCTGGTCTCTAGCTCCTGGGCTCAAGCGATCCGCCCACCTCAGCCTACCAAAGTGCTGGGATTAAGGATGTGAGCCACCGCGCTCAGCCCATACCACGGTTTTCCTCCAGTTTCACAACTGCACGGTGTTGACTGAGGGGTTCCAAGCTCCCAGATGCATGGACATGTTCGTGTGCATCAATGACCTGGGCGACTCTGTGGTCCTGCCTGGCCGTGTGCAGCATGGATGCAAGGCCTCCGCCCTCATCCTCGTTCTCCAGTTGACATTTCTAAAAATGCCCTTGAGTGCTGAAGTCCATGGGACCAGCAGCATTTTGAAAGTAAGGATGAATTTCTTGGACAGTAGCCACTCATTAGGGTGACAAACTGTTTTGGTTTGCCAGGATCCCCCCGGTTTTAGCATTGACATCTCCAGGTCCTGGAAACTCCTCTAGATGGTTGGTCACCTGACCTTCTGTGTAAACTGAACCCAAGGATCCAAATCAAAAGGTATTTAGGGAATGGTGGTTTTGTAGGACACTGCCCAGCCTGCAATAATAGCTTGTTTTTCCCCCGGGAGACATTGGTAAAGCCTTGGAGCATCCTGAGCCATCCAGGCCAGTAAAACTCTATGTTGAATGTAATCATTTACAGGCTTCATAGATGAGAAGAAATGAACACTCCTGGATGAACAGCAACTGTGGCTTAAAGAAGAACCACAGGGGAGAAATCCACTGGGAGGGTGTGGCAGGAGGGTGAAGAAACCAGAGCTGGCCTCCTCAAAATGCCTTAAGCCAGTGTGTCCTCCAAGTAATGGGGGCCATCCCTCCTGCCACGGAGTGTTCTATAAGAGCGGCCTTCAAATCCTCTCTCCTTTCAGAGCGGAGGGACTATCTCTGCTCCCCATCACTTCCCCAGGCCATCAGCTTTGGTCCAGTTGGAAGGATTGATTCCCTGTCCATTCAGCCCTGGCTTCTCTGCTGAGCCCCCTTTCCCCAAGCACACCTCTGTCCCAGGGAAACACCAAGACTTTCTGTACACACTCACTCGCTGTCCAGTGGTGATGGAGACCTGTATTCTGGTGTGGTGACCTCAGGAGATTCCGGGCCACCCATCGCAGGCCTGGGAAGTAGCTTACAACAGTGGGCTTTGGAGTCAGACTCACCTGACGCTTGAATTTCAGCCCTGCCATTTCCATAACTGTGTGCCCTGGGCAAGTTACTCAACCTTTCTGAGCCTCATCTGTAGGTACAGTAAATATGGATGGGTGGTAATACTTTTTTCATAGGGTATTGGAGGATTATGTGAGTTAGAGTATAGAAGCTTTAAAACAAGCCTGGAAGACAATAAACTCTGATAAGTTGTGGCCACTGTTGCCTTGAACTAAGTCTTCTTCCAAGAGGCATCGTTTTATAGACCAGAGGTCAATTGGTGTTGTAAGCGTAGGACTGCTGTACTCAGACCTTCTTTACAGATGGGGCCCCATGGAGGAGCCTGGGGATCACTGTGGGAAACACAGGGGGATCAGGCCACCTCTTCCTCATTTTATCTGTTGATTAGATTGCGCTTTGGGCAAACTTTGCTCAGAAAAATTTTATTTTATTTTTTTGAAACGGAGTTTCGTTCTTTCACCCAGGCTGGAGTGAAGAGGCGTGATCTCGGCTCACTGCAACCTCCGCCCTCTGGGTGAAACTGATTCTCCTGCCTCAGCCTCCTGAGTAGCTGGGATTACAGGCACCCACCACCAAGCCCGGCTAATTTTTGTATTTTTAGTAGAGATGGGGTTTCACCATGTTGGCCAGGCTGGTCTCGAACTCCTGACCTCAGTTGATCCACCCGCCATGGCCTCCCAAAGTGCTAGGACTACAGGCATGAGCCACCGCATCCAGCCCAGAAAAATTTGAAAAGATCATATAACCACATGGCTGGGTGTGGTGGCTCTTGCCTGTAATCCCAGCACTTTGGGAGGCCAAGGCGGACAGAACACTTGTGGTCAGGAGTTCGAGACTAACCTGGCCAACATGGTGAAACCCCTCTCTACCAAAAATATAAAAAGATTAGCTGAGCATGATGGCACGTGCCTGTAATCCCAGCTACTCAGGAGGCTGAGGCAGGAGAATCGCTTGAATCTGGGAGACAGAGGTTGCAGTGAGCCGAGATCGAACCATTGCACTCCAGCCTGGGCGACAGAGCATGACTCCGTTTCAGAGAAAAAAAAAAAAAAGGAAAAAGAAAATCGAAAAGGGGTCTCACTTTGTTGCTCAGGTTGCCCTCGAACTCCTGGCCTCAAGCGATCTACCCTGCTCCAACCCACTGCCACCTCCCAAAATTCTGTCATTACAGGTGTGAGTCACTGCACCTGGCCTGAGTTTTACATTTCATTAAATTTTAATTCATTTAAATCTAGATTTAAGAAGCTGCATGCCATATGGCTAATGGTTACCATATTGGATGACAAAGGATGCTGACCCCTCATTTCACAGAGGGAACAAGCAAGGCAAGAGTAGCATGGTGATGGGCCCAAGGTCACAAAGCCACTGAAAGACCCAGAGCCCAGGCCTCCTGCCTCCTCCTACAGCTGCATCTGCTCCAGACCATGATGGGCTTGGAGAATGTCAGCCCAGGAAAGGATGGTAGAGATCCTCTCCGGCAACATTTGTCCCAGATTGAAATAAACAAAGAACAGGCTGGAGCATTTGCTCTGGGCCCCACGGGGCTTGGCATCCTGCTCAGGAAGTGTGGCTGTCCTCGGCCCAGCCTGGGATACTCTTCATAGTGTCCTGGCACCTTGGATGCAGGCAGGCTAGAGCGGGAAGCTCGCCTGGGGCAGCTGCAATCTCGGCGACCCTTGTCCTGACAAGCAGACTCCTCCCCATGCTCAGATCGTGACAGGGAAGGCTGCATCAAATAGAAGTCAAGCTCATTTCTGCAGCTCATCCACACCTTCCACCTGCTCAGTCCTCGGCCTGCCTGCTCAGAGGTACCCAGGTGGAGGATCAAATTAATCCCCTTCTTCATCCGGAGGCTGGCATTCAAATCTCCACCCACCCAGGGAGAGTGGGCACAGAGTTACGGGTGAGGCTGAGTGACATCCAAGCCCTCAGGAGAAGGAGGATGGTGAGAGAGAGCCCTGGCACCTTGCTCTAGCCATCTGCTGCCGACCTAGCCTGAGTGCGCTGTGCCTGAGCAGACGCTGGGAGAGGGTGCTCCAGGCACCTGGAGACCAGGTGGGACCCATGTGCAGCCCCGTTTTCTTAGCATCTTGTCTCCCTCCTTCACTCTTTCTCTCTGTTTTTCTGTTCTCCAATCTTCCCTCTCTCCCCACCCCTTCCCTTCTCTTCTCTTTTGTTTGAGTAAATTTTTATCAAGGTGTAACATATATACAAAAAAGGACACAAACCATAAATGTGTAGCTTGTCAGATTTTCACAAAGTGAACATACCTATGTAACTGGCACGAATATTAAGAAACAAAACATTGGCCAGGCATGGTGGCTCATGCCTGTAAGCCCAACACTTTGGGAGGCCGAGGCGGGTGGATCACCTGAGATCAGGAGTTCGAGACCAGCCTGACCAACATGGCAAAACCCCATCTCTACTAAAAGTGCGAAACTTAGCTGGGTGTGGTGGTGCGTGCCTGTAATCCCAGCTGCTTGGGAGGCTGAGGCATAAGAATCGCTTGAACCCAGAGATGGAGGCTGCAGTGAGTTGAGATCGTGCCCTTGCACTCCAGCCTGGGAGACAGAGCACCACTCCAACTCTCAAAAATAAAAATAAAAATAGGCCGGGCGCGGTGGCTCAAGCCTGTAATCCCAGCACTTTGGGAGGCCGAGGCGGGCGGATCACAAGGTCAGGAGATCGAGACCACAGTGAAACCCCGTCTCTACTAAAAATACAAAAAATTAGCCGGGCGCGGTGGCGGGCGCCTGTAGTCCCAGCTACTCAGGAGGCTGAGGCAGGAGAATGGCGGGAACCTGGGAGGCGGAGCTTGCAGTGAGCCGAGATCGCGCCACTGCACTCCAGCCTGGGCAACAGCGTGAGACTCCGTCTCAAAAAAAAAATAAAAAAATAAAAAAATAAAAAATAATAAAAATAAAAATAAAAATAAAATGCAGGCCGGGCATGGTGACTCACACCAGTAATCCTAGCACTTTGGGAGGCCAAGGCAGGCAGATCACCTGAGGTCAGGAGATTGAGACCATCCTGGCCAACATGGTGAAACCCCACCTCTATTAAAATACAAAAAAAAAAAAAAAAAAAAAACCAACAAAAAACAAAATTAGCCAGGAGTGGTGGTGCATGCCTGTAGTCCCAGCTACTTGGGAGGCTGAAGGAGGGGAAGTGCTTGAACCTGGGAAGCGGAGGTTGGAGTGAGGCCAGATCACACCACTGCACTCTGGTCTGGCGACAGAGCAACCGGGCGGGATGGAAAGCACCTGTAATCCTAGCTACTCCAGAGGTTGAGATAGGAGAATCGCTTGAACCCGGGAGGCAGAGGTTGCAGTGACCCGAGATGGCACCGCTGCACTCCAGCCTGGGCAACAGAATGAGACTCTCTGTCTCAAACGAAACAGAATAAAACAAAACAAAACAGAACATGCCTGTGCCTTACAATGCCCCTTCATGTCCCCTCTTGGTTGTTACCATCACTCTGTTAACCTCTCTCAACATAAAATGACTTTGTCTGGGCCAGGCATGGTGGCTTACGTCTGTAATCCCAGCACTTTGGGAGGCCGAGGCGGGCAGATCACCTGAGGTTGCGAGCTCAAGACCAGCCTGACCAACATGGAGAAACCCCATCTCTACTAAAAATACAAAATTAGCCAGGCGTGGTGGCGCATACCTGTAATCCCAGCTACTCAGGAGGCTGAGGCAGGAGAATCACTTTAACCTGGGAGGCGGAGGTTGTGGTGAGCTGAGATCGCACCATTGCACTCCAGCCTGGGCAACAAGAGTGAAACTACGTCTCAAAAAAAAAAAAAAAAAAAAAATTGATTCTGTCTTGTTATAGACTTTCCTACTTCTTTCACCCAACATGATGCTCGTATGATTCATTCAGGTTGTTGAGTACCCCATGGTCAACTGTTGATGGACATTTGAGATTTTGAAAGGAGGGTGCAAATGATGCAGGTGTGAACATTCCCATCGTGTGTTTTGGTAAATGTATGTCAGATGTCTGCATTTATTTGGGGTATGCAGATAGCTAAGAGTGAATTGCTGGTCAGAAAGGCTGCAAATGTTCAACTTTAGTAGAAGTCAACAGCTTCCCAAAGTTGTCCCACCAAGTCGCACTCCCACAGCAAAGTATGGGCATTCCAGGAACCCCATCTTCAACCACATTTGGTATCGCCAGTTTGAAACATTTTAGCCATTCTGCTTAGCCTGTAGATCATTGTGATTTGCAGTTGCATTGCCCCAGAAACTGACAAGCTTATTTGGTCCTGCACCTGTTTGTTTGGTCATGTTGTCTGCCTTTTTCTTACGGATTTGCAGACTTCATATATTCCAGATATGAGGTTTAAGATATATATGCATATGAATGTATACATATGTGTTGGTATACATACATATGTATATATAACAACTATCTTCTTTCTCCCATTATAATAGCTTATCTTTTAACTCTTTTTCTTTTTCTCTCTTTTTTTTGCGGGGGGGTGGGGAACAGAGGGTCTTGCTCTGTCACCCAGGCTGGAATTCAGTGGCACAATCCTAGCTTACTGCAGCCTCCACCTCTCACGCTCAAGTGATTCTCTCATGCAGCTGGGACTGCAGGCTCACACCACCACTCCCGGCTAATTTAAAAAAAATTTTCAATAGAGGCAAGGTTGTGCTATGTTGCCCAGGCTGGACCCGAATTCCTGGACTCAAGCAATCCTTCTACCTTGGCCTCCTGAAGTGTTGAAATTACATGTGTGAACCACCTCTCCAGGCCATTTTACTCTTTTAAAGATGATTTTTGCTGAACAGAAATTCACAATTACAATCCAATCTAATTTACCAATCGTTTTCCTTTATGGCTCTTTTTGTATCTTGTTTAATAAATCTTTACCTATCCAAGGCCATGAAACTTTGAGTTTGTTTTGTGTTTTTTTTAAAGAAGATTTATTGTTTTAACTTTTCACATTTTTATTTTTGTATATGGTATGAAGGAGTGGTCAAATTTTTTAGATGTTTTGTAATCTAAAGGCCAACATTTACTTTTTCCCTGTGAATATTCAGACAGTCTGGGCAACATGAGGAAACCCCATCTCTACAAATACAAAAAAATTAGCCAGGCATGGTGGCATGGACCTGTAGTCCCAGCTACTTGGGAGGGGGAGGTGGAGGTGGAAGGAATGCTTGAGCCCGGGAAGACGAGGCTGCAGTGTGCTCTGATCGTGCCTATGAATAGACACTGCACTCCAGCCTAGGTGACAGAGTTAGACCCTCTCTCAAAAAAAAAAAAAAAAAAAAAAAGAATGTCTGGATGATTCAGCCCCGGTTGTTAAAAATTATCCTTTCCCACTGCCCTGAATTATTACATTTGTTTTTTTTGTTGTTGTTGTTGTTGTTGTTTTTTTTGAGACGGAGTCTCGCTGTGTCTCCCAGGCTGGAGTGCAGTGGCGCGATCTCGGCTCACTGCAAGCTCCGCCTCCCGGGTTCACGCCATTCTCCCGCCTCAGCCTCCGAGTAGCTGGGACTACAGGCGCCCGCCACCTCCCCCCGCTAGTTTTTTGTATTTTTAGTAGAGACGGGGTTTCACCGTGTTAGCCAGGATGGTCTTGATCTCCTGACCTCGTGATCCACCCGTCTCGGCCTCCCAAAGTGCTGGGATTACAGGCTTGAGCCACCGCGCCCGGCCTTATTACATTTGTTATAAGTCAAATCAGACAGATCTGTTTCTCAGCTTCGTTTTTCTTTTTTTTGAGACAGAGTCTTCCTCTATCCCCGAGGCTGGAGTGCAGTGGCCTGATCTCGGTTCACTGCAACCTCCACCTCCTGGGTTCAAGCTGTTCTCATGCCTCAGCCTCTCGAGTAGCTGGGATTACAGGCACCCGCCACCACGACCAGCTAATGTTTGTATTTTTAGTAGAGACGGGGTTTCACCACGTTGGCCAGGCTGGTCTCAAACTGCTGACCTCAGGTGATCTGCCTGCCTTGGCCTCCCAAACTGCTGGGATTACAGGTGTGAGCCACCGTGCCCGGCCGAGGCCTATTTATCTTAATGTAGGCTAGCAATAACTGTTAATGTCTGGTAGTATAAATCCTGGAGATTTGTTCTTGGTCACTCTTGGCTGTTTGCATTTCCATATATGTGTCAGAATTAGCTTGTCAACTTCTGCATGCCCCCAAATAATCTTGCTGAGATTTTTAAAACGTTGCATTGAATCTATAGACCAGTTGGGAAGAATTGACATATTTACAATATTGAGTCTTCTAATCCATGAACTAGCTGTCCATGTTCGCGCATGCGCGTGTGTGTGTGTTTTGAGACGCAGTCTCGCTCTTGTTCCCCAGGATAGAGTGCAGTGGCACGATCTCGGCTCACTGCAACCTCCGTCTCCCAGGTTCAAGCAATTCTCCTGCCTCAGCCTCCAAAGTAGCTGCAATTACAGGTGCCTGCCACAATGCCCAGCTAATTTTTGTATTTTTAGTAGAGATGGGGTTTCACCATGTTGGCCAGACTGGTCTCAAACTCCTGACCTCAGGTGATCCACCTGCCTCGGCCTCCCAAAGTACTGGGATTACAGGCGTGAGCCACTGCGCCCAGACCTGTCCATATATTTTGATCTTTATTCATTTCTCACTATACTGACTTGGAATCAGTATAGATAGCTTGCATGCCTTTCATTTGTTTTGCTCTAAGGCAGTCAATGTGTGCTGTGTGTTTGCGTGCAGATGTGTATTATTGTAAATAGTATTATTTTAATTTTATATTCTACTTATTTGTTCTGAATGCATTGAAATGCAAGTGACTTTTGTTGACATTGATCTTGTATTCGGCAACCTTGTTAAATTTGATTATTCATTCTAAGAGTTTATAATTTTTTTCCTTTCTGTGTATACAATCATGTTTCCTGTCAATACAGACAGCCTTATTTCTTCTTTCCCAGTCTTTACACCTTTTACTTCTCTTTTTACCTTTGGACCTCAAGCATAATGTTAAATAGAAGTATTCCTCTCGGCTGGGCGTGGTGGCTCACGCCTGTAATCCCAGCACTTTGGGAGGCCAAGGTGGGCGGATCACCTGAGGTCAGGAGTTCAAGTCCAGCCTAGCCAACATGGTGAAACCCTGTCTCTACCAAAAATACAAAATTAGCTGGGTGTGGTGGCAGGCGCCTGTAATCCCAGCTATTTGGGAGGCTGAGGCAGGAGAATCACTTGACCCCAGGAGGTGGAGGTTGGAGTGAGCCAAGACTGCGCCATTGCACTCCAGCCTGGGCAATAAGAGCAAAACTTCGTCTCAAAAAAAAAAAAAAAAAAAGTATTAGTCTCAAACCTGATCTCAGAAAGTTTCCAATATTTCATACTCAGTAAGATGATTCCTGACCAGGTGTGGTGGCTCACACCTGTAATCCCAGCACTTTAGGAGGCCGAGGCAGGCAGATTGCTTGAGCTCAGGAGTTCGAGACCAGCCTGGGCAATGTGGTGAAACCCCATCTCTACAAAATACACACACACAAAAATTAGCCAGGCATGGTGGCGCATGCCTGTAATCCCAGTTTACTCAGGAGGCTGAGGCATGAGAATCGCTTGAACCTTGGAGGTGGATGTTGCAGTGAGCCGAGATCATGCTACTACCCTCCAGCCTGGGCAACAGAACAAGACTCTGTCTCAAGTAAATACATACATACATACATACATACAAAGATATTTCCTCTAGATTTCTTTTTTGGCAGATATTCTATCAGATTGAGGATGTTTCCTTAACTTTCTATAATCTTCTATTCCTTTTGTTTTTCTTTCTTTCTTCCTTTTTCTGTTTTTTTTTTTTTTTTTAAGGTAGGGTCTCACTCTGTCGCTCAGGCTGGAGTGCAGTGGTGCGATGGCTGCAGCCTTCATCTCCCAGGCTCAAGCCATCTTCCCATCTCAGCCTTTGAGTAGCTGGGACTACAGGCATGTGACACCATGCCCGGCTAATTTTTGTATTTTGTGTAGAGATGGGTCTTGCCATGTTGCCCAGGTTTGTCTCTAACTCCTGGGCTCAAGCCATCCACTCACCTCGGCCTCCCAAAGTGCTGGGATTACAGGCGTGAGCCACTGCACCCAGCCTTATTCCTTGTTTTCTGGTCAGTTTCTTTTTATTACTACAAATGAATATGAAATGTTATCAAACACATATAATTTTTCCCCTTTTTTAGTTTAATGTGGTAAACTATATTGATTTTTATTTTTTTATTTTTTATTTTATTTTTATTTATTTTTATTTATTTATTTTTTTTGAGACGGAGTCTCGCTGTGTCTCCCAGGCTGGAGTGCAGTGGCGTGATCTCGGCTCACTGCAAGCTCCGCCTCCCGGGTTCATGCCATTCTCCCGCCTCAGCCTCCCGAGTAGCTGAGACTACAGGCGCCCGCCACCACGCCCGGCTAGTTTTTTGTATTTTTAGTAGAGACGGGGTTTCACCGTGTTAGCCAGGATAGTCTCGATCTCCTGACCTCGTGATCCACCCGCCTCGGCCTCCCAAAGTGCTGGGATTACAGGCTTGAGCCACCGCGCCCGGCCAACTATATTGATTTTTAAATGTTAAAATAATCTTTCATTTGTAGAATAAGCTAAGTTTCTTGTTAGAGGTATTCACCTTTTCATATGTCACTGGATTTCATTTGCTAATATTTTGCAAAGGGACTTTACATCCATGTTCATGAAAGATTCACCTGTAATTTTCCTTTCTTATAACATCCTTATCAGATTTGAAAATCAAGGTTATATTGGCTTTGTAAAATCAGCTGGGCAGTGTTCCATCCATTACCATTCTCTCAAAGAGTTTGTGTAACATTGGGGTTATTTTTTCTTAAACTGTTTGAAATAATTATCTAGTAAAGCCATATGTACCTGGTGTGTGTGTGTGTGTGTGTGTGTGTGAGAGAGAGAGAGAGAGACATGATCATGGCTCACTGCAGCCTCAAACTTCTAGGATCAAGCAATCCTCCTGCCTTAGCCTCGCGAATAGCTAGGACTGTAGGGGTTCACCACCACATCTGGCTAAGTTGTTTTCCTTTCTTTCTTTTTTTTTTTTTTTTTGGTAGACATGGGGTCTAGCTATGTTGCCCAGGCTGGTCTCCAACTCTTGGGCCTAAGTGATTCTCCTCCCAAAGTGCTAGGATTACAGGTGTAAACAACAATGCTCAGCCCTCAACTGCACATTTTTCTTTTTTGAGACAGGTTTTCCTGCTGTTGCCCAGGCTGGAGTGTAGTAAGGTGATCATGGCTCACTGCAGCCTCAACCTCCTGGGCTCAAGCGAGCCTCCCACCTCAGCCTCCCCAATAGCTGGGACTACAGGCTCGTGCCATCAGTCCTGGGTAATCTTTTATCATTTGGTAGAGAAGTCTGCCTGTGTTGCCCAGGACAATCTTGAACTCCTGAGCTCAAGTGATCCTTCTCACTCAGTCCCCCAAGGTGCTGGGATTACAGATGTGAGCCGCCACCCCCAACCACATTTCTTATTTCATTAATTTATGCTTATATCCTCATTATTTGCTTTCTTCTATTTTACTTGAATTTTACTGTTAACCTTTTCCTAGTTTCTTATAATGGATAAAGCCTTTCTTGTTTTCTAATATATGCCTTTAATACTGTAAATGTCTTTCTAAGTAGACCTTTATCTGAACACCACAAATTTTGTATTTGTCCAAATATTAACTCTTTCTGGCACTTTCTATTTCTTTGTGTAGATCTGCATTTCCATCGTGTATCATTTTCTTTCTGCCTGAAACATTACTTTTAACATTTCCTGCAGATCAGGTCTGCTAGCGATCAATTCCCTTGGCTTTATTTCTTTTCTTTTAGAGATGGGATCTCACTATGTTGCCCAGGTTGACTCATATTCCTGGGCCAAGGGATCCTCCTGCCTCAGCCTCCTGAGCAGCTGTGATTACAGGTGCATGCCACCTTGCCTGGCTTCTTCTTTTTTTTTTTCCCCCCCTTTGAGAAAGGTCTTTATGCTGCTTTCATTTAAAAAAAGATATTTTCTTTTCTTTCTTTCTTTGAGATGGAGTTTCACTCTTGTTGCCCAGGCTGGAATGCAATGGCGTGACCTTGCCTCACTGCAACCTCCGCCTCCTGGGTTCAAGCTATTCTCCTGCCTCAGCTGGAACTACAGGTTTGTCACCACACCCGGCTAATTTTTATATTTTTAGTAGAGACAGTGTTTCACCATGTTGGCCAGGCTGGTCTCGAACTCCTGACCTCAGGTGATCTGCCTGCCTCAGCCTCCCAAAATACTGGGATTACAGGCATGAGCCACCACGCCTGGCCTAAAAAAGACATTAAAAAAAAAAAGACATTTCCACTGTACATAGAAAGATAGTTTGATGACTTTTTTGTTTCAGTACTTTGGATATAATCTCCTGGCCTAGAAAGTTTCTGATGAAAGTCTACCACCATTTCTTATCTTTGTTCCTCTGTTTGTAATGTGCTTTTTAAATTAAAAAACTCTGGCTGTTTCCTTTTATTATTATTATTATTTTTTTTTTTTGAGACAGAGTTTCACTCTTGTTGCCCAGGCTATAGTGCAATGGCACGATCTCGGCTCACTGCAACCTTTGCCTCCCAGGTTCAAGCAATTCTCCTGCCTCAGCCTTCCGAGTAGCTGGGATTACAGGCCACGCCCGGCTAATTTTTTGTATTTTTAGTAGAGATGGGGTTTCTCCACGTTTGTCAGGCTAGTCTCAAACTCTCGACCACAGGTGATCCGCCCACCTCGACCTCCCAAAGTGCTGGGATTACAGGCGTGAGCCACTGCGCCCGGCCTATTATTATTATTATTATTATTTTTTTTTTTTTATGGAGACGGAGTCTCACTCTGTCGCCCAGGCTGGAGTGCAGTGGCGTGATCTCGGCCCACTACAACCTCTGCCTCCCGGGTTCAAGCAATTCTCCTACCTCAACCTCCCGAGTAGCTGGGACTACAGGCACACGCTGCCATGCCCGGCTAATTCTTTTTTTTTTTTTTTTTTTTTTTTTTTTCAGTAGAGATGGGGTTTCATCATGTTCCCCAGGCTGGTCTCGAACTCCTGAGCTCAGGCAATCCGCTCACCTCAGCCTCCCGATGTGCTAGGATTACAGGCGTGAGCCACGGCGCCTGGCCAACTCTGGCTGTTTCTAGGACCTCCTTTCTTATCACTGGTTTTCATCAAGTGGATTATAATGTGCTTTGGTGTCGTTTTCCCTGTGTCTATCTTGCTTGAAGCTTGTTGAGATTTCTGGATTTGTGGGTTAGTAATTTTTCATCAAATCTGGAAAATGTTCAGTCATTATTTCTTCAAATAGTTTTTCTGCCCTCTCCCCTCCCTTCCTGAGGCTCCAGTTAAACAAATGTTAAGCTATAGAGTTTTATCCCACAAGTCACGAGGTTCTGTTCTCTTTCTTTCAGTCTTTTTTTCTTTGTGTGTTTCAATTTGGATAGTTTTTGTAGTAGCTACATCTTCAGCTTTACTGATCTTTTCCTGTGTAGTATTTTATTTTCTGGTAAACCTATTCAGTACAATTTTATTTCAGATATTGTAATTTTCATCTCTACAACTTCCAGGAGGGTTTCTTTTAGCTCTTCAATTTCTCTCTCCATTGGGACCCTTTTCTTTAAATACGTCAGCATATTGAACATATTTCTTTTTTTTTTTTTTTTTTTTTTTGGAGACAGAGTCTCGCTCTGTTGCCCAGGCTGGAGTGCAGTGGCCGGATCTCAGCTCACTGCAAGCTCCGCCTCCTGGGTTTACGCCATTCTCCTGCCTCAGCCTCCCAAGTAGCTGGGACTACAGGCGCCCGCCACCTCGCCCGGCTAGTTTTTTTGTATTTTGTAGTAGAGACGGGGTTTCACCGTGTTAGCCAGGATGGTCTCGATCTCGGCCTCCCAAAGTGCTGGTCTCGATCTCGGCCTCCCAAAGTGCTGGGATTACAGGCTTGAGCCACCGCGCCCAGCCATTGAACATATTTCTAATAGCTGTTTAAATATCCTTGCATACTAATTTAATAATCTGTCCTTTTAGGTCTATTTCTTTTTCTTTTTCCTTTTTTTTTTTTTTTTTGAGACAGGGCAGTGTCTCACTCTGCCACCCAGTTTGGAGTGCAGTGGTACAATCTCGGCACACTGCAGCCTTGAACCTCCCTGCAATCCTCCCTCCTCAGCCTCTCAAGTAGTTAGGACTACAGTCATGTACCACCACCCCCAACTAATTTTTATATATTTTTTGTAGAGACGGGGTTTCACCATATTGCCCAAACTGGTCTCGAACTCCTGAGCTCAAAATATCTGCCCATGTCTGCCTCCCAAACTGCTGGGATTACAGGCATGAGCCACTGTGCCTGGCTAGGTCTATTTCTAATGACTGATTTTTCTCCGAGTTTGGGTCACATATTTCTACTTCTCTGTATGCCTGGTGATTTCAAACTAGGTACATTTTGTGTTTTTGAGTATTACATTTTGTGTTTTTGAGTATTATATTTTGTTGTATTCCTTTAAAGAATGTTGAGCTGTGTTATGGTAGACAGGTTATGGATGGATCAGTTGAGGGCTGTTGAACTTTTTAAGGGCATGGTGTCTAATATTTTTAAAGAGAGAGAAATTTAGAAGCTCAAAGAAATTTAAAAAATCTGAATACATATTCTTCAAAGCTACCTCCCAAAAACTGGGAAAAAATATGAAAGTCTGTTCGTTTGATGAATGACTAGGGAAGTTTTGTGTTCTACTACGGGAAAACTTTTTCACAGTTGCTGGCAGATTATATTAAGTTTTTATTTTTATTGCTCTCAAATAGCAGCTCTCAAATTTTTTGGTCCTAGGACCTCTTTAGACTCTTAAAATGTTTGAAGACTCTAAATTTAGGGCTTTTGTTAGGTGGATTATATTTATCAATGACTCCTATTAAAAATGAAAATTAAGGACATTTTATTTTATTGGGATCTTGCCATATTGCCCAGGCTGGTCTCAAACTAATTGACTCAAGCACTCTTCCCACACTGCCTCTCAAAGTGCTGGGTTTTACAGGCAAGAGCCTGGACAGAAAATTGAGGAAATTTAAAATTTTCATCAATTCATTCTAAAATAACAGTAAACCTGCTAGTGTGAAGACAAATAACATTTTTTTTAAAAGAGATGTACATTTTCTTTCCTTTTTTGAGACAGAGTCTCACTCCGTTGCTCAGGCTGGGGTACCGCGGCATGATCTCTGCTCACTGCAATCTCCACCTCCTGGGTTCAAACAATTCTTGTTCCTCAGCCTCCTGAGTAGCAGGGATTACAGGAGCCCACCACCACATCCAGCTAATTTTTGTATTTCTAGTAGAGATGGATTTCACCATGTTGGTCAGGCTGGCCTCAAACTGCTGACCGCAAGTGATCTGCCCACCTTGGCCTCCAAAAGTGCTGGAATTACAAGTGTGAGCCACTGTGTCCGGCCAAGTAACTACATTTTCTAAAACAAAAATGCTTAGTGAGAACAGTAGTATTATTTTACACTTTTACAAATCTCCTTAATGTATGGCTTAATAGAAGACAGATTTTCATATTAGCTTCTACATTCAATCTGTAGCCCCTCAAAAACTCCACCATACACTCATGAAAGAGTAAGAGTATAAAGAGGTAAATAACAATAACAATTTAAGAATATTATTATTTTTCTTTTTTTGAGATGGAATCTTGCTCTGTGACCCAGGCTGGAGTGCAGTGGCGCAATCTCGGGTCCCCGCAACATCTGCCTCACCGGTTCAAGCGATTCTCCTGCCTCAGCCTCCCGAGTAGCTGGGATTACAGGTGCGTGCCACCACACCTGGCTAATTTTTGCATTTTTAGTAGAGATGGGGTTTCGTCATTTTGACCAGGCTGGTCTCAAACTCCCGACCTCAGATGATCCTCCCACCTCAGCCTCCCAAAGTGCTGGGATTACAGGCGTGAGCCACCGCACCCAGCCTTAATATTTATTTTCTATTTATCTACCAGTTTTATTTCTTTTTTCTCTTTTTTTTTTTTCTTCTTTGGAAAAATCAGGTATTTACTATTATTTTAAGTTCTAGCTGTCTCAGGAGTTATCAAACCCTTTCAAACTGATTGTGCGTGTGTGTGTGTTTATCTGGGTTTTCTAGTTTTCGGTGGGAAAATTGGCATATGCTCAAAGCTACTGCATCACAGCTGAAAGTAGAATCCTTGATGAGCTCTTGAATGGGGCTTTGCTGCAAGTGGGTCATAGCTGAAAGAACTAGCTGTGTGAAGAGCTCAAACCCCAGCTTCACATGCACCAACAAGGTTGCACTTTTAGACAGTGGTAGACTCAGACCCACATGGGGAGCAGGAGCAGGGTGGTTTGGGAGAAGGGGTATGGACAATTGGGCCTGTCACACTAGGACGCTAGGAGTGAATTCTGGCTTGGCAAATTTACTCTTGGTGAGACTTTGAGCTAGTTACCAAGTTTCTTTCTTTCTTTCAGTTCTTTTACTCTTTTTTTTTTTTTTTTTTTAGATGGGGCCTTGTTCTGTCACCCAGGCTGGAGTGCAGTGGTATGAACATGGCTTGCTGCAACCTCAACCACCTGGGCTCAAGCCAGCTTCAGACCTCAGACTCCCGAGTAGCTGGGACAACAGGTGCGCACTGCTGTGCCCAGCTGAATTTATTTATTCTACTTATTTATTTACTTAAGAGATAGGGTCTCACTCTGTCACCTCGGCTGGAGTGCAGTGGTGCAATCTCAGCTCACTGTAGCCTTGACCTCCCAGGCTGAAGTGATTTTCCCACCTCTGCCTCCCGAGTACCTGGAACTACAGGCAGGCACCACCATGCTGGGCTAATTTTTTTTATTGCTTGTACAGATGAAGTCTCACTGGGTTGCCCAGGCTTGTCTCAGACACCTGGGCTCAAGCAATCCTTCTGCCTCGGCTCCCCAAAGTGCTGGGATTACAGGTGTGAGCCATTGTGCCTGGCCTTTTAAAATGTTTTATAGAGATGGGGTTGCATCATGTTGCTCAGGTTGGTCGGAAACTCCCGGGCTCAAGTGATCCTTCCACCTCCGCCTCCCAAAGTGCTGGGATTATAGGTGTGAGACACTGCACCCAACTGCTTATTTCTTTATGAAATAGAGACGGGTGTTCCCCATGTTGCCCAGGCAGGTCTTGGACACCTGGGCTCAAGTGATCCTCCTGCCTTGGCCTTGCAAAGTTCTGGGATTACTGGTGTGAGCTACCGCCCGGGCCTTGGCTAATGTATGTAAAGTAGATAGTACCGGCTGGGTACTGAGCCAGCCCTGAAGAAATGGATGGTAATGATGTTGTTAGAGTAACTGGGCCTCACTGGGCCTGGTGGCTTACACGTGTAGTCCCACCTAATTGAGAGGCTGAGGCAGGAGGATTGCTTGAGCCTCGGAGTTCCAGCCTAGCCTGAGCAGCAACATAGTGAGACTTCATCTCCAAAAAAAAAAAAAAGAAGAAAAGACCACTGGGGTCTGAATCCTTAGCATTTTTCAGACCGCCAAAGACCTGGAAGGGGTCAGAGGCTGCCGCCTGGCTGGCCCAGCTGTTGGAAAGAGGCCTGGGTAAAGGTAGGAAGAACCACGGATTCCTCCTGGAGCGAGCTGCGCTTTCCAGCCCAGGGTGGGTGTGCTTGAGGGTAGGACCCTCTGGGCTTGTGCAAGGAAGCCCTACCAGGCCCACAGCCCAGGTTATGCTTGATGTCTTCCCCTAACAGATTCCAGGCAAGTCTCCTGCCTCCTCCAACCTGTTTTCTCCCCAGCCAGGGCAGCAGAGCAGGTCCTGCTGGCTGGCCTTTGAAGTCCTGCTTTTAACTTAGCCCCATAGCTGGGACGGGGTCAAGTGAGGAGACCCCGTGAGGATAAACTAATCAATAACCTGAAATGACATTTCTCTTATCAGTGGATCTTCCCCCTGGTTGCACTTCAGAATCCCCAGGGGAGCTTCAGCAAATACCATGGCTGGGGCCAACCCCGGGGTTTCTGGAGCAGGACTGGGGCCACTGGCAGGGTTCAAGAGCTCAGCAGGTGATTTTATTTATTTTTTGAGATGGAGTCTCACTCTGTCACCCAGGCTGGAGTACAGGGGCATGATCTCGGCTCACTACAACCTCCACCTCCTGGGTTCAAGCGATTCTCCTGCTTCAGCCTCCCAAGTGGCTGGGATTACAGGCGCCCACCACCGCGCATGAATAATTTTTGTATTAGTAGTTGAGACAGGGTTTCACCATGTTGGCCAGGCTGGTCTTGAACTCAACTTCAGGCGATCTGCCCTCCTCGGCCTCCCAAAGTGCTGGGATTACAGGCGTGAGCCACTGCACCCGGCCTCAGCAGGTGATTTTAACGAGCAGAGTTGAGATGGCTAGTCTAAGCCTCTAGTCATTCATATGTATAGCCTGTTGAGGCTAGAAGAGCTCCAGAGCCCCTCCATCTGGCCCTCATCTTACACAGAGAGACTGAGGTCTGCAAGGAGCCCCTGGGCTGGGAATGACGGTCTCTGTTTCCTGCCTGCCTAGGACCTGAGACTACGTTCCTTTTTTAGAGCACAGCACGGCAGTGAGCCAGCATCTCAGCCCCAAAACAGGTCACGCCAGGGAGGAGTCCAGGCCTGGTGACCATAACTGCTGTCACTCAGGGCACACCCACTGCCTGCCAGGCTCTGGGCGGACACCTTCCTTCCACCACATAGGTGGCATTGTCCACGCTCTCTGGTGATGACAATGAGGCCCACTTGGCCAAAGGCCATTTGGGAGGAAGTGACCCAGGCAGGAATCATCCCAAAGCTGACTGACCCTGAGGCCTGCGTGTGTCCCATGAACCCTTCCTCTACCCCTCCCTCCCAGGGGAGGAGACCACCAGTGCAGGAGTCAGCGGACAGGGGCCCCGTCCTGGCACTACCAGCCGGGCCAACAAGAGGAGAGAGAGGCAGGAGCAAAGACCTGCTTGTCTGAGGCTCGGTGTCTCTGGCAGTCCAAATGCCATCTGGTCCTCGGTGCAAATATATTTCTAGGAAATCAGTGATGTCCGGGCTGTCTCAGCCTCACCTCTGGACACTTATATAATCATTAACAAATGTCTGCCATTAAAGAGAAATGACTGTCATTTGACATCCAAGCTCCATTTCCAAATGGCAGACTGGTATTTACCCTCCTCCCGAAAAGAGTGGATTCTAAAACAGACGGCTGGGCTCACCTCTTCCTGATTGGCAGGAAACAATCCTCCAAATGTAAAGGTCTCAACCCAGCCTCCCAGACAGGGGGTCCTGTGTCCACCAGGTTAAGGCTCCTATTCAGATTCACCTAAAATGTCACTTCATGAAGTTGACTTTCTTTTATTTTATTTATTTATTTTTTGAGACAGAATCTTGCTCTGTCATCCAGGCTGAAGTGCAATGGCTCGATCTCGGCTCACTGCAACCTCTGCCTCCCAGGTTCAAGTGATTCTCCTCCCTCAGCCTCCTGAGTAGGTGGGATTGCAGGCACGCACCACCACACCTGACTAATTTTTGTATTTTTAGTAGAGATGGGGTTTCCCCATGTCAGCCAGGCTGGCCTTGAACTCCTGACGTCAAGTAGTCTGCTGGCCTCAGCCTCCCAAAATGTTGGAATTACAGGCATGAGCCACTGCGCCCAGCCAGCCATTGTGCCCGGCCCCAGCCTTTCTTCTAAAGGAAAGTGTTTAACTATGTAGGTAGAAAATGCACTCTTCTGCCTTTTAGATTACAAAAATGCTTACGAGGACATGAGGCGTTCTCTTGTGGCCTCATGGCTGTAGGAAGCCCTTGAGTGAAGGGTAGATGGTGGGGTTTTGAGGGTCACATGGCAAGTGCTGGGCTCAGCTTGGCCACTGACTGACTTCAGGAACTCGGACAGATCACTTCTCCCTGTGCCTCCACCTCCCCACCACCGCTGTTTGGTAAGGGAGCTGGAGCAGCCCAGCTGTCCACAAACCTAGCCACCCGTCAGGATGACCTGGAGAGCTTCTTGGTCTGTTGCCTTTTAAGCTCCTCGTCTCTCTGAAGCACAGCCAGGTTTGGGAACGCCTGGCCAGCAGGCTGCCAAGCCCCCAGCTCTGACGGTCTGAATGTCTGATGGAAAGCTGCAAAGCCCTTGGCCCGTCAGCAGGTCTGACCTGATGTTTTTTGCCCAGTTCAACTCCTGGCGTGTTGTAATGATGACAGATCTGGTTATCCCGGGATGGTCCATTCAGGCTTAGAACCATAGCTAACATTTGTCAAGCCCTTACGAAGGGTCAGGCTTCCTCACACTGGTATCTTGTTTATTCCCCAGAACAGCCTAAGAGGTAACTACTGTTATTAGTTTTTGTTTATGGCTAGAGAAACTGAGGGACAAAGTATCTTGCATGCATTTAGGTTGGGACTTGAAGCATGGAGCCAGGACTGGAACTTGGAGGGCCTGGCCCCAAAGCCTGTGGTCATAGTCACTCCATCACTCAGTCAAAGTAATGGGACCACCCTTGGGGGTGCAAGGTGAACCCAGAAGGAAAATGGCTGCTTCCCCAAAGCTGCACACTATCCCGTCCTCGTGCCCAGGTACCCCCGATAGGGACAATTTACTGTGTTCTGAAAAGTGTACAGGGACCTGGTTCAGTCTTTGACATCGTGGCCAACAATCGCAAGTACCCTGAACGTCTCATTCCTTCCAAAATGGGTTTGCTGCCTGTGTGCCTGCCTTCTTCCTATGACCTTGGAAGAGATTGCTCCGGAAGGTGCCCACTGTGTGGATGGGAAGCGTCAGAGGCAAGACTCCGGGCACATCAGCGTGTCTGTAGACATGGACCTGTGGCTGCCATCTTCTGCCTCTTGGTCAGGTAGTTGTCACTCAGCTACGTTTTTGCTCTGGATCCTTCCGGTGGGCTTGGCCAACCTCCTCCCATGTGCCAGCCACACTGAGGCCGTCTCAACCCTGGCTGCTCATTAAAATCACCTGCAGAGCTCTTGAACCCTACCACTGGCCCCAGCCCTGCTCAGAAGCCCTGGGGGTGGGCCCTGGCCGTGGTATTTGCTAAAGCTCCCCAGGGATTCTGAAGTGCAGCCAGGGGGAAGATCCATTGATAAGAG
Organism: Macaca mulatta; assembly: GCF_049350105.2. NCBI lineage: Eukaryota > Metazoa > Chordata > Mammalia > Primates > Cercopithecidae > Macaca > Macaca mulatta. The sequence continues at coordinate 136,924,968 of NC_133414.1, forward strand.
AACTGTCATTTCAGGGAATTGATAGTTTAGCCTCATGAGGTCTCCTCACTTGGCCCCATCCCAGCCATGGGGCTAAGTTAAAAGCAGGACTTCAAAGGCCAGCCAGCAGGACCTGATCTGCCTGCCTCATAAGGTGGGTGGATCACTTTAGGCTAGGAGTTTGAGAGCAGCCTGACCAACTTGGTGAAATGCTGCCTCTACTAAAAATACAAAAATTAGCCAGGCGTGGTGGTGCACACCTATAATTCCAGTTATTTGGAAGGCTGAGGCATGAGAATTGCTTGAACCTGGGAGGCAGAGTTTGCAGTAAGCCAAGATCATGTCACTGCACTCCAGCCTGGGTGACAGAACCAGACCCTGTCTCAAAAATAAATAAATAAATAAATAAAAAGAAAGCTGGTGTGACTCCATCCTGCGCAGCTGTTCTCTTGAGCGGTGGTTGTTTACCTCCGTCCGCCTTCTCTGCCACCTAAGTGCATGCCGCCACCCGATGGAAAATTCGATGGACATGGACATGGACATGAGTCCCCTGAGGCCCCAGATCTATCTTTTCAGTTGTGAACTTAAGGCCAACAAAGATGATCACTTCGAGGTGGGTAATGATGAAAATGAGCACCAGTTATCTTTAAGAACCATCAGTTTGCCGGGCGTGGTGGCTCATGCCTGTAATCCCAGCACTTTGGGAGGCTGAGGCAGGCAGATCACAAGGTCAGGAGATCAAGACCATCCTGGCTAACACGGTGAAACCCCGTCTCTACTAAAAATACAAAAGATTAGCCAGGCATGGTGGCAGGCGCCTGTAGTCCCAGCTACTCGGGAGGCTGAGGCAGGAGAATGGCATGACCCCGGGAGGCGGAGCTTGCAGCTAGCCGAGATCGCGCCACTGCACTCCAGTCTGGGGGACAGAGCGAGACTCCGTCTCAAAAAAAAAAAAAAAAAGAAGAACGATCAGTTTACGGGCTGGTGCAAAGGATGATTGCACATTGTTGAAGCAGAGGCAATGAATTACGAAGGCAGTCCAATTAAAGTAACACTGGCAACTTTGAAAATGTCTGTACGGTCAACGGTTTCCCTTGGGGGCTTTGAAATCACACCACCAGTGGTCTTACGGTTGAAGTGTGGCTCAGGGTCAGGGCATATTAGTGGACAGCACTGAGTAGCTGTGGAGGAAGATGCAGTCAGAAGATGAAGAGGAGGAGGATGTGAAACTCTTCAGTATATCTGGGAAGCAATCTGCCCCTGGCAGTGGTAGCAAGGTTCCACAGAAAAAAGTAAAACTTGCTGCTGATGAAGATGAAGAAGATGATGATGATTTTGATGATGAGGAAACTGAAGAAAAAGCGCCAGTGGAGAAATCTGTACAAGATGCTCCAGCCAAAAATGCACACAAGTCAAATCAGAATGGAAAAGACTCAAAACCATCAACATCAAGATCAAAAAGACAAGAATCCTTCAAAAAATGGGAAAAAACTAAAATACCAAAAGATCTAGTTCTGTAGAAGATATCAAAGCAAATATGCAAGGAAGTATAGAAAAAGCACATTGAACAGTCGTGGGCACTACTGATAAATTAAGCCCAAAGATGGGGAGAAAGGAAAAACAAATATAGCCCATACTGAGTGTCATCAACAATCTAGACTGTAGTCTTCTATTTTAATCTCAATCCCCTTTTCTGATTTGCCACCCATGCCTCTTCAGGCTGGAAACAATCTCACTCTTGGTTCCCTAAAGCACTTTCTTCTGACTGCTGTGATCGGTGAAACGCCCTTTGCTTTCTATTACTTGTGCATTTGCTCACCTCTGACCGTGTTTTAAATCACCTTTGTATCTCCTTAGCTGCTCAATAAATATTTGAATTAAAAAAAAAAGCTGGGCGCGGTGGCTCACGCTTGTAATCCTAGCACTTTGGGAGGCTGAGGCGGGCGGATCACCTGAGGTCAGGAGTTCGAGACCAGCCTGACCAACACGGTGAAACCCCGCCTCTACTAAAAATACAAAAATTAGCCGTTCCTGGTGGCCGGCACCTGTAGTCCCACTACATGGGAGGCTGAGACAGGAGAATCGCTTGAACCTGGGAGGCGGAGGTTGTAGTGAGACGAGATGGCGCCACTGCACTCCAGCCTAGGTGACAGAGCAAGACTCTGTCTCAAAAAAAAAAAAAAAAAAAAAAAAAAGGCTAGCGTTTGGGAAAGTGTTTATAACCTATAAAGAGTAAGATTTGTCTATTTTTAACATCCTCCCTTCCACCCTTTTCCTTCCCTCCTTTCTTCTTCCCTTCCTTCTTTTCCTCCCTCCGTTTTTTTTTCTTTTTGGTTCTCCCACTTTCTCCCACTGAATACCCTCAGACCTTGCCCCCTTGCCTGCCACACTCTTGCAATTGCTTCAGTCTTGAAAGCGAATGCCTCTGACCCTAACTTTCCTCCGGAAGCCCCTTCAGCTTTCCCCTGCGGCAGCTCGGAGAATCTCAGAGCCTTGCTGGTGGCAGATGGTGGCCTGCACCTTCACCTGCCTGTTAGGGAATGGCTCACCTGAGTCTTTCCTTCCTTCTCTCTCTCTTTCTCTCTCTCTTTCACTTTCTCTCTCTCTCTCTTTTTCTCTCTTTCTCTCTCTCTTTCTCTCTTTCTTTCCTTTCTTGAGACAGAGTTTCACTCTGTTGCCCAGGCTGGAGTGCAGTGGCGTGATTTTGGCTCACTGTAACCTCTGCCTCCCAGGTTCAAGTGATTCTTCTGCCTCAGCCTCCCAGGTAGCTGGAATTACAGGAGCCTACCACCATGCCTGGCTAGTTTTTATGTTTTTAGTAGAGACAGGGTTTCACCATGTTGGCCAGGCTGGTCTCCAACTCCTGACCTCGGGTGATTCACCCACCTCGGCCTCCCAAAGTGCTGGGATTACAGGCATGAGCCACCATGCCAGGCCTCACCTGAGTCTTTACAGCCACAGACTGGTGAATGGGGGTGGTGCACTGGGTAGGCAGGTTGGGTGTGGCAGGGAGCTGAATGCAGCTAGCAGAGTGCACACACCTGCAGGACCTCCTTAAACTCAGGCCGGCAATGCCATTGGGGTGTTATTTCTGTCCCTATGTCAGTCGAAGCCATTGAGGCACCCATGGGCTTGAGTGCCTGCTGACCTCAAGCACAGCACCATCACTCTGGGCTCAGTTTCCCATGTTCCAGAGACTCCTCTGAGGCCCTTTCCTGCTATGAAACTGCTGTTCTGGGGCCAGGAGAACCTGAGGGCTGCCCATGTGTCCGGGGTTTCCTGTACCTTCCTGCCTGAAGCATTGGGTGGGCAAGAGAGGACCTCCTCTCCAGCTCCAGCTTGCAAAGTAGCATTGCAGACCCACCTCCTCTGCTGTCCGACAAGAATCCCAGCTGACCACGCCATGTCGGGGGCTGGCTCCATGCAGGGTGCTTCCTACTCTCCACCTCACTGGCTTGTCCTTCCCAAAATGTGGGCCACGCATGAGCCCATCATTTCACCCCTGGTGGTGTCAGTGTGAGTCTTCCAAGAAGACACCAGGACAGGATTAGACACGTTTTTTCCTATGGGGGAAGGACAAGGAGGGGAAGCAGGAGGAGCAGGGAGGACCTTCGGGTGGTAATACAGGTCTCACCTCTGTGCAAGGAGCGGTAAGGAAGGAAGTTTGGATAGAAAGAGTCCCAGGTCCCAGGAGATGGAGACCAGCCTGACCAACATGGTGAAACCCCTTCTCTACTAAAAATACACAAATTAGCTGGACACGATTGTAGACACCTGTAATCCCAGATACTCTTGAGTGACTGAGGCACAGGGATTGCTTGAACCTGGTGGGCAGAGGTTGCAGTGAGCTGAGATCATGCCGCTGCACTCCAGCCTGGACAACAGAGGGAGACTCTGTTTTGAAAAAAAGAAAGAGGCTGGGCGCAGTGGCTCATGCCGTAATCCCAGCCCTTTGGGAGGCCAAGGCAGGCAGATCACTTGAGGTCAGGAGTTTGAGACCAGCCTGGCCAACATGGTGAAACCCCATCTCTACCAAAAATACAAAAAATTAGCTAAGTGTGGTGGTGGATGCCTGTAGTCCCGGCAACTTGGGAGGCTGAGACAGGAGAATCTCTTAAACTGGGGAGGTGGAGGTTGCAGTGAGCCAAGATCGTGCCACTGTGCTTCAGCCTGGGTGACAGAGAAGACTCTGTCTCAAAAAAAGAGGAAAGAAAGAAAGAAAGAAAAAAAGAAAAGAAAAGAAAAGAAAAGAAAAGAAAAAAGAGTGAGACTTAGGTCTCAGTGCAGCTCTGAGAAAGTCTCAGCCAGGCTGATGGGGAGGCCCAGAGCCCAGAGCCCAGTGGGGAGTCCTGTGTCCTGCAGGAATGGGCCAGAACTAGCTCCCACCATCCCCAGTCATGGGCGGGGAGGAGCTAAGAGAAGTGCATCCCAAGGGGCAGTGTTGGCTGTTAACCACCTGGGCCCCCAGTGGGGCAGGTTCTCGTGAGGGAGACACGACTGGTGTGCTTCTGTGGCCATCGCATAAATAGTTACCCAATAAGTGGAAACACCTGTCTACAAAAAGTTATACAAAAATGTTCTTAGCACCTTTATCATAATCACCACCAACTGGAAACCACCCACCTGCCCGTAGACAGGTAAAATGACAAAGAAATGGGGCTGGGCAGGGTGGCTCACGTCTGTAATCCCAGCACTTTTGGAGGCGGAGGTGGGTGGATCACTAGAGGTCAGGAGTTCAAGACCAGCCTGGCCAACATGAAGAAATCCTGTCTCTATTAAAGATACAAAAAATTACCCGGGTGTGGTGGCATGCACCTGTAGTCCCAGCTACTGGGGAGGCTGAGACAGGAGAATTGCTTGAACCTGGGAGCCGGAGGTTGCAGTGAGCTGACATCGTGCCACTGCACACGCAATGATGGATATGAATTAAAATGAATGAAAGGGCCAGGCGCAGTGGCTGGCCCTTTCATGGGAAGCTGACGTGGGCAGATCATTTGAGCCCAGGAACTCAAGACCAGCCTGGGCAATATAGGGAGACCCTATTTCTACGAAAAATTAAAAAATTAGTGGGGCATGGTGGCATGGGCCTGTAGTCCCAGCTACTCAGGAGGCTGAGGTGGGAGAATCACTGGAGCCCAGGAGTTCAAGGCTACAGTGAGCTATGATTGTGCCACTGGACTCCAGCCTGGACAACAGAGTGAGATCCCATTTGTAAAAAAAAAAAATTTTTTTAAGTGTAAAACAAGGAATGAAGTACTGATACGTGCAATGATATGGACGAATCTCAGAAACGTTACATGGAAGCAACACACAGGAGAATACATATCATATGATTCCATTTGTAGGAAGTCCAAGAAGGCAAAATTAATCTCTGGTGATAGATGATTAGTGCCTAGTGGATGGAGAGACAGGGACTTGTCTGAGATAATTCAGTGGAGTGATGGAATGCTCTAGATCTTGATTTGGGCTTGGTTATACTTTGTCAAAACTAATTGAATTGTACTACAAAGCATATGCATTTTACTGTTGGTAATTTTTACCTCAATAATTAAAAAAAAGCCTCCACTCTACAGATGAGGCTTAGAGAGGTTAAGGGTTTGCCCAAGATGCACAGCAGAAGGGCTCAGGTTGGAATCCTGCCTGCCCAGTCACTAGTGCATGCCCATCAGGGTCCCAGCTGCCTCATGGCTCCTCATGCTGACTTAAGAGGCTCCTGCACAGCCAGATATACTCCTGGATCCCTCTCCCAGGTGGGAGGCTGAGGCCTCAGGATTCCAGAAGACACTATAGCTCCTGGTCTGGGGACCAGTCCCTGTCAACAAAGCTGGGACTTGGCCTGAATCAACCTTCTTCTCCCTAACACCTGGAAACCAGTGATCTTTTCACTGTCTCCATGGTTTTGCCTTTTCCAGAATGTAGTATAGGTGGAGTCATACATCATGTAGCCTTTCAGTTGGCTTCTTTCACTTAGCAATATGTATTGAAGTTCAGGTCTTTTCATGGCTTGACAACTCATTTCCTTTTTAGGGCTGAATACTATTCCATTGTCTGGATGTACCACAGTTTACTTATCCATCCATTGAAGGTCATCTTGTTTGCTTTCAATGTGGCAATTATGAATGAAGCTGATATAAACATCCATCTGCAGGTTTTTGTGTAGACATAAATCTTTAACTTACTTGGATAAATGTGTGATTGCTGGATTGTATGGTAAAAGTATGGTTAGTTTTGTAAGAAACTGCCAAACTGTCTTCCAATGAGGTGGTACCATTTTATATTCTCACCGACAATGAATGAGAGTTTTTTTTTTTTTTTTGAAGATGGAGACTCGCTTTGTCACCCAGACTGGAATGCAGTGGTGCAATTTCGGCTCACTGCAACCTCTGCCTCCCGGGTTTAAATGATTCTCCTGCCTCAGCCTCCTGAGTAGTTGGGACTACAGGCGCCCGCCACCACACCCAGCTAATATTTTGTGTTTTTAGTAGAGATGGGGTTTCACCATGTTAGTCAGGATGATCTCAATCTCCTGACCTCATGATCCGCCTGCCTCAGCCTCCCAAAGTGCTGGGATTACAGGCGTGAGCCACCGCGCCGGGCAGAATGAGAACTCTTGTTTCACATCCTTGCCAGTATCTGGCATTGTCAGTGTTTTGGATTTTAGCCATTCTAATAAGTGTGTGGTGGTGTCTCACTGGTTTTTTGTTTTGTTTTGCTTTTTGAGACACAGTCTCATTCTGTCACCCAGGCTGGAGCGCAGTGGCATGATCATTGCTCACTGCAGCCTTGACCTCCCTGGGCTCAGGTGACACTCCCGCCTCAGTCTCCTGAGTAGCTGGGACTACAGGTATGGGCCACCATGCCTGGATAATTTTTTGTATTTTTAGCAGAGACAGGGTTCCACCATGTTGTCCAGGTTGGTCTTAAACTCCTGAGCTCAAATGATTCATCCACCTTAGCCTCCCGAAGCGCTGGGATTATAGGCGTGAGCCACCACTCCTGGTCCTCATTGTTATTCTGATTTGTAATTCTCTAATGAATGATGTTGAGCACCTTTTCATATGCTTATTTTCTATCCACATACAGTCTTTGATGAGGTGTTTATTCATATCTTTTGCCCTTTTTATGATATTTAACTTTAAAAAATGTATTTGCTGCTACTGTATAGAAATACAATTATTTTTGTACACTGGCCTTCTATTCGTGTTTAACTTATTCTAGTCAGGTTTTGTAGATTCATATTATTTTCTATGTGGATAACTATATCATACACAAAAACAGTTTTACTTAGTCCTTTCTGGTTTTTTGTTTTGTTTTTGTTTTTGTTTTAGACAGAGTCTTGCTCTGTTGCCCAGGCTGGAGTGCAGTGGCATGATCTCGGCTCACTGCAACCTCCCCCTCCCGGGTTCAAGCAATTCTCTGCCTCAGCCTCCCAAGCAGCTGGGATTACAGGCACCTGCCACCAGGCCTAGCTAATTTTTGTATTTTTAGTAGAGATGGGGTTTCACCATCTTGGCCAGAGTGGTCTTAAACTCCTGACCTCGTGATCCACCTGCCTCGGCCTCCCAAAGTGCTGGGATTACAGGTGTGAGCCACTGCGCCTGGCCCCTTTCTGATATTTATGCCTTCTGTTTCTTTTTCTTGCCTTATTGCAGTTCTAGGATTGTGTTTAGGTTTGGTTTTTTGTTTGTTTGTTTTTCTGTACTCATGTTTTCAAGAGATTTTTCTCTCTGAATCTTCCTTCCTTTCCTTCCTTCCCTTCCTCCCTCCCTTCCTTCCTTCCTTCCTTCCTTCCTTCCTTCCTTCCTTCCTTCCTTCCTTCCTTCCTTCCTTCCTTCCTTCCTTCCTTCCTTCCTTCCCTCCCTCTCTCCCTCCCTCCCTCCCTCCCTCTCTCTCTCTCTCTCTCTCTCTCTCTCTCTCTCTTTCTTTCTTTCTTTCTTTCTTTCTTAGATGGCATCTTGCTATGTCGCCAGGCAGGAGTACAGTGGCACGATCTTGGTTCACTGCAGCCTCTGCCGCCCGGATTTAAGCAATTCTCCTGCCTCAGCCTCCTGAGTAGCTGACTACAGGTGCGCACTGCCAAGCCTGGCTGATTTGTTTGTGTTTTCAGTAGAGACAGGGTTTCACCATGTTGGCCAGGATGGTCTTGATCTCTTGACTTCGTGATCCACCCTCCTCAGCCTCCCAAAGTGCTGGGATTACAGGCGTGAGCCACCACGCCCCAGCCTGAATGTTACTACCTTTTTTTTTTTTTTGAGATGGAATCTCGCTGTATCGCCCAGGCTGGAGTGCAGTGCAGTGGCATGATCTCGGCTCACTGCAAGCTCCGCTTCCTGGGTTCACGCCATTTTACTGCCTCAACCTCTTGAGTAGCTGGACTACAGGTGCCCGCCACCACGCCCAGCTAATTTTTTTTTTTTTTGTATTTTTAGTAGAGACGGGGTTTCACCACGGTCTTGATCTTCTGACCTCATGATCCACCCTCCTCGGCCTCCCAGAGTGGTGGGATTACAGGCATGAGTCACTGCACCCGGCCCTGAATGTTACTTTTTATAGCATCCTATTCTTGTTTCCTGGATGTGATATCATCTGATATCTCTCATTGATCTTTGTTTTTTTATTTATTTTATTTTATTTTACTTGAGACAGGGTCTCACTCTGTTGCCCAGGCTGGAGTATAGTGGCACAATATCAGCTCACTGCAACCTCCGCCTCCCAGATTCAAGTAATTTTCCTGCCTCAGACTCCCTAGCAGCTGGGATTACAGGCATCCACCACCACACCCAGCTAATTTTTGTATTTTTAGTAGAGAAGGGGTTTCACCACATTGTCCAAGCTGGTCTCGAACTTTTGACCTCAGGTGATCCCCCTGTGTTGGCCTCCCAAAGTGCTGGGATTACAGGTGTGAGCCTCTGCGCCCAGCAATCTTTGTTGTGTTTATTTGTGACGGACTTTCACTCTTGTTGCCCCGGCTGGAGTGCAATGGCATGACCTTGGCCCACCACAACCTCCGCCTCTTGGGTTCAAGCCATTCTCCTGCCTCAGCCTCCAGAGTAGCTGGGATTACAGGCATGTGCCACCATGCTTGGCTAATTTTTTGTATTTTTAGTAGAGATGGGGTTTCTCCATGTTGGTCAGGCTGGTCTTGAACTCCCGACCTCAGGTCATCCACCCGCCTTAGCCTCCCAAAGTGCTGGGATGACAGGCGTGAGCCACTATGCCTGGCCAATCTTTTTTAAATTTAGTTTTATTTCTCTACATAGTCTGTTTCCTCTAAACTACTGTTTTCCTCTTTCAATCTCCTCAGATCAGTTTTCTCAAATTTTCAATAATTCTTGTTTATCTATTTGCAATTAAGACATGGAGGCTAAAAAAAAAACATATTGGAAGCTCTGTGCATACGAGTGCGACTTGCTGACTTTGTGCTCCTTCTTGGCATGATCAGGTTACCCACTTATTAGGGAACTCCTGTTGTCAATAACTTCAGATACTTCCTCATGGCCAGCCAAATTCCCCAGGAAATAGTCTTCCAGTTTATTGTTGGAGAGTAACAGCCTGGCTGCCAGCCTTCTAGGAGCCCAGCAGGAGGCTGTGCGGGATTTGAATAACATATTCGTGTGCCCTTGGTAGGGAGGCCACATCTTCAGCAGTGCCCGGCATCCCCCCATTCAGACATTCTGTTTTACAGAGGTGGGTCCGGGGTGGAGCTGTCAGCCAGCCACATGGACGAGGAGGGCATCTAGGAATCCAACTGATGACTAATAGCTTCCAGCAGCCCTGATTTTAGTCCATTCCCTTTCTCCTCCAGTGCCAGAGGCCCTGGTATTGCCAGCTTCTGTACTTTTTTGAGGTTCTGCAGCATAAACCAAGTTGGCTGTCAGCTCTCCTCTCTGCCGGGGCAGAAACTGCCTTTCCTGGGTCTTCTAAACCAGTTCCCCTCGGCTCACTGGCTTTCTGGTTTCCAAAACGTGGCTGCTGCTTTCCTCTCCTGTTCTCTCTTTGTTGGTTTCTAACTGTGTTTGTTTATTAATCTGTATTGTAGGGTTAGTGGGATTTCAGGAGGCAGTGAAGTTAGATACATATGTTCAATCCATCATTTCAACCCAGAAATTCTACTATTACCTTTAATTTACTTAATACAGAAATAAATAGGCCGGGCGCGGTGGCTCACACCTGTAATCCCAGCACTTTGGGAGGCCGAGGCAGGCAGATCACGAGGTCAAGAGATCGAGACCATCCTGGCTAACACAGTGAAACCCCGTCTCTACTAAAAATACAAAAAAATTAGCTGGGCATGGTGGCCGGCGCCTGTAATCCCTAATTCCAGCTACTCGAGAGGCTGAGGCAGGAGAATGGCGTGAACCTGGGAGGCGGAGCTTGCAGTGAGCCGAGATCGTACCACTGCACTCCAGCCTGGGCAACAGAGCGGGACTCCATCTCAAAAAAATAAAATAAAATAAAATAAATAAAATAATGTATTGATTCTTCTTACATGGCAAATCTAGTATAACCTTTTTTATTTTTTTTGAGACAGGGTCTCCCTCTGTCACCCAGGTTGGAGTGCAGTGGCACAATCATAGCTTACCATAGCCTCTATCTCCCACTGCACCTGGCCTTTCTAGTATGATCTTAAAAATTAATGTAGGCCGGGCGCGGTGGCTCAAGCCTGTAATCCCAGCACTTTGGGAGGCCGAGACGGGCGGATCACGAGGTCAGGAGATCGAGACCATCCTGACTAACACGGTGAAACCCCATCTCTACTAAAAAATACAAAAAACTAGCCGGGCGTGGTGGCGGGCGCCTGTAGTCCCAGCTACTCGGGAGGCTGAGGCAGGAGAATGGCGTCAACCCGGGAGGCGGAGCTTGCAGTGAGCTGAGATCCGGCCACTGCACTCCAGCCTGAACGGCAGAGCGAGACTCCGTCTCAAAAAAAAAAAAAAAAAAAAATTAATGTGGGTCCCCCAAGATGTAAATGCTCTTGCTTCAAAATTCATTTTAAGGAGAGGTTGCTAGGCTGGGCACGGTGGCTCACACCTGTAATCCTAGCACTTTGGGAAGCCGAGGTGGTTGGATCACCTGAGGTCAGGAGTTTGAGACCAGCCTGGCCAACATGACAAAACCCCGTCTCCCTTAAAAAAAAAAAAAACACAAAAATTTGCCAGGTGTGGTGGTGGGTGTCTGTGATCCAGCTATTCAGGAGGCTGAGGCAGGAGAATCACTTGAACCCGGGAGGCGGAGGTTGCAGTGAGCTGAGATCACGCCATTGCACTCCAGCCTGAGCAACAAGAGTGAAACTCCATCTCAAAAAAAAAGGAGAGGTTGCTCACGCCTTGTAATTCCAGCACTTTAGGAGGCCGAGGCAGGCAGATTGCTTGAGCTCAGGAGTTTGAAATCAGTCTGGGCAACATGTAAAACCCTGACTCTACAGAAAATGCAAACATTAACTGGGCGTTATGGCATACACCTGTGGTCCCAACTACTCCGTAGCCTGAGGCAGGAGGATCACTTGAACTCGGGAAATTGAAGCTGCAGTGCATCATGATCACACCATTGCACTCCAGCCTGGGTGACAGACTGAGACCTTGTCTCAAAAAAATAAATTAATTAATTAAAGAGTGTTGGAAAAAGCCAGGTGCAGTGGCTCATGACTGTAATCCCAGCATTTGGGGAGGCTGAGGCTGGCAGATCACTTGAGGTCAGGGGTTCAAGACCAGCCTGGCCAACATGGTGAAACTCTGTCTCTACTAAAAATACAAAAAAATTACCCAGGCGTGGGTGATGCATGTCTGTAATTCCAGCTACTCAGGAGGCTAAGGCACAAGAATTGCTCAAATCTGGGAGGCGGAGGTGGCAGTGAGCCAAGATCATTGCACTCCAGCCTGGGCGACAGAGTGAAACTGTCTCAAAAGACACAAAAGCAAAAACAAAAATTAGCCAAGTGTGGTGGCTCACCCCTGTAATCCCAGCACTTTGGGAGGCTGAGGCAGGGAGATCACCTGAGGTCAGGAGTTCAAGACAGGCTTCGCCAACATGGTGAAAACCTGTCTCTACTAAAAATACAAAAAATTTAGCCAGGCCTGATGGCGCATGCCTGTAGTCCCAGCGACTCAGGAGGCTGAGGCAGGAGAATTTTTTCAACCCAGAAGGCGGAGATTGAAGTGAGCTGAGATTGTGCCACTGTGCTCCAGCCTGGGTGACACAACAAGACTGTCTCAAAAAACAAACAAACAAAGAGTGCTAGGGGAAAAGCCTTGCTTTGTCTTCATAGTCATTGCATAACAGTTCCTGAAAGCAAGATATGGTACTGACAATTCTCTTGTCTGAATAGCTATATTAAGGTGGGACTCAAAAAAAGTATTGCGGACCCACTGCGTACCAGGCCTGAACTATGACTAGTGAGGCTTCAGCTCCAATGACCCCTCCACCAGCCTCTCCTTGGGCCATCTTTACAGGTTCCTGGCTCCAGGAGTCCTAGCACAAACTTCCTGGCCACTTCCAGCCAGTTCTCCCAGTTCCTAGTCCAGCTGGACCTGTGGGGCAGGCCTCCCACTCAGCCCTTCCCACTTGGCTTCTTCCACTGTCCTGATGCTGAGAACAGAATTCTGGAGCTGGTGACCATGTAGTCACTGACACTTATGTGGAACCTCCACTTCAGGTTGCTTTCCTCTATTTAGCTAATGAAATGACTTTTGGCCAGGTGTGGTGGCTCAAGCCTGTAATCCCAGCACTTTGGGAACCAAGGCAGGCAGATCACCTGAGGTCAAGAGTTTGAGACCAGCCTGGCCAACATGGTGAAACCCCATCTCTACTAAAAACACAAAAATTAGCTGGGTGTGGTGGCGGGCGCCTGTAATCCCAGCTACTCTGCTCGGGAGGCTGAGGCAGGAGATTGCTTAAACCTGGGGGGTGGGGGTTGCAGTGAGCCAAGATTGCGCCACCACACTCCAGCCTGGACGACAGAGCAAGACTCCGTCTCAAAAAACTAAATAAATAAAAATAAATAAATAAAACGACTTCAATGACGACAACAAAGCAAAGCCTGTTCCTGCGATGGATGCAGTCAAATGACCCACAGCGGTTGATTGAAATGTAGTCCCATTTGTTTATGTAACTTTTTCTGTCTAGGAAGAAAGGTTGGTGAGTGACAAGCGTCCCCCTATTCCAGAGATAGGACAGGGACACATCACAGCAGAAAGGCAGAGAGAGAGCCAGGCTGGATCTGCAGGTGTGCCCCACCCCCACCCCCCACACACGTGGGAGTGAAGAGTGGCTGAGAAGGACGGCCAGACTGGGGGGTAGCGAGCGCCTGGCTCTCCTCACACCCTCCCTCCTCAAGGCAAGGAAGGGGGGCACTGACAGGACCATTCTAGGGAGTGGGGTGCTTGCCAGAAAGAGAAACTGCTAGTTCACCCCTCAGGTTGATGTCTGCAGGACTGCAGAGATTCCCCCGGAGGTGCTACTAGTGATTAGTTTAGAAAAGCCCATGGGTGGGTCAGAGTGGGCCAAAAGCTGCCCATAAAGGAGTGGGGCAGTGGCATGAGAGCTGGGAGTAGGGGAGAGGTCAGTCCCCACCTGTATCAGGGACTTGTTTGTGTCAGAGAGCCCTGGAGGTATGAGTGGGTCCCTAAACCCCACCTCTACCCTCCCCAATTGATCCCAAGAGAAAGTCAGCATTTAGCCACCTGCCATCATACAGGCATTCGATAACACAGTGAACATAACAAGCTAAGTAAAAATACACGTGTGATCCTTTGCCCTCCCTCCCTTCTCCATGCCCCAAGCCTGGAGGAGCTGCTGGCAGCAGTCAGCAAGTTGAGGAGGTAGGATGCAGGAGACAGGAAAGATGGGCTCTGGCCCCTCTTTGGGCTCACCTTGGGAGAAGGGGAGAAGCTTGGAACTGGTAATGAAATTGCGGTTTTGATTTAAATCAGACCACACTCTTATTATATAAAATGAGAATGGTTGGCCAACACCTAGAAGCCACTGGGAAGGCATGGGATCTGTTGGAGTGTCCTTCGGGAGGGGAAGAGTCAGCAAAGGAGGTTTGCAAAGCAGCGGTGGGAGGAAAGTATGGCTCACTCCTGACTGCAGCAAGTCCAGCCTCTTTAAGAACTAGGTTACCTGGCCGGGCGCGGTGGCTCACGCCCTGTAATCCCGACACTTTGGGAGGCAGAGGCAGGAGGATCAGGAGTTCAAGACCAACCTGGCCAACATGGTAAAACCCTGTATCTACAAAAAATACAAAAATTAGCCAGGTATGGTGGCAGGTGCCTGTAGTCCCAGCTACTGGGGAGGCTGAGGTGGGAGAATTGCTTGAGCCTGGGAGGCGGAGGTTGCAGCGAGCCGAGACTGTGCCACTGCACCCCAGCCTGTGCAACAGAGTGAGACTCGGTCTAAAAAAAAAAAAAAGAAAGAAAAAGAACTGGGTTGCCCTTACTGTATAATAAAGAAGGTGCCAGAAAGCCCTCTAGTTCTTCCTACTAATCCTTCGAAACTCAGTTCAGGTGGTCCTTCTCTGAGGAACTTTCCTGGACAAGGACTACCTGGCCCCCGTGCCCGCTCTGTCATAGCACACATTTACTCTGCGGTTTATCTGGACACTAAGGGCCACAAGGGCAAGCACCAGTTCTTACCCCTGCGCTGAGCACATTCTGGCACATGGAGACTGCTCAGTGTTTGTTGAGTTAATGAATGAAAAGAAATGAACATGGCAGGCCCAGGTACAGGACCACCTAAAGATAAGTTCTATTTCTCTCTCTCTCTCTCTCTCTCTCTCTCTATATATATATATATACAAATTAGCCAGGTGTGGTGGTATGTGCCTGTAGTTCCAGCTACTTGGGAGGCTGAGGTAGGAGGATTGCTTGATCCCGGGAGGTCAAGACTGTGGTAAGCTATGATTGCACCACTGCACTTCAGTCTGGGCAATAAAGTGAGAACTGTCTAAAAAAAAAAGCAAATAAAAAAGGAAACAATAATCAAAAATGGTTAAAAGCAGGTTAGCTACTGTAAAGGTTAGGGAAACACAGGCCTTTTTCAAACTCATTAGCAAATTCTGTTTATTAAATGTCCTCATATAGAAATAAGTAGTCCCAACTGTCCCAAGAATTAAAGGGAAATGTAGCAAGTAAAAAATTCCTCTTCAGGCCGGGCGCGGTGGCTCAAGCCTGTAATCCCAGCACTTTGGGAGGCCAGGACGGGCGGATCACGAGGTCAGGAGATCGAGACCATCCTGGCTAACACGGTGAAACCCCGTCTCTACTAAAAATACAAAAAACTAGCCGGGCGAGGTGGCGGGCGCCTGTAGTCCCAGCTACTCAGGAGGCTGAGGCAGGAGAATGGCGCAAACCCGGGAGGCGGAGCTTGCAGTGAGCTGAGATCCGGCCACTGCACTCCAGCCCGGGCTACAGAGCAAGACACTGTCTCAAAAAAAAAAAAAAAAAAAAATTCCTCTTCAAAGTTTTCCTTCTTATTAAAGAATAAATCACAAGTGTTAGAAATAATAGTTTCTTTTAAAGACTAACTCCCTTCAAGCCTTCTTGCTTTGTGCTAATAACTCTCTGTTAAGCCCTATCCTATGTAGCTGTTAGATATAAAGGAATAAGCACATTCTATGTCCTTACACTTTAACCAAAATGCTTGTGCTAGACATGCTCACAGGCAAGTAGTACATGCTGTGTCCTTGTACTTTAACCAAAATATTTGTACTGGATGTGCTCACAGGCATGCCCCAGCTCGCAGTCTATACCGCTTCCTTATTTAAGAATATTATTACTTTTCTAAGTCCTTTCACAAGCAACTTCCTATTTTCCTCTGTTCTCCATTGCTTTTACCTATTTAAAAAAATTTTAAGCTGTCAGTCAATCAGGTTCAGTTTAGACTGTGAGGTCTGGCTCCAGCCAATGGAAGCAGGACACAGTAACAGGGACAAACTGCGTAAGGGATAAAAATTGCTTCCCTCCTCTGTTCAAGTGTGCTCTCACCATTGTTCCATCTGCGAGGAGCACCAAGTAAAACTGCCTTGCTAAGAAAACTTTTTACCTAAATGCCGATTTTTCCTCGCAGTACCAAAGCACAAGCATTCTGTTTCTAAATAAACATTTTACTTATAACAGGGAATAATTCATCTCAGCTTCTTGGACCTCTTTTTCTGAATGCCACGTCATTTCACATCTTTCCAGGAGACCAAAGGTCTGAGCTAAAATAGACAAAAATGTGTGCAGTGCTCTTTTTTGAAGTATAACCAGCTTGCCTACTCGCTTACCCACACAAAATTTCTCACATCTGTGATCTCGTTTGCTTCTCACTCTAACCCCATGAGGTGGAAGAGACTCGGCAGGTATTATCATTACCTTAATTTCAATTTTACAGGTGAGGAAACAGCTCAGGGAGATTAAGCGATTTGCCCAAGTCACAGGAAGGAGGTGGTGATGCTGCCAAACCATCTCAGGAATTCTGATTCCAGATTCCGTGTTGCTTTCTGTGACATCAGGCTGTCCATTAGAACGTAAGGGTTAAGAAGTGGGAGCATTTACGAAACAGATTCATTTCGACAGTGTTTGTATGTTGATAAGGTATGTTTAAAATAGAGATGTAGAGAAAAACTTTAGGACAAATATGTTCACTGCAAGTGTTGTTTATAATAGTGTTAAGGACTTGGTTTAGGTGTGGGTATGGATCTATGTACAATGTGCACACACATGTACCTGTAATTACATAGGGAAATGACAAATGTGAGTTTTCAAAAGCAGAATATATACATAAAAACATACACAAACCAAGTCCAATAATGATATATTCAAATAATATCTTTCAGGAAATTTCTTAAAATTTTATCTGTGGTTATATCTCTTGGTTTGCGATATATGGATAACTTTCATTTCATTCTTTACTTCTATCTATATTTTCCATATCTTTTTTTTTTTTTTTTTTTTTTTGAGACAGAGTCTCGCTCTGTCGCCCAGGCTGGAGTGCAGTGACGTGATCTCGGCTCACTGCAAGCTCCGCCTCCCAGGTTCACCCCATTCTCCTGCCTCAGCCTCCCGAGCAGCTGGGATTACAGGCACCTGCCACCAAGCCCAGTTAATTTTTTATAGTTTTAGTAGAGACAGGGTTTCACCCTGTTAGCCAGGATGGTCTCAACCTCCTGACCTTGTGATCCACCTGCCTCAGCCTCCCAATGTATTTTCCATATTTTCTTATTTATTTATTTATTTATTTATTTATTTATTTATTTATTTATTTGGAGGGTCTCACTCTTTGCTCAGTCTGGAGTGTAGTAGCTCACTTCAACCTCAAATTCCTGGGCTCAAGCGATCCTCCTGCTTCAGCCTCCCAAGCATCTGGGACTACGGGATTATACCACCACACCCAGCTACTTTTTAATTTTTTGTAGAAACAGGGTCTTGATATGTTGCCCAGGCTGGTCTCAAACTCCTGAGCTCAAGTGATTCTCCTGTCTCAGCCTCCTAAAGTGCTAGGATTGCAGATGTGAGCAACTACACTGGCCCAAATCTTCTGTTAAGAAATGAGTAGGCTGGGCGCAGGGGCTCACGCCTGTAATCCCAGCACTTTAGGAGGCTGAGATGGGCGGATCACAAGGTCAAGAGATCGAGACCATCCTGGCCAACATGGTGAAACCCTGTCTCTACTAAAAATAAAAAAATTAGCTGGGCATGATGGCGCACACCTGTAGTGCCAGCTACTCAGGAGCCTGAGGCAGGAGAATTGCTTGAATCTGGGAGGTGGAGGTTGCAGTGAGCCAAGATCATGCCACTGCATTCCAGCCTGCCAACAGAGCGAGACTCTGTTTCAGAAAAAAGAAAAAAAAAAAAAGAAAGAAAGAAATGAGTATTAGGCTGAACATGGTGGCACACATCTCTAGTCCTAGCTATTTGTGAGGCTGAGAGGAAGGATCACTTGAGCTTAGGAATTATAGTCCAGCCTGGGCAACATAGTGAGACCCCTATCTCAGAGAGAAAGAAAGAGAGAGAGGGGGAAAGAGAAAGGCCAGGTGCCGTGGCTTACGCCTATAATCCCAGCACTTTGGGAGGCTGAGGCAGGAGAATTGCTTGAATCCAGGAGGTGGAGGTTGCAGTGAGCCGAGATGGCTCACTGCACGCCAGCCTGGGTGACAGAGAGAGACTTTGTCTCAAAAAAAAAAAAAAAAAAAAAGACAAAGAGAAGAGAGAGAGAGAGAAAGAGAGAGAGAAAGAAAGAATCAGTATTACTTTTGTCTGATTTTTATCCTCTTAGAGAAGTGGGCCCTGGGTGAGCAGGTGGTGGGTACTGAGAAGCCAGGTTGGTTGGGCAGCTCATCTGGCCCTAGAGTACAACTTGAAAGTTAGGACACTGGGGAAATGTCAGAGCAGAAAGCCAGATAAACTGTCTAATGCGTCATAAACTGGAATAGGCTAGCAAGATGGACAATTCAGGTGCACACTCAAAGAACCAGATGAACTGCAAAGGTTGGGGTAGAGGGTGTCACACTCCTGGGGCAAATAGGAGGGAAATTGAAGGGCTTTTTATTTATTATTTATTTATTTTGAGATGGAGTCTCGCTCTGTCATCCAGGCTGGAGTGCAATGGCGTGATCTCAGCTCACTGCAACCCCCACCTCCAGACTTCAAGTGATTCTCCTGCCTCAGCCTCCCGAGTAGCTGGGATCACAGGCACCTGCCACCCTACCCAACTAATTTTGTATTTTTGGTAGAGACAGGGTTTCGCCATATTGGCCAGGCTGATCTCGAACTCCTGACCTCAGGTGATCCGCCCACCTCAGCCTCCCAAAGTGTTGGAATTACAGGTGTGAGCCTCCGCACCTGGCCCTGCAGGGCTTTTTAAGGAGTACTTGTGCCTCCTATATGGACAGAGTCATCATGTGCCAACTCAATGGGGACAACACTTACAATGGTAGAAACGTTGGCCAACATGATCATGGTGGAGTAGTACTGCCCTGAATCTCCTTCTGTGCACACAGCCAACCGTGATTCTCTCAGCATGGCAGACTGCTCTGCCTGCTGCCTTTAAAGAGCAATGGACAATGTCTTGGCAAAACTCTTCTCTAACTTCTGGGACCAGCAATAGTTGATAATAGCAGGACCTACAGCCTCAAAGAGCCATAGCCTGGAGGGATACAGGAAGCATGAGTTTAGGGCCACCAAGTGAAGGGAGAGAAGTGAAGGTGAGGCCGGGCGTGGAGGCTCACACCTGTAATCCCAGCACTTTGGGAGGCTGAGGTGGGTGGATCAACTGAGGTCAGGGGTTTGAGACTAGCCTGGCCAACATGGTGAAACCCTGGCCAACATGGTGAAACCCCATCTCTACTAAAAATAAAAAAATTCACTGGGCGTGGTGGTGGGCACCTGTAATCCCAGCTACTGTGGAGGCTGAGGCAGGAGAATTGCTTGAACCTGGGAGGCGGAGGTTGCAGTGAGCCGAGATCATGCCACTGTACTCTAGCCTGGGCAACAGAGGGAGACTCCGTCTTAAAAAAAAAAAAAAAAAGAAGTGAAGGTGGCAGCAGTGGCTATTGGGAAAACGCCATGAGCCACCAGGACCCAGGAGGATAAACGATCTGGGAAGTGGAGCATTTTCCAGCGGGGAGCTCGGGCAGGCTGCTGCAGTGCCACTCTGCCCTTTGGTGGCCCGGGACTGATGAGGCCCTCTGACCTTCCCAGGCCCCTGCCTTATGCTGGCGGCGTCTCATCCTTGTGTAGCTATGTTTTTTTGCACTCCATTGCCCTTCATTGGGGGCCTCTGTAGGTGTAAAATCAGAATGTTCCAGACCCTTGGGACACATATACCTTATCTCTATGCATTTTGAGAGCCGCTTTCTTGAGAGTTAGAACAGGCCGGGCATGGTGGCTCATGGTTGTCATCCGTGAGCACTTTGGGAGGCTGTGGTGACAGGATCTCTTGAGCCCAGGATTTCAAGACCAGCCTGGGCAACAGAGAGAGACCCAGCCTTTACAAAAAAAAAAAAAAAAAAAAAAAAAAAAAAAAAAAAAGAAAATTACCTGGGTGTGGTAGCATGCACCTGTAGTCCCAGCTACTCAGGAGGTTGAGGTGGGAGGATGGATTGAGCCTGGCAGATTCAGGCTGCAGTGAGCCCTTACAGCGCCACTGCACTCCTGCCTGGATGACAGAGACCCTGTCTCAAAAAAAAAGGGTCAGGATAACTGTCTAAGTCAGTTGTCCAGCTTTTGTATCTTTGGCCATTCTGCAATGGCCCTCCCTTGAAATGATGCCATTCTGTCCCTGCCACTTGGCACTCTCTTGTTGGTCAAAATGAAGAGCAGAGGCACAGTAATACCCCCTTTTTTCCTCTTCTAGATTATATGGGAGAAAATTGTCATCAAGTCCATAACTCATTGAACTTTTGTATCTTAAATTCTAAATTGTAATGCCTTCAGTGAATAAACGTGTCATCTCAACGCTGCTGTGACTTCTTTTTCTTAGGCCCCTGGCTCAGGGCTGAGAATCTCCAGACACTGTTATGTATTGTGCAATTTGGGTTGCTATGGTGCTGGAAATAGCCTGTAAATGCTGAAATCCTGCAATTGCACGGGTGCCTCTTAGAGAATGACGTGTTATGTGTGGATCTGGGTTATGTGTAGATTTAGCCTCTGTGACATCGGAGATGTGATTTGGTGCTTCTCATCCTCTTCAGATCCTAATCTGATCACCTTCTTGTCCGTATCAATGGACTGAGTTACAATAGATTGTTCAAATAGCCAAATAACCCATTTGATAAAAGGATGCTGAACTCAAAGCTGCCGGATGCAGTTTTTTCTAACCTTGATGGTTCATTGCATTTACAAGCTCTGCGGCTGCTTGTTGATGTTAGCCAAGAAGTCCGTCTGGACTGGGGGCTGGTGACTATAAATCTCCAAAGATGCAGCCCCCCCTGCCACCCTGCTTAGCTCATCATCTTCCATTCCTCTGCTTCCCCCGGCAACAGCCTCCTGAGGCCATTATCACCATGCTCAGGGCACTAACCCCCAGGCTGGAGGAGAGCCCCGATCCCTGGTCAGGGGAGATTTATGCAGCCTCGGGAAAGGAGCTCCATCGTTCCTCATGTCCCACTCCTTCACCCTAAGCCAGCTGGACAACCATTTGTCAGACATATTGGGTGTAGACGCATTTGTTATAGATATACTGGGGATACTCTAATGCCCTCATGCCCCCCTTTCTAGGCATGCTCCCAAAGCCCTGGCAAAGGGAGGGGGAGCTAGGTAGGCATGTTTGTATTAGGTGATCTCGGCTCCTGGCCAAAGATGATTGAATAAGGAGACATGCTGATTCCATCACTCTCCAGAATTTGAGCCAGTGTCTCAGTGCCTGAGTCAGGTGGCTTCAGTGCTGTGTCGGGTGGTAGCGGCCGTCATGGAGCTGCACGTGGGTCCATTCTTGGATGGTGCCTTTGGGCTTGGATGTTACCTCGAGTCCTCCTAGCATGTGCTTTGGGACAGCTCCTTGTGTATACTCACTGGGACTCACCCCTTCACTCTCTCCACTTTGGTCCCCCAAGTAGAGCACCACCTAAACCCCTGTCCACGATACTCACCTTAGCTGTAGCCAGCTCCTCATTGGCCTACTCCTGGCCTTACTCTTTTTTTTTTTTTTTTTTTGAGATGGAGTCTCGCTCTGTCATCCAGGCTGGAGTGCAGTGGCGTGATCTTGGCTCACTGCAAGCTCCGCCTCCTGGGTTCAAGCTATTCCCCTGGCTCAGCCTCCCCAGTAGTTGTGACTACAGGTGTGTGCCACCATACCCGGCTAATTTTTTTTGTATTTTAGTAGAGACGGGGTTTCACTCTGTTGGCCAGGATGGTCTGGATCTCCTGACCTCATGATCCGCCCACCTTGGCCTCCCAAAGTGCTGGGATTACAGGTGTGAGCCTCCGCACCCGGTCTGGCCTTACTCTTTCTTAAGGCCCAGGGCCAGTAACTAGGGCCTTGGAATGCCTTGTATGAAGACTCAGAGGGAGGGAGGGACTAGCAGAAGAAAGGCATCCTGCTGGGCAGTGAATTCTACCCACAGTGCCAGCTCAGTGGGCCCTTCTCCAAGGTTCTCCTCAATCACCACCAAAGGGACACCTCACCTGGAGCTGCAGCAGAACTTCTGTGATTTAAATGGAGCTGCCCATTGAAAGTGGAGGTCCAGGCTGGGTGTGGTGGCTCACACTTGTAATCCCAGCTCCTTGGGAGGCTGAGGCCTGTGGATTGTTTTGAGCCCAGGAGTTTGAGACCAGCCTGGGCCACATGACAAAACCCCATCTCTACAAAAAATACAAAACTTAGCTGGTCATGGTGGTGAGTAGCTGTAGTCCCAACTACCTGGGGGGTTGAGTGGGGTCCTGAGGTGGGAGGATCGCTTAGGCCTAGGAGGTTGAGGCTGCAGTGAGCTGTGATCGCGCCATTGCATTCCAGCCTAGGCAACAGAGTGAGACCCTGTCTCTAAATAAATAAATAAGTAAAAGAGTGTGGAGCCCCAGAGAACAGGCCTGTCCCACCATTGCAGGGCCCAGGGTCCAGGAGTGGAAATGGAGGCTCAGGTGCATGTGTCTAAATGTTTCAAATCATTAATCAAGCTCCCTGCTACATAAAATATGTTCTACCCTCTTACTGTTTTTATTTTCAGAAAGTTAGCTAAATATCAAAGGCGACTTTGATACTTTGATTTTAATTATTATTGTATATGTCTAGATGCTTTGTTAATGGGCTGGTGATGTTGCCAGAGCAGTAAAGACAAATACAATTCAAAAATTATTCTAGCCGGGCATGGTGGCTCACGCCTGTAATCCCAGCACTTTGGGAGGCCGAGGCGGGTGGATCATCTGAGGTCAGGAGTTTGAAACCAGCCTGGCCAACATGGTGAAACCCCATCTCTACTAAAAATACAAAAATTACCTGGGTGTGGTGGCGGGTGCCTGTAATCTCAGCTACTCCAGAGGCTGAGGCAGGAGAATTGCTCGAACCCAGGAGGTAGAGGTTGCCATGAGCCAAGATTACGCCATTGCACTCCAGCCCAGGTGACAGAGCGAGACTGTCTAAGAAAAAAAAAAATTCTAATTTAAATTAAAACATGTATTTTTCTTTCCTGTATTTCAGCAAAGTCACTATGTTGTTGTAGGCAAAATTTCCATATAATTTGTGTTGAATTAATAGTAATGCTAAGTTAGACAACTTTTCTTGAGTAATTGCAGTTCTTAGATAGTGTTATTAATTTCAATTTGGAAAAACAAAATTTTGCTCTATTGAAGCAATAGCAACTGGAATTGTCAGTAAAATTATCATTGTTATTATTATTATTTTGAGACAGGATCTTGCTCTATCACCCAGGCTGGAGTGCAGTGGTGTAATCATGGCTCACTACAACCTTCACCTGTTGGTCCCACCTCAGCTTCTCGAATACCTGAGACCACAGGCATGTGCCATGCCTGGTTATTATTTTTTTTTTTTTTTGGTAGAGACGGGATCTTGCTATGTTGCCCAGGCTGGCCTTGAATTCCTGAGCTCAAGCAATTCTCCCACCTTGGCCTCCCAAAGTGCTGGAATTATAGGGATGAGCCACTGCACTTGGCCCTTTTTCTCCTATTCATCTGCCCTTTGTGAGTTGGTTTTTTTTTTTTTTTTTAGCAAACCTTTAGAGGACCAAAGGGAAAGCTCTCCCTTGGCCCCTACACATGTGACAAATTATCTTTATTGCAGAAAATATGTAACAAGGCCCGGCGCGTTGGCTCAAGCCTGTAATCCCAGCACTTTGGGAGGCCGAGACGGGCGGATCTCGAGGTCAGGAGATGGAGACCATCCTGGCTAATATGGTGAAACCCCGTCTCTACTAAAAAATACAAAAAAAAAACTAGCCGGGTGAGGTGGTGGGCGCCTGTAGTCCCAGCTACTCGGGAGGCTGAGGCAGGAGAATGGCGTAAGCCCAGGAGTCAGAGCTTGCAGTGAGCTGAGATCCGGCCACTGCACTCCAGACTGGGCGACAGAGCGAGACTCCGTCTCAAAAAAATATATATATATATGTAACAAGTTTAATTTTTATCACGTAAATTGCTATCAGTTATAGTGGCAATCTTCCTCATCTCTTAAAGCAATAGCTAGAGGCATAGAGTAACATACATGGCTGGTATTATGCTTCACACATATTATATCTGGGCCCTACATAGACACATTTAGAATAATATGCACAGTGGCTTATGCCTGTAATCCCAGCACTTTGGGAAGCTGAGGCAGGTGGATCACCTGAGAGCAGAAATTCAAGAGCAGCCTAGCCAACATGGTGAAGCCACATCTCTACTAAAAATATCAAAATTAACCAGGCATGGTGGTGTTCACCTGTAGTCCCAGCTACTCGGGTGGCTGAGGCAGGAGAATTGCTTGAACCCGGAGGTTGCAGTGAGCTGAGATTGTGCCATTGCACTCCAGCCTGGGCGACACAGCAAGACTCTGCCTCAAAAAAAAAAAAAAAAAAAAAAAAAAAAGAAGAAGAAGAAGAAGAAGAATATGAACTGTGTAATATTATACAATATTTCTTGGTCACCATATGCAACTGTTGTGAAACGTGCACTAATCTGAGAATGCCTCCCAAGCCTGAATTCAAACATGAGGAGAAGAAATGCAGGGACCCAGGACTACTGGGAAATAATATTTCCATGAGTAAGAATCAGTTGTATTTATGCTATTTGACAAATTGAACAACCTGTCTTTCTCTGGCCTAAGGTCTTCCCTTGGCTAAATCCTCTCTTCTCTCTGAAGCAGTGCCTGACTCCAATGTTGGAAGCATCACAACCCACAAATCTCCAGGATGACCAGACAAGGTCACCTTCTGTTCAAAGTCAGGGGCCAGGCCTTGTGGAGAAGCATCTCTCCAGGCCCGACACATCCTAGTCCTGGCTGGTGGTGTTTACAGTGACAACTTGTGCTGGGCCAATGCTGAGCAAAGGATCCCACAGGGCCAAAACACCCCTGTGCTCCTCAGTACATGTGTTTCATGTGTATGTTTGTCATGTATAAGGCTCATGGAAAGGGCCTCTTGTGCCTGGGTGTAAAGGGAAAGACTTTTCTGTAATGGCATAAATGCAGCCCTGTTTCCTGCAGGGAGTGGAGTGGCAGATACTAAGGATTATCTGCTAGGTTCCAGGCCCTGTGCTAAGCCCACCTTTCTTTGCTTCCTCCCTTTTCTTCCCTCTCCCTCTCCCTGCCCATCCCCCCTACTTTTTTTTTTAGACAGTCTTGCTCTGTCACCCAGGTTGGAGTGCAGTGGTGCGCTGCAACCTCTGCCTCCCGGCTTCAAGTGATTCTCCTGTCTCAGCCTCCCGAGTAGCTGGAATTACAGGAGTGCACCACCATCCCTGACTAATTTTTGTATTTAGTAAAGATGGGGTTTCACCATATTGACCAGGCTGGTCTCGAACTCCTGACCTCAATCAATCCACTTGCCTCGGCCTCCCAAAGTGCTGGGATTATAGGTGGGAGCCACCACACCCAACCTTTTCTTTTTTTTTTGAGATGGAGTGTGGCTTTAATGCTTATCGGGGGAACCTGCCCCCAATATTTCAACATAGGTTCTTTCTATTTTCCCTAAGTATCGGCTGGCTGAGAATAAAGAGAAAGAATACAAAGAGAGGAATTTTACAGCTGGGCCTCCAAGGGTGACATCACATATCGATAGGACCATGATGCCCACCTCAGCCACAAAACCAACAGGTTTTTATTAAGGACTTTAAAAGGGGAGTGTACGAACGGGGAGTAGGTCACAAAGATTGCATGCTTCAAAGGGCAAAAGGGAGAACAAAGATCACATGCTTCTGAGGCCAATGAAGATCGCAAGGCAAAGGGCAAAGCAAAGATCATAAGGCAAAGGGCGAAATCAAATCTCCTGATGAGGGTCTATGTTCAGCTGTGCACGTATTGTCTTGATAAACATCTTAAACAACAGAAAACAGGGTTCGAGAGCAGAGAACGGGTCTGACCTCAAATTCACCAGGGTGGGGTTTCTCCCCTTGGTCTTAATTATTTTTTTTTTTTTTTTTTTTTTTTTTTTTTTTTTTTTTTTGAGACGGAGTCTCACGCTGTTGCCCAGGCTGGAGTGCAGTGGCGCGATCTCAGCTCACTTCAAGCTCCGCCTCCTGGGTTCACGCCATTCTCCTGCCTCAGCCTCCTGAGTAGCTGGGACTACAGGCGCCCGCCACCGCGCCCGGCTAATTTTTTTTTGTATTTTTAGTAGAGACGGGGTTTCACTGTGGTCTCGATCTCCTGACCTTGTGATCCGCCCGCCTCGGCCTCCCAAAGTGCTGGGATTACAGGCTTGAGCCACCGCGCCTGGCCGGTCTTAATTATTAATATTCCTTGCTAGGAAAAGAATTCAGTGATATCTTCCCTACTTGCATGTCTGTTTTTAGGCTCTCTGCAAGAAGAAAAATATGGCTCTATTCTACCCGACCCTGCAAACAGTCAGACCTTATGGTTGTCTTCCCTTGTTCCCCGAAAATCGCTGTTGTTCTGTTCTTTTTCAAGGTGCACTGATTTCATATTATTCAAACACACATGTTTTACAATCAATTTGTACAATAGCGGTCCTGAGGTGATGTGCATTCTCAGCTTATGAAGATAACAGGATTAAGAGATTAAAGACAGGCATAAGAAATTATAAGAGTATTATTCGGGAACTGATAAATGTCCATGATATCTTCACAATTCATGTTCAGAGATTGCAGTAAAGACAGGTGTAATAAATTATAAAAGTATTAATTTTGGGAACTAATAAATGTCCATGAAATCTTCACAATTTATGTTCCTCTGCCGTGGCTCCAGCCGGTCCCTCTGTTCGGGGTCCCTGACTTTCGGCAACAAATGCTCAGGCTGGAGTGCAGAGGCACAGTCTCAGCTCACTGTAACCTCTGCCTCCCGGGTTTAAGCAATTCTCGAGCCTCAGTCCCCCAAGTAGCTGGGACTACAGGCGTGCCACATGGCCACGCCTGGCTAATTTTTTTTTATTTTTTTTATTTTTTTATTTTTAGTAGAGATGGGATTTTGCCATGTTGGCCAGGCTGGTCTCACACTCCTGACCTCAGGTGATCTACCCACCTCGGCCTCCCAAAGTGCTGGGAGTACAGGTATGAGCCACTGCCCTGGCCCATCTCTCCCTTTCTGCTTCCCTCCCTCCCTTCCTTCCTTGAAAAGGAACCACATTGACCAGATGCAGTGGCTCACGCCTGTAATCCCAGCACTTTGGGATGTCAAGACGGGTGGATCTCCTGAGGTCAGGAGTTTGAGACCAGCCTGACCAATGTGGTGAAACCCCATCTCTACTAAAAATACAAAAAAAAAAAAAAGCTGGGCATGGTGGTGTTTGCCTGTAGTCTCAGCTACTCAGCTGAGGCAGAAGAATTGCTTGAACCTAGGAGACGGAGGTTGCAGTGAGCCGAGATAGCGCTACTGCATTTCAGCCTGGGCGACAGAGCGACACTCCTTTAAAAAAAAAAAAAAGAAGAAGAAGAAGAAAGAAAGAGAAAGAAAGAAAGCAAAAGAAAGAAAAGGAACTACATGCAAATAGTACCATATTGTGTTCCCTGAACCCTAACGCACCCAGGGCAGGACTACAGGAGTGCACTGGCTGAGAGGAGGGAATGGCTTCAGGAGAACCCAGAGCTCCTGGGATTTTGCAGGGAGGAGAGACGTGGGGACACAGGACTCTGGAGCTTGTCCCAGTATGAAGCTCAGCTCCGAGGATGGTTTATTCCCTTTGCGATGGCTGCTTAGGCTCTCTGACTCTTAGACTGCTGGGGTAAGGGCAGCAAAAGTTTTTCCTTTAAAGACAAGTTCAGGGCACTCAACAAATTGGATGTAAGAACTTTGTATGATGCTCACCATTTCTTTTGTGCCCAGCAGAAGACTGACATCATGGTTACCTAATATGCTTTTCTTTAAAAAAAAAAAAAGATTTTTTTCCTTGCCAGAATATAATGGTGATGCCGCCTCTGAAGCCTATGGGACCCGTAGTCAGCCCCAGTTTAATCTCTCTGTGGTCAGATTCCTTATCTGTCAATGGGTGCTGACCTCCAGGAACGGTGGGAATTCTGTGAGCTGGCCTCTGTGAGGGCAGACAGCTCGGCATGCACCGGCAGCTCAGGGGATGTCAGCTCCCTTCCTCCTTCTTTTGTGAATAAGGAGAAAGAAACAAACCTATATGTGCCTGCATGTGTGCATGCGCACAGGTACATGCACACACTTTGCAGGGTATACTCATTTGCCAGGGCTGCTGTAATAAACTCCCATAAACGGAGGGCTGAAATCCTGAAATCAACAGAAAGAAACTTAACTCTCACATTTCTGTTTTGTTGTTGTTGTTGTTTTGCTTTTTTGAGGCAAGCTCTTGCTCTGTCACCCAGGCTGGAGTGCAGTGGTGCAGTCATAGCTCCCTGCAGCCTCAACCTCCCAGGCTCAAGTGATCCTCCTACCTCAGCCTCCCGAATAGCTAAGACTAGAGGTGCACACCATCATGCCGAACTAAAATTTTTTTCTTAGTAGAGACAAGATCTCACTATGTTGCCCAGGCTGGTCTCGAACTGCTGAGCCCAAGTGATCCTCCCGCCTCGGCCTCTCAAAGGCTGGGATTACAGGCATGAGCCACCATACCTGGCCACTCTCACATTTCTGGTGGCTAAAAATCAGAAAGCAAGGTGTTAGCAGGGCTGTGCCTCCTCCAAAGGCTCTAGTAACATCTCCCTCTTTGCCTCTTCCAAGCTTTTGGTGTTCCAAGGAACACCAGTAAACCTTGGTGTTCCTTGGCTTATAGACACATCACTACAAACTCTGCCTCCGTTGTCACCTGGTCTTCTTCCCTGTGTCTTCGTTGTGTCCTTGTGTGTCCTTTCCTCTCCTTATAAGGAATCCGGTCATGTTGGATTTAGGGCTCACCCTAAACAGTATGAGCTCATCTTATGATCACATCTATAAAGACTCTATCTCCAAATAAGGTCACATTCTGAAGTTCCAGGTGACACTATCAACCCAGTCAGTGTACAGGGTTAAGACAGAAAGCTAAGACTCTATTGTGAGAGGCATCCCAAATTCAAATACATTAAACGTGAAAAAATGTACATCTGAAACTCCATGACATATGCCTCTTACACAAACACACGCACACACATGATTCAACAATGTAAATGAAAAAATGTGTTCTCAGAAGTGGCCACAGTAATCTTTTGGTGGGATCCCCAGTTGAGGTGCCTCAACTTGGACGGACCAAAGGTACTCACATTCTCCAGAAGTGTTGACATTTCTGGAAAGGCTTTACTCAGGAGGAAGTGGATCCTATGAAATTGCTAGAATTGGGCTTAGTTCATTAAATTGTGAAATAATGGTGGTGAAAATGCTTTGCAAGCAGTCAAATGTGATACAAATAAAGGTCGATGTACATGTGGGTGTCCCTACTTTATGCCCTTAGTGGGGAGGGTCATCCATTTCACACACATACATGTACAAACACACACATAGAGATCATTTAAGGTCAGAAGTTCTAGATCAGCCTGACCAACAGGCTCTACTAAAAATACAAAAAAAAAAAAAAAAAATTAGCTGGGCCTTGTGGCACATGCTTTTAATCCCAGCTACTCGGAAGGCTGAGGCAGGAGAATTGCTTGAACCCAGCAGGCAGAGGTTATAGTGAGCCGAGATGGTGCCACTGTTCTCCAGCCTGGGCGACAGAGCGAGACTGTTCTCTCTCAAAAAAAAAAAAAAAAAAAAAAAAAAAAAAGGTGGGTGTGGTGGCTCACACCTGTAATCCCAGCACTTTGGGAGGCTGAGGTGGGTGGATCACGAGGTCAGAAGATCAAGACCATCCTGGCTAACATGGTGAAACCCCGTCTGTACTAAAAAAAATACAGAAAATTAGCTGGGCATGGTGGTGGGCGCCTGTAGTCCCAGCTACTCAGGAGGCTGAGGCAGGGGAATGGTGTGAACCCAGGAGGCGGAGCTTGCAGTGAGCCAAGATCATGCCACTGCACTCCAGCCTGGGCAACAGAGTGAGACTCTGCCTCAAAAAAAAAAAAAAAAAAAAAAGTCCTTTATCACTGGGGTAAAAGAAAGGGCAATTCCTCTGGGTTGATAAACACAAACTTCGTTATTCATCAGGGGATCCATCAGCTCCCTCTGGGTTTATCTGCCTTAGAGCCCTACACAAGTTTCTCACATGGAGGGTTTTTGTTTTTGCTTTGAGACAGGGTCTCACTCTCTCACCACGGTTGGAGTGCAGTGGTGTGATCACTGCTTACTGCAGCCTCAACCTCGCAGGTTCCGGTGATCCTCCCATCTCAGCCTCCCGAGGAGCTGGAACTACAGACGTGCACTACCACACCAGGTTAATTTTGTATTTTTTGTAGGAGTTTTGCTATGTTGCCCAAGCTGGTCTCGAATTTCGGGTCTCAATTGATGCATCTGCCTTGGCCTCCCAAAGTACTAGAATTACAGGCATGAGCCACTGTGCCAGGCCCCACATGTAGGCTTAATCTATGGAAGGAGAAACTCTGTGATTTGGTCACAATGTCATATACTGTAGAATTGTGTATATTGTTTTGCACTGAGTCAGTCATTTCAAAAGGGGTTAATAGAACTCTATGCCTGGAAGGGAATTTATTCATGATCTCATCTACCCCTCCCACCTTAAAAAAATAAATAAATAAAATAAAAGAGGCCTAGAGAGAAGTGGCTGGCCGGACCATGTGCAGAGAAGGAGTTGGAAGCAGTTTGGGCTGAGGAGGCCCTGAAGGAGATTCTCTGAGGCTCGGCCCTGTGGTTCCCTTTCTCCATCACGCTGCTAAGTTTGGGGTACACACGTTCTCGTTTAGTCTTCACAACAACCCTATGAGGTGAGTGTATTATTATCCCCATTTTATGGATGAGTAAACAGAGGCCACCTGAGGCAATGTCTGGCTCAATACAACGGCTAGTGTTATACAGGTGACCCTGGAGCCTGGGCTCCCAACCACCACCCTGTCCTGCTGCCGAAGCAGAAACAGTGAAGAGGGAGGGGCACCCCGTTAGGAGCCCCTCCACGCCCCATCCCCAGCATAAAATTTCAAAATAAACCAACTGTCTTTATAATACATAAAATAATCAGTAAAGAGAATGTTCTGGAGCTTATGAAAGTGGGACAGGAATTGCAGGGTATGGCGAGGAAAGTTGTCATGTTGCTTTAGGGTCTGAAGCATAACTAGGGGGTCCAGAGGACAGTGCCTCCTGCTCGGTGGATGTGGAGGCCACAGCGCTGTCTTTTCTGCTTTCAGAGTAGCTGACATTCATCATCTAGCAATGTTGCATTCCAGTAACTATATTTCAATTTAGCCATTGCTCCAGATGAAGATTCACTCTGATAGTAACACTAGCCGTAGGGCAAGAGGCTGACTTCCCATGACCGAAAAATGAACCAGATCCTTTGTGCTCCAGATTTTTTTTTTTTTTTCTGAGACAGAGTCTTGCTCCGTTTCCCAGGCTGGAGTACAGTAGCGAGATCTCGGCTCACTGCAAGTTCTGCCTCCCAGGTTCATGCCATTCTCCTGCCTCAGTCTCCTGAGTAGCTGGGACTACAGGTGCTTGCCACCATAGCCGGCTAATTTTTTGTATTTTTAGTTGAGATAGGGTTTCACCATGTCAGCCAGGATGGTCTCCATCTCCTGACCTTGTGATTCACCCACCTCAACCTCCCAAAGTGCTGGGAATACAGGCTTGAGCCACTGCGCCTGGCCTTTTTTTTTTTCTTGGTTTAGATGGAGTCTCACTCTATCGCCCAGGCTGGAATGCAGTGGCACGATCTTGGCTCACTGGGTTCGAGTGATTCTCCTGCCTCAGCCTCCTAAGTAGCTGGGATTACAGGCATGTGCCACCATGCCCAGCTAATTTTTGCATTTTTCATAGAAATGGGTTTTCACCATGTTGGTCAGGCTGGTCTTGAACTCCTGACCTCAGGTGATCTGCCCAGCTCGGGGGAAAATCTCCCAAAGTGCTGGGATTACAGGCGTGAGCCACTGTGCCCAGCCCAGAAATGTTTTCCCAACACATCACAGTTCTTTCACACCAAGTATCTTCTCCCTACTCTATTAGCTACTCACTGCTTATTACCTAAGGATACAGTAATGCTTTTTACTGAATGAAACTAAGGAAACAACGTGGGGGAATTATGTATCGTGTGTTGGAATTATGAAACCATATTCCATGTGGGGATAATTTCTCTGTTGTATTCTGGAAGTTTTCTAGCACTGAATTGGAAACCATAGAATATGGTGCAGGAAGATTTTGCTACGGCATCTCTTAAAATGTAGACATGTCTCATGTTTTTCCTTTTCCACTTTTTCACTCTCTAGCCGACTGATTTTCAGATTAAAGCAAAATTCTAAAACTCCTTTCACAAAGCACAGACCAAAGCAACAATTTGGAAAGGGAAATTATTTTGATTAATGTTGACAAACAATCTGTAATGATGTTGCTATTAGCATACCTTTTTTTCTGGATGAAATATTACATGCAAACCACATTTTAGACCTGGGAGTAAATTTAGCAAAGTCACCATCATTTTAAAGACTGCTCATGTGGTTAGTTATAGATTTGGTATTTTTATGTACTGGGTATAACTAATCGGGCACATATTCTCAAATAGTGACAATGAAGTACAGTGTTCAAGGGAACATTATGGAGACACGAGTCAACCCCCAACACTGAGAGTTTGTAAGTACTCTGCAGATGTAAGTTCTTGGTTTATTATCCACTAAGCTGATTACCTAGTACAGATTCTGTTTGACCTCAAAATCTGCCAAGCAACAGAAGGCTGCCCCTGTAGCCTGCTGTGTCTGGGAGGGGACAGGGACAGTTTCCTCAGGGAATGCACTGGAAATGTTACTCTTAGACTAACCAAGTGTCATAGCTCCCGTAAAAGTACCTTTGTAAAAATTCCACTCTTTATCTGCCCTTCCCTGATGACCCTGCTGGGGTTTCTCTCTCTCATATCGAACAAAAAGCCTACCACAGGCTTTTTGTTTGTTTTTTTCTTTTAGAGATAGAAATGTATTTATGGACAAAATGACAAGATGTCTGAGATTTACTTCAAAATAATATGGGAAGGTAGAGAAGCAGATGGGGAGAAAACTGAAGCCAGGCTGGCCACAAGTTGATCATTGTTGAGACTAGGAGATGGCACCAGGAGTTCGCTATGATTAGAATACTTTG
Organism: Macaca mulatta; assembly: GCF_049350105.2. Lineage (NCBI taxonomy): Eukaryota > Metazoa > Chordata > Mammalia > Primates > Cercopithecidae > Macaca > Macaca mulatta. The sequence continues at coordinate 136,958,172 of NC_133414.1, forward strand.
GGGCTGGCACAGTGGCTCATGCCTGTAATCCCAGCACTTTGGGAGGCTAAAGTGGGTGGATCACTTGAGGTCAGGAGTTTGAGACCAGCCTGGCCAACATGGAGAAACCCATCTCTACTAAAAATACAAAAATTAAAAACAAATACAAAAATTACCCAGGTGTGGTGGTGTGCACCTGTAATCTCAGCTACTTGGGAGCCTGAGGCAGAAGAATCGCTTGAACCCAGGAGGCGGTGTTGCAGTGAGCTGAGATCGCACCACTGCACTCCAGCCTGGGTGACAGAGCAAGACTCTGTCTCAAAAACAACAAAACAAAACAAAACAAAACCAGAATAGTTCAGAGAACATCCTTGAGCACGTGCAGGAATTTCCCTAAGCTCCAGGAGGAACTGTGGGGCTTACACACATCCTACGTTGTATTGGAAGCTATCAAATTGCTCTCCAAAGTATCTGCACAGATTTACATTCCCAAGTCATGCATCTCACCGGAAGCTGAGATTTAATCTTGTCATCCACCTCATTTTAAAAAAGTGGTGTATCTCCTTAGTGTTTCATCTGCCTTATCCTAATCCCTGGTGAGTCTGAGCACCGCTGCATATTTGCTGGTTCTTCAGGTTTTCTTCTGTAAGTTCCCTGTTAATGTTGTCCCAGATTTTAGATGAAATCACAATGAGTTCTCTTTCCTCGTTCCTCCAAGCAGTAGTGTGCAATACCCTACTTGCATTAACTTGTGAAAACCAAGCCAATCTCGCTCTGTCGCCCAGGTTGGAGTGCAGTGGCGTGATCTCGGCTCACCGCAACCTCCTCCTCCCTGGTTCAAGCTATTCCCCTGCCTCAGCCTCCCGAGTAGCTGAGATTACAGGTGCACGCCACCAAACCTGGCTAATTTGTTTTGTATTTTTAGCAGAGATGGGGTTTCACCATGTTGGCCAGACTGGTCTCGAACTCCTGACCTCAGGCAATCTGCCTGCCTCGGCTTCCCAAAGTGCCAGGATTACAGGCGTGAGCCACTGCGCCCGGCCAGACTTTTGCTAAATTTTCAAGATTATCAAATATTGGTAGCTCAAAAATTGGCCCTGGTGGGAATATTTACACCGTGGCAACCAGCAAATGCTACAAATGAGGGCTCCTGTCCCCAGAAAGCTAGTTGTTAAACATTTGCCAGCGTGCACTGCCTCCAAGCATTTACAGCTGGACGCAGCCTGGCTCAAAAAAGCATCAAGGCGAACCTGAGGCACAGGTGTGGGAGGTGCCACTGACTCCCTGACTGGGACGAGAAAAGGCTTCTTGACTGAGTTTCCTGTATTTCCAGCATCAGCTGCTGGAGCATCGGCGAGGTTGGGGAGGGCGGCACCTCCAGCACACCCAGGAGGCCTGCCCTGCTCCTGCAGCAAGGCTAGGTAGAACTGGACACAGGTCCTGGCCTCTGTTCCTTGGTCCTTTCCATTTCTGTTCCAGGCGAGGCCAGCTGGATAATTTGCAGGGGTCAGGGCAACATGAAAATATGGGGCTCCTCATTCAAAAGCTGGAAAAAAGCTTTTTCCTTCCTTTACCTGAGGTCTCTTTCTCCACCAATTATGGTGTCTTTAATTTGTTATTTAATGTCATGTTCTCTTGGGAATGAAGATATTTGTGGGTGAACACAAAACCTCCTACTCGCCTGGGGTCTTGCTTGGTGACTTGGTACACGGAGAGTACATGACCCACCTGGAGCCTCCTCGTGCCTGTGCTCAGGACTCCATTCAAAGAGGAGGACAGCAGTGGTGACTGGGCGGTAACAGAGGGGTGGGAACGTATCCTGGGGAGGTGGGAAGGCCATGGGAGCAAGACCACAGGTGAACCCAGGTGCTGGTTCCCGCCGCACGTGCCATCGCCCCACTGGACTTCGCTTACAGAACACAAATTCCAAGATAACATTATTAATACATTCAAGACAGTAGCTGTAGAGCATCAAACCTGAAGTATGCAGGCTACTAAGTGTGTAGTCCGTGAAGCTGCTTGGGGCCAGGCAGCCCTGTGGCCACTGGGCCTCTGCACTGGGAAACTTACTTTGGGCTAAGAACCTTAAGAACCCAGATGTCTTCACCACTGCAGTGGTCACGGTCTAGGTACAGTCAAGTCAGAAGGTGTAGTCAGGTTTAACAGTCCGTCTTGGCCAGGCGCAGTGGCTCACATCTGTAATCCCAGCACTTTGGGAGGCTGAGGGGCAGATCACTTGAGCCTTGGAGTTCGAGACCAGCCTGGCCAACATGGTGAGACTCGAGACTCCGTCTCTACAAAAAATACAAAAATTAGCTGGGTGGTCTGCTGGAGGCATGCCTGTAGTCTCAGCTACATGGGATGCTGAGGTGGGAGGATCCCTTGAGCCTGGGAGGTCAAGGCTGCAGTGAGCCAAGATCATGCCACTGCACTCCAGCCTGGACAATAGAGAGAGACCCTATATCAAAGAAAAAATGAAAATAAAAAAGAAAAATAAATAAATAAATAATAAAACCGGCTAGGCATAGTGGCTCACACCTGTAATCCCAACACTTTGGAAGGCCAAGGTGGGCGGATCATCTGAGGTCAGGAGTTCAAGATCAGCCCGGCCAACATGGCGAAACCCCATCTCTACTAAAAATACAAAAATTAACCGGGTGTGGTGGTGCATGCCTGTAGTCCCGAGTGGCTGACGCAGGAGAATCGCTTGAACCCAGGAGGCAGAGATTGCAGTGAGCCGAGATAGCACTACTACATTCCAACCTGGACCACAGAGCAAGACTTGGTCTCAATAAATAAATAAATAAATAAATAAATAAATAAAACCATAAAGCTGCAGGATGAAGAAAAAGAGCAATTCCTCCACATCAGGAGCGTAGTATGATTTTATCAGGCTAATTGAAAAAGAAAATCCTGGCCAGGTGTGGTGGCTCACACCTGTAATCCTAGCACTTTGGAAGGCTGGCTTGAGCCCAGAAGCCCACTTTGAGCTCACTTCGGGAGGATCACTTGAGCCCAGGAGTTCAAGACCAGCCTGGGTAACATGGCTGGTCTACAAAAAATACAAAATTAGCTGGGCACGGTGGTGTGTGCCTAGTTCCAGCTACTCAGGAGGCTGGGGCTGGAGGGTTGCTTGAGTCCAGGAGGTCCAGGCTGCACAGACCAGGCTGGGTGACAGAGCGAGACCGTGTCTCCAAAAGAAAGAAAAAAGATCCTCAAGAAGATGGATGTATCTTTCTCACGTACAAATGTCAGGGGACGGGCAGTTCAAGGATGGCCTCTAATGGCTCCAGGGAATCATCAGGGCTCCAGCCTTTCAGCCTTTTGCTCCGCCAGCCTCAAAACCACATCAGGGTTCAGGATAGCCATAGGAGTTCCAGCCGTCACATCCATACTACAGGGAGGGAGGTGGAGGTGGGTGGGATGGCCTATTTCCTGCCCTTTAAGGAAAACTTTCTTTCTTTCTTTTTTTGAGACAGAGTCTTACTCTGTCACCCAGGCTGGAGTGCAGTGGCGCGCTCTCGGGTCACTGCAAGCTCCACCTCCCGGGTTCACGCCATTCTCCTGCCTCAGCCTCCCGAGGTAGCTGGGACTACAGGAACCGGCACCACGCCCGGCTAATTTTCTGTATTTTTAGTAGAGATGGGGTTACACCGTGTTAGCCAGGATGGTCTCCATTTCCTGACCTCGTGATCCGCCTGCCTCGGCCTCCCAAAGTCCTGGGATTACAGGCATGAGCCACCATGCTCGACCTTTTTTTTTTTTTTTTTTTTTTGAGACGAGGAGTTTCACTCTTGTCACCTGGGCTGGAGTGCAATGGCACGATCTCAGCTCACTGCAACCTCCACTTCCTGGGTTCAAGCAATTCTCCTGCCTCAGCCTCCCCAGTAGCTGGGATCATAGGTGCCTGCCACCACTCCCGGCTAATTTTTTTGTATTTTGAGTAGAGACAAGGTTTCACCATGTTGGCCAGGTTGGTCTTGAACTCCTGACCTCAGGTGATCTGCCCATCTCAGCCTCCCAAAGTGCTGGTGGAAAACTTTCATAAAATCCCTCACAACCACACTTTCACTTGTATATATCATAAATACATTAAGGAGCAAAATGAAGGCACAGCCACGGCCACACCTTGGTGTAGTAGAAAATTGGAAATACAGTAAAAGCATTTAGCTGGGCAACAACTTTGTTAGAAACTCATGTTCTGTTACTAAGGAGGGAAAGGGGAATGGATGTTGGGAAGAGTTTATAACCGTTTTCGCCATGGTCACTCATTTCCTTTTTAAGTTTACGGAGGCTGTGAATTCAGGAAAATAAATTGATACCTAATTCCTAGGTCCTTGAGAAGTTCCATTTTAAAATGTTCTCATTCTTTCTAAAAATCAGACAAAAAACTCCGGTGAGAAACTAATTTAGGTTCTGTCGCCTTCATTATTTTTGTATATGTTACTTCCATAGTCTACCTTTCACCCGCTCCTGAATTGCACAGGGAAGCAGTCAAATGACTCAAGGACTTCACCGCAGTTGTACAGAGCTTTGTGCTCTACAGGACAAAAGAATTTTTAAAAACCATACATTTGAGACAGGAATAATAGCAGGTTGATTGCAACAGTATTCATTTCAGCTCTGGACTCTAGAGAAAGCATTTCCAAATGGACATCTTACATATTTTTCTGTTGAAAATAATCAACAGAGAGCTCCTCTCTCTTGTTGACCTATGCTGCAATACAGTATCTGTTCAGGCAGTTGTTATACAGTGTAAGTGGCTTTCTGATGGAAAGCTAATGTTAAAAAAAGCGGGGGAGGGTCTATTTTCTTAGCTCTTTTATATCTTCCTCTTGGAGATTTTTTTTTTTCTCATGTGACAGGTATTGTCTGACAGCCCAGTAACACAAGAAAAACATCACACTTCAGTTCCATTGACTGTGGGGTACTACAACGTGAGTTAACCTTTGTGTATGGTGACCTAGTGATTGAACTGCTAATATTTTATGGGTGGCAGGTCTTCCCTTATGATCAGAGAAGTTTTCAGGGATATTATGATAAACACAAAGACACATCTTATTCACGAATGTCTGTGCTTTATTAAAATAGATTTATCTCCAAGTTAGGGCTGGCTTCTTAACACATTGCTTTCCTACTTAATAATGTAAGGAAGATTTCTTGTCTCTAATCCTGATTTCAGTGATGGAAATCCCACAGACAGACTCAAAACTGTATCATAAGACAAAGTGTCACAAAAGGAAAGTCTGTCATATCTCCTAGCTATGGAAATAGAGTTTAATATACAAGGATGACTGGCATTAAATTCAATGTAAGCTCCAACAAATCTTACCTTTTGTGAGAAATCATTTAATGCCTAAGAGATGCTGCTGGATTGGTAACCTATCTGCTTATGGACTTCAACGTTTTTCCCATTGCTTTGGAAAGCCGTTTCTTGGTGCCTCTCCATTATTTCCCTGAAATGTTTCTGTGCCACCTCTGATAGCCATCTTTTCTGAGTTTCATGGATAGATTGGATTAGCATAATTCCTTTTACGGCATAAGACCATGCTATAGTAGAAGAAAAAATCCTGATGTTCTTAAAATACATTGTCTTTGGATAGAATATTCTTCGCTTAGGAGAAGGGATTCAAAATGGCAGCAGCCGTGTCCTCTAAGTAAAGCTCTGGAAACATCTATTCTTTTATATTTGCTCTGCTGTAGTTTTTATTGGCTGGAGAGCCTCCATTTGTTCTTCCAGATCCATTCTCACCCATGCCATGTGCTCCTTGAGACAGAGAGACTGGCCAGTACTGCATCAAAGGCTTCTGAGCCCTACGGTCATCAGTTTGGTTTGGCCAATGAGAGGCCCTGGCAGAGACTGGAGAGAGGAGAAAGGCGTCAGAATATTGACCCTGGCTTGCTCTCTGCTGTGTTTCTCTAGGAAGGCCACTGCTCCTGCCAGGTGGCCCTCCCCAGCACCAACGGCTCTCTCTGCAGCATTTGGTAATGGCACCCTATCATTGCCAGTTCAGGGCTGTTTCACCATCCTTGTTGGTTTTCTTCAACCTTGCCCAATACCTTGTAAAATAATCTTAATTTTCCCACTGGAGTATGCTATTTATTTCTGCCTGGAACCCTGACTGACATGCAAGTTTTCTAACAACTACCTCAAAAAATGGGGGACAGAGGTTATTTTGCCTCTGACTTGTTTTTAGAAAATATGTTCATCATGAATAGGATTAAAGGCAGTGCCTGTAAACGTTATCTGCTGTTTGTGTTTTACTGCCAGAGTTGTAAATTGCTTACATTTTCTTTCTTTTTTTTTTTTTTTTGAGACAGAGTCTCTATTACCCAGGCTGGCATGCTGTGGCATGATCTCTGCTCACTGTAACCTCTGCTTCCCTAGTTCAAGTGATTCTCCTGCCTCAGCCTCCCGAGTAGCTAGGACTACAAGCATGAGCCACCACACCCGGCTAATTTTTGTATTTTTAGTAGAGATGGGGTTTCACCATGTTGGCCAGGCTGGTCTCGAACTCCTAGCCTCAAATGATCCACCTGTCTTGGCCTCCCAAAGTGCTGGGATTACAGGCCTGAACCACTGCCCCTGGCCAAACTGTTTGCATTTTCACAAGAACATAAAAGAGGAAGGCTATGGTTCTGCAATTCAGCTGGTTCTCAAGGTGGGGTGCTGACATCTTGCTAGAGCATACAGATGTGTGTTACGTGGCGATCCTCCTAGCATCACGGTGGCCCAGGGGCAGATGAATGGAGTACTGAGTAGGCCCCAACCTTGTCAGCATCTTCTTTTCCTGACCCCAACCCTGCCAGGAGCATTAGATCCAGTCAACTCCTTACCTGCTTGCTTCCTTTTCCCATTACAACCCGGCATCCTATCTGCTGACCCTAACATTTCCAGAGAAATTGTGCCAGGCTCCTAAACCAAAGTGCTGCAAGGCCGATGCTAATCACCTGTACTAAAAGGTTGGCTGAGAAAGTAGCTCATATGATCAGATTATTTTTTGAAGTTTATCTGATTAAATTTGGGTTGAAGTTGGCTGGGCGCGGTGGCTCATGCCTGTAATCCCAGCACTTGGGGAGGCCGAGGCAGACGGATCACAGGCTGGTCAAGACCAGCCTGGCCAACATGGTGAAACCCTGTCTCTACTCCAAACACAGAAATCAGCCAGGCGTGGTGGTGCGTGTCTATAGTCTCATCTACTTGGGAGGCTGAGGCAGGAGAATTGCTTGAACCCAGGAGGCAGAGGTTGCAATGAGCCGAGATTGCACCTCCAGCCTGGCCGACGCAGTGAGACTCTGTCTCAAAAAAAAAAAAAAAAAAAAAAAAATTGGTTTGAAGTTGAGTGTATATGGTATTTCTAACTTTCCCCACCATAGGGATGGATTCTTATTTTAAAAGTGTGGTGAGGCCTATAAACTGATCTTTTGGTAAATTCTATTTGCAAGGATCACTTCTTGAAAAAGCCAATCTTAAAATTAGAGTGGGCACTAATATTTAGTTTTAGTCCACAGATCTTTTATAAAAACATCTGTTAGCTTTGAGTCTTTTGTGTCCCAGCAATGCAGATGGAAAGGCTTGGGAGAGGATCACCAGGTTAGGACTTGAAGCACTTGTGGTCCAGTTCCTAAAACGCAAGTGCTGTAACTTCTCTGTCCCTTCCGTCATTTGGAAATAACAACTGCCTGACAACACTGATCAGGATAAAAATGAGATAATGATGGTGAAGTGATCTGCACATTTAAATATCCTAAAAATACAAATGATTTTCTGAAGACTGCCACACACTGGACAAATTTCAGAAAATATACCTTGTTTTTTCTTAAAAGATTGTTAAATGCAAAAATTAATGTAAATGTTAGATACAATTTTCATCTTCATTCATTTGTAAGATTTAACATTTAAAATTCTGCGCAAGATATGCAAATTACAGTCTGAAAGAAAAAAATAATGAAAGAGAAATATCCAACTGTCCTAAGTTTTTTTTTTTTTTTTTTTTTTTTTTTTTTTGTGACAGGGTCTCATTGTCACGTAGGCTGGAGTGCAGTGGCAGGATCACAGCTCACTGCAGCCTTGACTTCCCCACCTTGGCCTCCCAAAATGTTGGAATTACAGACGTGAGCCGCCCTGCCTGGACTTTTTTTTTTTTTTTTTTGAGACAGGGTCTTGCTCTGTAGCTCAGGGTGGAGTGGTTCACTGCAACCTCAACCTCCCAGGGTGACCTCCCACCTTAGCCTCCCAAGTAGATGGGACCACAGGTGCGTGCCACCATACCTGGCTAATTTTTCAAGTTACTTTTGGTAGAGACAGGGTCTCCCTATGTTTGAGACAGCTGATCTCAAACTCCTGGGCTTAAGTGATCCTCCCACTTTGGCCTCTCAAAATGCTGAGATTCCAGGTGTGAGCCACTGTGCCCAGCCTGCTCTAAATTCTTGAGCAAAGTTTAAACGTGTTAGGTTATTGAACTAAAGTAGTCAGGGTGAAAATATCCTGAAGTATAAAATCAAGAAAGTAAAGTTAATCGATTCATTCAACAAATACTTCTTCAGTAACTGTGTGTGCCAGGCACCATTCTAAGTACTCAGGATACATCAGTCAAAATATCTCACATACAGGAGAGGTACTTTCTGTTTACTAGGAAGCTGTTAAAGTTCCAAGTAATGAATGAATACCAGCAGCCAATGAGTTAATGATTTGTAGAATTCATGCTTTACCTCATATGTGGAACCACTGAATAATTTTGTATATCATAAAAACTAAATTTCTTTCTGATTAGCCCCTTTAAAAATTATAGCTTGTGTATTTTAAATTTACAGCTACTATAAATCTGCCATATTGAAGGTACTATTGAATATTGTGATCTTCTTGGTTACACTGAAACTGCTGTGCAGATTTTTCTCTTTGGTCCACTATTTGAATTTGTAGATTGTTTTTGAAGCAAATAAATTATTTGCATGAATCACTTTGGTGAATTTAAGAACTACTCAAATGACGTCATGAATACTTTCAAATATTTTGAGATATTTTTAAACTGAAATGACTGGTAAGAAAGGAACGAAAAATATTTTGGCATTCCTAACTTCACTATTTTGGAATTACTTTCTGTTAACGTCACTTTAGTGTTTGGCAAAAAGGCAGCATATTTTTAATTCCATGAGTATCGTATAATCAAACATGAAATGAAGATTTAGGTTCTAGACTAGTACATTTTGTCTTGTATAAGACTGTGTGGGCTGGGCACGGTGGCTCACGCCTGTAATCCCAGCACTTTGGGAGGCAGAGGCGGCCGGATCCCGAGGTCGATAGTTTGAGGCCAGCCTGGCCAATATGGTGAAACCGTCTCTACTAAAAATACAAAATTTAGCTGGTGTGGTGGTGGGCGCCTGTAGTCCCAGCTACTCAGGGGGCTGAGGCAGGAGAATCGCTTGAACCTGGGAGGTGGAGGTTGGAGTGAGCCAAGATTGCGCCATTGCTCTCTAGCCCAGGAAATAGAGCGAGACTCCATCTAAAAAAAAAAAAAAAAAAGAAAAGAAAAGACTGTGTGTATGGTATGTGTGTGTATAGGTGTGGGTGTGTAATGTGTATGTATGTGTATATATATGTGTGTATATGTGTGGTGTGTGTGTATATATGTGGTATATGTGTATATGTGTATGTGGTGTGTATGTGTGTGTGTGTTGGGAATGGTGGATGTGTAACCTTGTAAGCATATATATATATATGTGTGTGTGTGTGTGTGTGTGTGTATATATATATATATTTTTTTGAGACAGAGTCTTGCTCTGTTGCCCAGGCTGGAGTGCAGTGATGTGATCCCAGCTCACTGCAACCTCTGCCTGGGTTCAAGTGATTCTCGTGCCTCAGCCTCCAGAGCAGCTGGGATTATAGGTGCCTGCCACCATGTCTGGCTACTTTTTGTATTTTGAGTAGACATGGGGTTTCACCACGTTGGCCAGGCTGGTCTCGAACTCCTGGCTTCAAGTAATCCTCCTGCCTTGGCCTCCCAAAGTGCTGGGATTACAGGTGTGAGCCACCGCACATGGCTGTCAGCATTGGAATGGAAAGATCTTTGCTTATACAAACCACAAACTGGGTCAATATCCACTTTGAGGTAATTCACATGGGTTAGACTTAGAACATATTTGAGGTTGACCAGACGTCAATACTGCTTCTCAGCTTTCCAGGTGTTCTCATTGAGACACGTCTTGCCCCTCAGTGAGTCACTCATTTTTTCCACTGTCTCCAGTCTGCCTTTCTCCTTCCTCCTTGCTCAGCAAATCATATTCACCTGCAAAACACAGTCACTGCCCATCTCTATTTTCCAAGGGAACTGCAAGGCTTGCCTCCACTGTGTCCTATGCTGGGACGTTACTCATTTGATTATTTGGTATGGAATGTGCCTCTCTGTCCTGAAACATTCATAAAATTCAATTTTCCACTAACTTGACTAGGGTTTCCTCACCTTTTCTCTGTTACGGCCTGTTCAGAATAATTTTAAAATGCATAACAGAAATGAGATTACAAGGAAGCCAATTAAATTGAAATACAGTTATTAAAGTGTTTTTTAAAATCTGTGATATTAACTGAAGTACTTGTTACTTACATTTTTTTTTCTTTTTTTTGAGATGGAGTCTTGCTCTGTTGCCCAGGCCAGAGTGCAGTGATGTGATCTCAACTCACTGCAACCTCCACCTTCCGGGTTCAAATGATTCTCCTGCCTCAGCCTCCCAAGTAGCTGAGATCACAGGCATGTGCCACCACACCCAGCTAATTTTTGTATTTTTAGTAGAGACGGGGTTTTACCATGTTGGCCAGGCTGGTCTTGAGCTCCTGACCTCAGGTGATCCACCTGCCTTGGCCTCCCAAAGTGCTGGGATTACAGGCACGAGCCACTGTGCCCAGCCTTTTTTTTTTTTTTTTTTGAGACAGAGTTTTGCTCTGTCACCCAGGCTGGAGTGCCGTGGTGTGATTTCAGCTCACTGCAGCCTCCACCTCCCAGGTTCAAGTGATTCTCCTGCCTCAGCCTCCCAAGTAGCTGGAGTACAGGTGCCCACCACTACATCCCGCTAATTTTTTTTGACTTTTTAGTAGAGACTGGGTTTCACCATGTTGGCCAGACTGGTCTCGAACTCCTGACCTCATGCGATCTGCTCGCCTCCACCTTCCAAAGTGCTAGGAGTGCAGGTGTGAGTGACCACGCTCAGCCCAGCTGAAGTATTTTTTTTTTTTTTTTGAGATGGAGGCTCTCTCTGTTGCCCAGGCCAGAGTGCAGTGGCGTGATCTTGACTCACTGCAACCTCCACCTCCTGGGTTCAAACGATTCTCCTGCCTTAACCTCCTGAGTAGCTGAGATCACAGGCATGTGCCACCACACCCGGCTAATTTTTGTATTTTTAGTAGAGACAGGGTTTCACCATGCTGGCCAGGCTGGTCTTGAACTCCTGACTTCAAGTGATCCTCCTGTCTTGGCCTCCCAAGGTGCTGGGATTACAGGGGTGAACCACCATGCCCGGCCTGAAGTACTTCTTTAATAACCTATTCAATAATGTAATAAGATCTTAAAAAATCTGTGATTTCTATTGGTGTCAGTGCCACAGATGTGTTAATACTACTGTAGTGTGTTGACTACACAGACTATTGTTATAAATACTGCATTTCAGTTAAAAGTTAGAAGAAATAAAGATGTATTTTCTTTCCATCCAAATTCATGGGCCCCTTCAGGGCATGGAGACCCTAAGTTAGGGATAGTCCCCCACTGGACTGTTGGCCCCTGATGTAGATACAGCTTTACCTGTCTCTGCATTGCTGTTCTCAGCACAGTACCTGATATGGGGTCATTCCTCAGTAAATGCTACCTGGATTAAATGAAACACAGAGCAAGGAAACCAACATTTATCAAACACTTAGGAGTATTGCCAGGCCTTTCAGCTCCTAAGTCTCATTGGACCCTCCATAACTGCCAGGGAAGTATCACCCTGAATTTTTCAGATGAGGACACTGAGGACACTGGCACTCACAGAGGACAGGAGGATTTCAACTCAGCGCTGTTTGACTCCAAAGTTCATGCGCTCTCTGCTCACAGCTTTGCCTCTTACAAAACTTCCCCAGATAAGATCACAAGTGAAGTTGTTTCAGACACTCAGTGTTTCCAAACTTCTTAAAAAGACACAACAGCCAGGCGCGGTGGCTCACACCTGTAATACCAGCCTGTGTTCCCAGCTATTCGGAGGCTGAGGCAGGAGAATCGCTGGAACCTGGGAGACAGAGGTTGCAGTGAGCTGAAACTGTGCCATTGCACTCCAGCCTGGGCAACAAGAGCGAAACCTTGTCTCAAAAAAAAAAAAAAAAAAAAAAAGACATAGTAATGGCTGGGTTCGGTGGCTCACGCCTATAATCCCAACACTTTGGGAGTCTGGAGAATTACCTGAGCCCAGGAGTTCGAGACCAGCCTGGATAACATGGTGAAACCCTGACTCTATAAAAACTACCAAAATTGGCCAGGTGTGGTGTCTATAGTCCCAGCTACTCAGGAGGCTGAGCCTGGGAGGTTGAGACTGTGGTGAGCTATGATCACAACACTGCACTCCAGCCTCAGCGACAGAGTGAGACCCTGTCTCAAAAAAAAAAAAAGAGACTCAATACAACTTCAACATTTTCCCCCCTAATTCCATAAGTCTAGCTTACAGGGATACTTAGTTGAAAAATCCACAAAAATTTCTTAGTCTGGATATAGAGTAACTGTGTTCCTCTTAGTACAAATTTATACCCATCAGATGAGACCAGTCCTAGCACAGACCAGGATTTTGAAATGTCAAACAAGCTGTATTTTGTCTGATGCTTCACAAGCATATCTGGTCCTCTCAGAAGAGATTATTTTTGCAGGCAGATTTGTGGTGGACATGGAGGAAGGTCACAGGATGGTACCATGTTCTACAAAACCATGTCCTGTACTGCCTGGGTACAGATTAGGCAACATTATTACATGCATTTCTTTCTTTCTTTCCTTCCTTCCTCCCTCCCTCCCTTTCTTTCTTTCTTCCTTCTTTTTATTTTATTTTATTTTTTTTGAGACAGAGTATCGCTCTGTCACCCAGGCTGGAGTGCAATGGCATGATCCTGGGTCACTGCAACCTCTGCTTCCTGGGCTCAAGCAATTCTCTTGCTTTGGTCTCTTGAGTACCTGGGATTACAGGCACCCACCACCACGAATGGCTAACTTTTTGTATTTTTAGTAGAGATGGGGTTTTGCCATGTTGACCAGGCTGGTCTCGAACTCCTAACCTCAGGTGATCCACTTACCTGGGCCTCCCAAAGTGCTGGGATTACAGGAGTGAGCCACCACGCCTGGGCTGTTACGTTGCATTTTCTACTGTTAAGAGGTTTTTTCCACTGGGGAATCATGTTGATCACACACAGAGAGTGGAAGATGTTGCAGTTTATACAAATGACATTTTTTGCAATGTGTCTGAGAACATGTTCTTTTAACAACTGAACATTTCTAACATTTCTTTTGAAGGAAACACCCATTTTATAACACTTTTTACTTAAAAGCACAGATCCCTTAAAAGACCCTAAGTAAGCTGGATCCGTTACCATTTCCTTCACCTGAGCGCCTTCGACTTCCCTTAGCTGCAAATGTCCACCTCTGGGGGGCCTCCACAGCCTGATCTTTCCGTTCTAGGCCTGATTATGGACTGCTAAGCCTTTTTGGAGAAAGTGGTTTCTTGTCGCTCTTCTTTTTTTCATTCTTCTTGATTTGCTTCCCCCTAACTATTGTCCCAAATCTCCTCCAGTTCCCAGAGCAACCCTCAGCAGGAGGCTCTGCGCTTGATTCACCGAGGGGGAGGAAGGATTTGAAGTCCACCCCATCACCTCTGTCTCCCCCACCAAAACCTCCCTAGAGCTGCTTTTCACAGCTTCCTCTCCACGTTTCTCAGGAAGACAGGGCTTTCTTGCTTGCCAACACAAATCACTGTGCTCTGAATTTTACCTCCCTTTTGGATTTCAGTCCTTTTACCCCCTCTACATCTCTCCTCCATTTACAAAAGGGCTCAGATATGCCCATTCTTTAAAATAAATACCTAAAATAAAACAAAACCTTTCCCTTATTTTTGTTACTGCCCCAATCTATTCTTATATCTCCTGGTTTCCTTTCACCGCCAGACGTCTTGGACTTGTGGTTTATAATCACATGGCTTCAGTTTTTGAAACTTGGCTTCTCTCCCTACCATCCTACTGAGAACTGTTCTCTAGAAGGTCACCGAGTCTCTTGTTTGTCAGATCCAGTGACCTTTCCTCACTTCTAATGCTCGAAATCTGTAGCATCTGACAGTTTTTATTACCATGTGCTTGAGGCTCACTGTACCCTCGGCTTCCAGAACACTGTACTACCAGCTTCATCTCCTACCTTTCTGACCACTCTTTGTTTTTTTTGTTTTGTTTTGTTTTTTTCCCCTTTGGTAGTTCTTTCTTACCCACTCCTGTGGCTTCCATAATAAATTCTACATAGAGAGCTCCCTGATGTTGATCTCCAGGATTGCCCTACACATTTCAGACCAGCATTCCCCCCATCGGCCACTCCCTTCCTCCTGAGTCCAGGATCTCCTGATTCAAGGGTCCACATCTCCTGTGACCCAGTTCCTCTCTTGTGTGTCCCACTGTTGCACATACTGCCATCACTCAGAGTTCACAGACTTTTTTTTTTTTTGGTGACAGGATCTTGCTATCTTGCCCAGGCTGGAGTGCAGTGGCATGATTATAGCTCACTGCATCCTTGAAATCCTGGGCTCAAGCAATTCTCCCTCCTCAGTCTCCTGAGTAGCAAGGACAACAGGTATGAGCCACTGAGCCTGGCAGGTTAAAAATTATTTTTTGTAGCCATGGGGTCTCACTATGTTGCCCAGTTTGGTCTTGGATTCCTGGCCTCAAGTGATCTTCCACCTTGGCCTTCCAAAGTGCTAGAATTACAGGCATGAGCCACTGCTCCTGGCCCATTCTCTGACTTTTGATTCTTTCTTCTGCCCCAGAGTTAAGTCACTGGCAAATCCTGAAGATTGCACTGTCTCCCATTTCACTCCTGGCCCTCCTTTCCATTCCCACAGCTACTTTGGTTTTAGGTCCTTGTCTCTTCTCTGTCCCTGTTTCTACTTCTGCCCTCATTTGTCCCACAGACATTCCAGGTAAAGGCTGGTAGCTCCAATACTGGCACCTTCCTGCTCAAAACCTCTTTATGGCTTTCTACTGTTAATGGAACTAAAGATCCATTTTTTTCTACTGTTAATGGAACTACAGATCCAAATTTTGCATTCAAAACTTTCACAAAAATGCAATATGGAATTATAAACTCTACAGTTAGTCTGGGAAAAACTGAAACGAAAGCCAGAACAAACTATCAACAAAACTATACTGTCTCTACACTTTACTACAAAGGTCCTTTTTTTTTTTTTTTTTTTTTGAGATGGAGTCTTGTTCAGTCACCCAGGCTGGAGTGCAATGGCGCGATCTCGGCTCACTGCAAGCTCCACCTCCCAGGTTCACACCATTCTCCTGCCTCAGCCTCCCGAGTAGCTGGGACTACAGGCACCCGCCACCACGCCAAGCTAATTTTTTTTTTTTTTGTATTTTTAGCAGAGACAGGGTTTCACCATGTTAGCCACGATGGTCTCGATTCTCCTGACCTCGTGATCTACCCGCCTCAGCCTCCCAAAGTGCTGGGATTACAGGCATGAGCCACTGCGCCTGGCCTTTTTTTTTTTTTTTTAGATAGCGTCCTGCTCTGTTGCCCAGGGTGTAGTACAGTAGTGCCATCATAGCTCACTGCAGCCTGGACCTCCCAGGCTCAAGCAATTCTCCTGCCTCGGCCTCCCAGAGTGCTAGGATTAGAGGCATGGGCCACTGCACCGAGTCTAATATAAGGTTTCTGAAAAGGAAATTAAAAACCCCACAAAGACAGTGTATACTTTTTTCCAAATGAAATATTTCTCCGAATCCAAATACACATAAGTAGAATGTTAGTTTGGTCAGTGTGCCAATCAGCAACAGTTCTGTAACTGTTACAATGCCCCATCTGCTGTATTTATTGATGATATCTTTTTAATTCAAATATAGTGGAACATTTGACTGTGGAATCAAGAGTTCTGTGCTCTGCTGGGCACGGTGCTATGTGCCTGTAATCCCAGCATTTTGGGAGGCAGAGGCAGGAGGATCGTTTGAATCCAGCAGTTCAAGACGAGCCTGGGCAACACAGACTTTGTCTCCACTAAGAGTTTAAAAATTAGCCGGGTATGGTGGAGCATGTCTGTAGTCCTAGCTACTGGGAAAGCCAGGGTGGGAGGATCACTTGGGCCGCGGGGGTTTGAGGCAGCAGTGTGCTATGATTGCACCACTGCACTCCAGCCTGGGTGACAGAGTGAGATCTTGTCTTTACAAAAATAAAAAAATAAAAAAACATTTGAAAAAGAGTTACGTGTTCCTGTTCGAATTGCAGAGTTAATTTGTCTAGCTCTTGTTAAGACACTTAACATCTTTAGGCATTAATTTCCACATCTGCAAGCTTTCGGGGTTTGAGGGCTGTTTTGTCAGTAGTTCTCAATACTGGCTGCACGTTTCAGTTACCTGGGGAGTGGGTTTAAAACATATCCATAGGTTGGGCGCAGTGGCTCACGCTGGTAATCCCAGCACTTTGGGAGGCTGAGGCGGGTGGATCATGAGGTCAGGAGATCAAGACCATCCTGGTTAACACAGTGAAACCCCGTCTACCAAAAAATACAAAAAAAAAAAAAAAAAAAAAAAAAAAAAATGCCGGGCGTAGTGGTGGGTGCCTGTAGTCCCAGCTACTCGGGAGGTTGAGACAGAAGAATGGCATGAACGTGGGAGGCGGAGCTTGCAGTGAGCCGAGTTCGCGCCACTGCACTCCAGCCTGGGGGACACAGCAAGACTCCATCTCAAAAACAAAAAACAAAAAACATAAAACATATCCAAGCCCAGGCCCCTCTCTTAGGGATTGTTTCGATAGGACATCTGTCTCTCTCTTTTTCTCTCTCTCTCTATATATTTTGTTTGTTCATTTGTTTTTTTAGATAGAGTCTCACTCTGTTGCCCAGGCTGGAGTGCAATGGCATAGTCACGGCTCACTGCAACCTCCACCTCCTGGGTTCAAATGATTCTCGTGCCTCAGCATCCCGCATAGCTGGGGTTAAAGGCAGGTGACACCACGTCCGGCTAATTTTTGTATTTTTAGTAGGGACGAGGTTTCACCATGTCGGCCATGCTGGTCTCAAACTCCCGACCTCAGGTGATCTGCCTGCCTCGGCCTCCCAAATTGCTGGGATAACAGGCATGAGCCACTGCGCCTGACCTATAATTACAGGTCTTTCTTTCTTTTTTTTTTTTGAGACAGAGTTTTGCTATTGTTGCTCAGGCTGGAGTGCAATGACACAATCTCAGCTCACTGCAACCTCCGCCTCTGGAGTTCAAGAGATTCTCTTGCCTCAGCTTCCCAACTAGTTGGGATTACAGGCACGCACCACGACGCCTGGCTAATGTTTTGTATTTAGTAGAGACGGGATTTCACCATGTTGGTCAGGCTGGTCTCGAACTCCTGACTTCAGGTGATCCACCCGCCTCGGCCTCCCAAAGTCCTGGGATTACAAGGGTGAGCCACTGCGCCTGGCCATAATTATGGTTATTTCTATCTTACTCTTTTTTTCTCTATGCTGTAGTTTCCTCACTAAGATGTGTCTTATCTTTGTGGGCTTCTTATTCATAGGTACGTGATATTCACTATTTACTCAATTGAGGAAGGAGTTAATAAACTTTATCCTAGTGATATCCCATTTCCTTACCAAAATAAACTACAACTCAAGCAAAACAAAAACACCTAATTCTGTGATTCCTGGTAGCTTGTAACTGAGAGGTTCTGCAGTCTGAATTCAGGAAGGGGAAGCTGGAGGAATTCAGGACCTCTTAAAGAAAATATTTTCAAAGTTGAAATGTTGGCCTAACTATTGTTCTTAACATAGTAACATGGTGTTTGATCTGATCTACAATTGTGTTAATTATACATTAATTATAAATACAGCTCATATATATAAATATATATGAGAATGTTAAGTTTTGCAGGCAAAAGACTTGCAGTTTAAACTCAATTTATTGAATAAATAATGTTGCTCTGGGCAGACGAGGATTGTCGAAAATATCTACACTATAGGAATGGCTATGAGAATAAAATATGCCAATAAAATATGTTGCTGGAGAGGGGAATCTATAAGATACAGCATTATTCTTTGCTGGCCATAGTGAAGCTATACACACATTCCTGACCATATTTATGCAAAGAGAAAGCTAGAACACCATGAACAGTTTTAATAAATGAAGTCCCATTAAAATTTTAAAAATCTGATTAAACTCTGAATTATGGTCCTCCTGTTGAACCTGAGGTATCCAACTGTTAAATGCCCTTTGGTAGTAGTATAGGTTTTTTCTCTAATAGATAACTTTTAAATTTACAGCTTTTAAAGAGTTGCTGTCTTTTATGATCTTTCAAATTCTTTTTTTTTTTTTTTTTTTTTTTTGAGACGGAGTCTCGCTCTGTCGCCCGGGCTGGAGTGCAGTGGCCAGATCTCAAGCTCACTGCAAGCTCCGCCTCCCGGGTTCACGCCATTCTCCTGCCTCAGCCTCCCGAGCAGATGGGACTACAGGCGCCCGCCACCTCGCCCGGCTAGTTTTTTGTATTTTTTAGTAGAGACGGGGTTTCACGGTGTTAGCCAGGATGGTCTCGATCTCCTGACCTCGCGATCCGCCCGTCTCGGCCTCCCAAAGTGCTGGGATTACAGGCTTGAGCCACCGCGCCCGGCTGATCTTTCAAATTCTATCTTCTCCTCACAAAATTTTAAGTATGAAAACTACAAGGTAAAGTCCCACTGGGAAAAAACAAAGATCTCTTGCTAGAAAAATTTCCCATACTCATGGGGTTTTAACAAATGGCTGGCTTATTTTGGCTATTTGGTTATTTTTACAGTACAAAAAGAAAGAAATACACATATCTGTTTAGAACTTGGTCCCAGGGGATTCTCCTAAGCAGTATTTTTTCCATAGCTGTAATTTATCCTCGGCCTGAAGATAGGTAAGGCTTATTTACAGAAATAAGGCTTATTAGGAAAGGTTTATTTCTAATTTACAGAAAAGGTATCCATAAGAAGGTTGGATTTTCCCAAGACTAGCGCCAGTAAGTCGTGGAGGAGAGCAAGACGCAAGGTCTCCATTACTTTTCATGGCGTGTCTATCTACGTACGCACACATGTACCATGCACAGAGCAACGAGAAATATACACATACATCCATATACACGGATAGCCCCAGCAAAGGCAGGGGTAAAAATCGGACACTGCAAAACATAAATTTAAAAAATCAAACCATCACAAAGCACCTAGAGCTTTGTCTTCCCTGGTGTTTTATGAAGAGCTTCAAAGTCCTTAAGAAAAAGTAAAGCAGCATTTGGGTTATACGTAGATCGCTTAGGCTACGTGAGACCTGGGGGTTAACTTAAAACTCCGGCGCATGTGTCGCAGAGACGAGGCAAAGCGCGCCTCCAGACACTGACGAGGACGCCCTCCGGGCCGCCGTCAGCCCGCGCCCCCGAGCGCCACGCACCCCACGGCGGTCCGGCACCCTCAGGCCCACAGCGGTCCGCGGAAGGGAACCAGCGCGGGGCCAACGCGCGCCACCGACTCACAATCGAGGCCGCACTCCGGCTGACGTCACCCTCTTTCGACCCGCCCCCTGAGCCCGGAATGAGGCGGCCGCTCATTGGCTGCGCCGCCGGCGGCCTCGGGGCCAATGACAGGGCGGCGAGCGTCTGGGTCCGGCCTTGACGTTGTGCCGCTCGCCGCGGGGTTTATTTGGCTCCGGGTCCCTCGGCTGCCGCCATTAGGGGTCCGCAGCCCCGCGGCCGCCTCCCACACCTCACTGCCCCCGCCCCCCGGGGCTCCCCAGCCTCCGCGCCTCCTCTCCGCCCCTCTACCCCGGCCTCCGGCAGCCAGGAGCCGCGCGCGGACCCGCGGAGACCATGTCCTGACTGAGGGGAGAAGGCGGAGGCGGCAGCAGCGGGGCGGGCGGCGGCGCGGAGGGAGGCGGAGAGGGGACGGGCTCGACTCGTCGCCGCGGGCTGCGCGGGGAGTCGCCGCCGCCGCCGCCGCCGCCGCCGCCGCCAAGCGCCCGTCGGACGGGGAGGAGGAGCAGGAGCTGGAGGGGGAGCCGCCGCCGCCAGGTAACCGGGCCCTGGGGGGCGCCCCACCGCGGCCTGCCGGGTCCCTCGCTTCCAGGCGGCGCCCAGGTTGCTGGGCCTCCCGGGCTGCCCGCCCGCCCGGCACCCCGGGGGCGGCCGCGTCGCAGGCGCGGGGAGGGCAGGGGCCCGGGCCGCCGCTGTCGGCCCTTCCATCTTAGGCGCTCCGGGTGCGGGGACGGCCCAGGGGCTGTGGGAGGGCGGGTCCGCCCAGCTTGTTTACCGACCGCCGGCCGGCCGCGGCTGGACGCCGTGCGGGTCCCGCCGCCGCTCTTCCGCCAGATTTCCCCACAACTTCTTTTCCTGCCGGAGACGGGTTAGCTAGTGGGGTTTCGGTCCCATTCCGCAATAGGCCGTAAACACTTGGGTCCATCGCCACAAGTTGGTTCTGGTCTCCAAACTTGTGTTTCAGTCCCTCGGCCACTTGCTTTCCACCTCCTGCGGTGGCCTCCAGTTGCCATTTCTAGGAAAATAAAGGTGGGGGACGACGAGGCGGGTGGGGAGGAGGAGCTGGAGCTAGTGGAAAGATTCGTCTACCCCTTCTGTTCTAAGTAACGAGTGTTCAGTGCAAGGATCTGTTTCTTCTCTGCTGTGGTTTGGTGCGGGTCATTTCACAGACAAAAGAACTGTAGTGAATGCTGGCATTAAGCGCAGGGAACAGGCAGTTTAGGTTAAGCCTGGAAGTTTGAACCGGCCCATTATCTTTGAGGTACACTGGTGTTTTGAAACTCTCTTGCTGAGAATTGTGTATTTCCGTCAGTTGATTACCCTTTTCTATAACTCCGTAGACTGTCGATTTAAGCGCCGCCCCATTTTACCAGTATTTTGGTTTCACCGTGTTTATGATGATGTTAATAAATCTAATATGCAAAAATACCGTTTTAGGAACACAATTCGAGTTTTTTTTTTTTTGAGACGGAGTTTCGCGCTTGTTGCCCAAGCTGGAGTGCAGTGGCGCTATCTCGGCTCACTGCAACCTCCACCTCCTAGGTTCAAGCGATTTTCCTGCCTCAGCCTTCTGAGTAGTTGGGACTACAGGAATGCGCCACCACGCCCGGCTAATTTTGTATTGTTAGTAGAGATGGGGGTTTCTCCATGTTGGTCAGGCTGGTCTCGAACTCCCGACCTCAGGTGATCCGCCCGTCTCTCGGCCTCCCAAAGTGCTGGATTTAGGCGTGAGCCACCGCGCTTGGCCTGAGAGAAATCTTTAACTGGGACCTATTCTGTAAAGAGTGATTTCTTTACCTGTGTGTTTTAGTTAACATCACTTGTGCAGTATCCAGCAGTACCCCTGTTTTGATCAAACATGGATGACTCAGTGTACAAAACATAAACCAGGGGAAACCATAAGGAATTTTGATCTCGCCTTGTGCCAAGGCTCTTGGGAAAGTCATCTGAACTATGGGAGAAATAAAGCTGGATTTTGTCTCCTTGTTATTATTTTGAGTTAAATGAAGTAATTCTAAAAAAATTTAGAATCCTCTTGACTTTTGGCTCTAAAGGTAGGCAGGCTCTTTATACTAAAATTTCATAACATTGTTTTTATTGGGCTGTTGGGGGTTTACGAGATAGTAGGACAGTAATGACACATTTTGCTCTTTTGAGGAGGATGTTATTTGAATGTCATGAAGGATTTTATTTCTGTTGCTGTTTTAGCGCCTTTTATTAATGCCTCAGAGCATTGGGACACCCATTTATTTACTCTTGAAATGTGCTTGGGTATGATGAACTCATTCATAGTAATATATTTTAAGCTCGTGGCCTTGATCCATGTCTGTACGCTGATAGGGGTTATGGCATGTCACATTTAAAGTCTGAGGATTAACATAGTTTTGGAACTCATGATCCATTTGTACAATATTTGAGGGAAATTGCTTCATATGTGTAATTGATACAGTGAGAGCTTGTTCATGTGCTTTATAATAAATGTAAACTTTAAATGTGAATTACAGAAGTAGACCACTGACCTGGCCGGTGGCTCTTGCCTATAATCTCAGCACTTTGGGAGGCTGAGGCGGGCGGATCGCCTGAGGTCAGGAGTTCGATACTAGCCTGGGCAACATGGTGAAACCCCGTCTCTACTAAAAATATAAAAAAATTAGCTGCGCATGGTATCGTGTGCCTGTAATCCCAGCTACTCGGAAGGCTGAGGCAAGAGAATCCCTTGAACCGCGGAGGCGGAGGTTGCTGTGAGCCGAAATCGAGCCACTGCACTCCAGCCTGGGTGACTGAGCGGGACTGCATTTGAAAACAACACAAAACAAAAGTAGACCACTATTAATTTGGTTCAGGTTTTTTTTTTTTCCCTCCTCCTCCTCCTTTTTTTTCTTGAGACGCAGTCTCGCTCTGTCGCCCAGGCTGAAGTTCAGTGGTGCGATCTTGGTTTACTGCAAGCTCCGCCTCCCGTGTTCACGCCATTCTCCTGCCTCAGCCTCCTGAGTAGCTGGGACTACAGGCGCCTGCCACCACGCCCGGCTAAGTTTTTGTATTTTTAATGTCACGGGGTTTCACCGTGTTAGCCAGGATGGTCTCTATCCTCCTGACCTCGTGATCTGCCCTCCTCGGCCTCCCAAAGTGCTGGGATTACAGGTGTGAGCCGCTGCGGCCAGCACCCCCTGCCTTTTTTTTTGTTTTTGAGACCTAGTCTCATCACTCTGTTGCCCAGGCTGGAGTGCCGTGGCGTGATCTTGGCTCACTGCAACCTCCCCCTCCCGGGTTCAAGCGATTCTTTTGCCTCAGTCTCCCGAGTAGCTGCTGGAATTACAGGCGCGTGCCAACACGCCCGGCTAATTTTTGTGTTTTTAGTAGAGATGGGGTTTCACCATGTTGGCCAGGCTGGTCTTGAGCTCCTGACCTCAAATGATCATCTACCTGCCTGGGCCTCCCAGAGTACTGGGATTACAGGCGTGAGCCACAGTGCCTGGCCTGATTTGGTTCAGTTTTATTATTTGGGCATTGCTGCTTGCCTCTTCCTTTCCAATAATATTCTCTTGTATCTGGGCTTTGTATACTTATCCTCTCATTGATTTGGTATTTGATTTGGAATATTTGTGCTCCATTTATGCTTCGGGTAAATGCTTGCACATTTCAACACTCTTACCCCTCACATCACAACATAAGGACTTACAGAAAACTCCTTTATACAGGCAAAATAAAGTTCAAACTTCTTGGTGTGGTGGTCAAGTTTCTCTGTAGTCTGGCACTGATCCATTCTTTAGTCCTAACTCTAATTTCTTTGAGAATCCCTAACTCTAGCCACACTAACTTGCTTGTTGTTCCTATGAAGTCCTTCCTCTTGGCCTTTCTTTATGCTATTCTTTCTGTTTGAAATCCTCTCTGCTTGTATTCATGGAGACTGTGTTCTGGGCCAAAAGAGGTCCTGTCTCTAGAGAAGTCTTTTTTGACTACTTTAACCCCAAGGGCTCTATTCAGTCTTCTCTTGTGTGAGACTTTCTTTCCTTAGAATATGCTAGCCTTGATTTCAGTATGTTTCTATTTTGCTTCCCAATTAGTGTTTTAAGACCTCTGCCAAATGGGTATAATTCTATACCCAGTATCTATCTGTGGAGACAATATATTCAACACTGAAATATGGATACATGGTCTGACAAAGTATTTTTGGTTATAGAGGTATTCTAGGATATGCAGTTTGTACTGTAGTTGGTGTTTCTGGGACTTTGATGGTTTATGAGACAAATATTTGAAATTATGGCTGTCTCTTTAAAAATTTGGTTGGTATGTTTATATCTATTATCGCATACTTCTTTGCCTATAGAGGATGTTCGACATTTTGATAGTGTTTGTGTCATTAAAATAAAAATTAAATATCATGTTTTTCTGGTTTACTTCAGATTTGGGTCTGGGGCAGTTACTTGGGTCTTGGATGCTAAGTTTGGCCATTCCATATTGTATGGAGGTAACATTTAGCATCATGGGAAGGAGAAAATCTGTAGCCTCAGTTTGTATTCTTAACCTCACATGTTGGCAGCATGTGTCACTGATGATAAGGCAGATGAGACAGGAGAATATGTGATTCACTACTGCTACCTGTCAACAGTCTTGGATGAAAAATTAGCCGGTCCACAGGATTTTTGTATACCAAGGATAACACATGTAATTATGTAGTACATAGGTGAATGCTGATGCATTTGGAAAATAGTTGTGTGTGTTTCTCTTGTGTGAGTAGGAGATATGGTGTTTTATGGGTACACAGTCTCTTGACACTAAACCATCTTGACTTACCTACTGCATCTATGTGGAAACTTGTCCTCTTTCTCCAGTTCAGTAAAATATTTTTTCCCTTGAAATTGATTTTTAGAAAGTATATAAAAACTCATTTTTTCAAGTGTCAGAAAGCTTTTAGCATCATCGAAGTTAAAATGACTGTTCATAAACTTTTCAGAAATACTAGGCATTTTTACTTAGGCTACTAGATTTGTAAAAGGCATTTTCATAGAATTACACCAGTGATTTCACTACCTGAAAAATCTGGATCCGTAAGCATTCTTTGCTTTTTGGAAGGGTGGTATTTTGGTTAATTCCATGAAGTTTTTGACAGGAGCCCTAAGTTTGAATTTTAAAATGGGGGTTGGCCAGGTAAATTGAATATAAAGTTGATATTTTTTCTGCTGCCTAGTTAATTAGATTAAACAAATTTTTTTTTGAGACAGGGTCTTGCTCTGTCTCCCAGGCCAGAGTGCCGTGCTGATCATGGCTCACCAAACTGTCCTCCCACCTTAGCCTCCCAAGTAGCTGGAACTACAGGTGTGCACCATTGTGCCTGGCTTTTTAAAGAAATTTTTGTAGAGACAAGGTCTCCCTATATTGCCCCCAGGCTGGTCTGAATTCCTGGGCCCAGCCAGTCCTCTTGCCTTGGCCTCCCAAAGTGCTGGGATTTATAGGCATGAACCCCTGAGCCCAGGTTAGATTTTTTTTTTTTTTTAATAGGGTCTCACTGTTTCCCAGGCTGGAGTGCATGGCATGATCACAACTCACTGCAGCCTTGGCTTCCCAGGCTCAAGCTATCCTCTCACTTTAGCCTCCCCAGTATCTGAGACTACAGATGCATGCCACCATGCCTGGCTAAATTTTTTTTTTTTTTAGATGGAGTCTCTCCCTGTCGCCCAGGCTGGAGTACCATGGCACGATCTCTGCTCACTGCACCCTGCACCACCCGGGTTCAAGCGATTCTCCTGCCTCAGCCTTCAGAGTAGCTGGGGTTACAGGCACGTGCCACCATGGCCAGCTAATTTTTTTGTATCTTTAGTAGAGATGGGGTTTCACTGTGTTGGCCAGGCTGGTCTCGAACTCCTGACCTCATGATCTGCCTGCCTCAGCCTCCCAAAGTGCTGGGATTACAGGCATGAGCCACCGCGCCCGTCCTTGCCTGGCTAATTTTTGTGTTTAGTTGTGGTGAGCCACTGCGCCCGGCCCTAAATATTTTAGTAATGAAAAAACTACTACCCAGGTGTGGTGGCATGTGGCTGTAGTCACAGCTACTTGGGAGGCTGAGGTGGGAGGATTGCTTGATCCCAGGAATTCGAGTCCAGCCTGGGTATTAGTTTGTTTTCACACTGCTATAAAGAACTACCAGCCGGGCGCGGTGGCTCACTCCTGTGATCCCAGCACATTAGGAGGCCTAGGTGGGTAGATCACAAGATCAAGACCAGCCTGACCAACATGGTGAAACCTCGTCTGTACTTAAAACACAAAAATTAGCTGGGTATGGTGGCACGTGCCTATAGTCTCAGCTGCTTGGGCTGCTGAGGCAGGAGAATTGCTTGAACCCCGGAGGCAGAGGTTGCAGTGAGCTGAACTACATCTGTAACTCCAGCACTTTGGGAGGCTAAGGCGGGTGGATCACGAGGTCAGGAGTTCGAGACCAGCCTGGCCAACATGGTGAAACCCTGTCTCTACTAAAAATTCAAAAAAATTAACTGGGCATGGTGGCGTGCACCTGTAATCCCAGCTATTTGGGAGGCTGAGGCAGGAGAATTGCTTGAACCCAGGAGGTGGAGGTTGCAGTGAGCCAGGATCGTGCCACTGCACTCCAGCCTGCCTTGGAAGAAAAAAAAAAAACTCCCTGAGATTGGTAATTTATAAAGAAAAGAGGTTTAATTGACTCACAGTTTCTCATGGCTGGGGAGGCTTCATGAAACTTTTAATCATGGTAGAAGGCGAAGAGAAAGCAAGCTCCTTCACAAGGCAGGAGAGAGAGTGAGCGGGGGAAGTGCCACGCTTTTAAACTATCAGATCTCCTTAAAACTCACTCAGTATCACAAGAACAGCATGGGGAAACCACCCCCATGATCCAGTCACTTCCTGCCAGGTCCCTCCCTCGACACATGGGAATCACAATTAGCGATGAGATTTGGGTGGGGACACAGAGCCAAACCATATAGCTGGGCAACATAGCAAGACCCTCTCTCTTACAAAAAAAAAAGAATTTTTGTTATTTTTGTTGTTCACATATTGAGGGCAAACTGTCCCCCTCACTCCTGAACTAACACACCCCAGTTTTGATTTTTCATCCTTTGTCAAGTCAATTTTTAATGTGGGTGGTCTCTTTTTTTTTTGAGACGGGGTCTTGGTATGTTACACAGGCTGGTGTCAAACTCTTCAGTTTAGCTGATCCGCCCGCCTCGGCCTTCCAAAGTGCTGGGACTGCAGGCTTGAGCCTCCGCTCCTGGCTGTAATGTGGGTGGTTTTAATTCATATAAATAAAAAATACTTGAATGCATAAGATACTAATTGGAATCACTTGCATATCTTTCCAATTTTTTCTAAAAAAAAAAGCAGCTTCATTGAGGTGTATTTCATATACAATAAAATTCACCCCTTTAAAATAAAATTCACCGCTTTAAAGTATACAATTCAGTAGTTTTTAGTATACTTATAGAGTTGTACAGCCATTACCAACCACTATATAATCCTGGAACATTTTCATGACCCCAAAAAGAAACTCTACTCATTAAGAAGTCATTTCCCCCTTGCCTCAGCTCCTGGCAACTACTAATCTACTTTATCTCTCTAGATTTGCCTGTTCTGGATATGTCATAAATGGAATTGTACAATATACGACCGTTTATGTTGCTTTTTTCATTTATAATGTTTTCAAGGTTTATGTTGTGGCATGTGTCAGTACTTCCTTCCTTTTTATGGCTGGCTAGTATTCCATTGTATAAACAGCATTTTGTTCATTCATTGATTGATGGGCATTTAGTTTTTTTCCACTTTTTGGCTATTATGCTGCTGTGAACATTTGTACAAGTTTTTGTGTGAATGTAAGTTTTTAGTTTTCTTGGGTATATACCTACAGATGGAATTGCTGGGTCATGTGCTAATTATGTTTAACCTTTGAGGAACTTTCTGCCTCTTTTCCAAAGTGGTTGCATCATTTTACTTTGTTTTTAATTTGAGACAGAGTCTCACTTTGTCTTTCCAGGCTGGAGTGCAGTGATGTGATCTCAGCTCACTGCAACCTCTGCCTCCTGGGTTCAGGCGATTCTCATGTCTCACCTTCCTAAGTAGCTGGGACTACAGGCACGCACCACCATGCCTGACTAATTTTTGTATTTTCAAGTTGTATTTTTTTAGTAGAGACGAGGTTTCGTTATGTTGGCCAGGTTGGTCTCGAACTCCTGACAGGTGATCCGCCTGCCTCGGCCTCCCAGAGTGCTGGGATTACAGGCGTGAGCCACCGCACCCGGCTCATTTTACATTTCTGCCATCAATGTAAGTTCCATTTCTCTACATCCTAATCAGCACTTGCTATTGTCTTTTTTTTAAAATTGTAATTCTAGTGGAATGGCATCTCCTAGTTTTTATTTGCATTTCCCTGATGACTAATGATATTGAGCATCTTTTCGTGTGCTCATTGGCCATTTGCATATCTTGTTTAGAGAAGTGTTTATATCAAGTGTTTTCCTCATTTTTCATTTGGGTTATTTATCTTTTTGTTAGTGATTTTTTGCAAGAGTTCTTTATTCTGGATACAATTCCCTTACCTATATTTGCAGATATTTTCTTCTGTCTGTGGGTTGTCTTTTCACCTTCTTTATGGTGTTCTTTGAAACACAAAAGTCTTAATTTGATGAAGTCTAGTTACCTATGTTTTCTTTTGTCACTTGTGCTTTTGCCTAACCCAGGGTCGTGACAATTTATGTTTTCTTCTAAGAGTTTCTTAGTTGTAGCTCTCAAATTTAGGTCTCTGATCATTTTGAATTGAGCTTTGCGTATAATTTGAGGCAGAGGTCCAACTCAGTTTTTTTGCATGTGGCTGTCTAGTTGTCCCTGCACCATTTGTTGAAATACACTTAGTTTTAGCAGTGCACAGTCATGTATAGCTTAAATGTTCTGAGTAATGCATTGTGAGGTGATTTTGTCATTGTGCGAACGTCATAGAGTCTAGACAAAACCTACATGGTGTAGCCTACTAGCAGTAGGCCATGGGTTGTAGCCTGTTGTTCCTAGGTCATAAACCCTGTATAGCATGTTACTGTATTGAATATTGTGGTGTTTTTCTAACACAAAGGTAAGTGTTCATGAGTGTAAACGTAAACATACAAAAAGCACAGTAGAAATATAACGTAAAATATTAAAAAAAAAATAGTGCACCTATATAGGGCACTTACCATGAATGGAGCTTGCAAAACCGGAAGTTGCTCTGGGTGAGTCAGTGAGTGAGTGATGAATGAATGTCAAGGACGTACTATACACCACTCTAGACTTTTATGGACAGTGAACACTTTGGCTACACTAAATTTATTTAAACATTTTTCTTCAAAAATAAATTAATCTTAGCTTATTGTAACTTTTTAACTCTAAATTTTTAATTTTTAAAAAAACTTTAGACTTTTGTAGTAACACTTAAAACACAAACACATTGTGTAGCTGCACAAAAATATTTTCTTTCTTTAGATCCTTACCTTCTAAGCTTTTTTCTATTTTTAAGCTTTTTTTTTGTTAAAATCTAGGACACACATTAGCTTAGTCCTACACAGGGTCAGGATCATCAGTATCACTGTCTTCTACCTGTACATCTTGTCCCACTGGAAGGTCTTCAGGGGGCAATAACATGCATAGAGCTATCATCTATGATAACAATGCCTTCTAGAATACCTCCTGAGGGACCTGCCTAGGGCTTCTTTACAGTAGACTTTTTTTTTTCTAAAGTAAGTAGGATTAACATTGTAAAATAACAATCAAAAGTATAGTAAACTGGTAACATACTTATTATCATGATCAGATATTATGTACTGTATATAATTTTACATGCTACACATAGCTAGATTGCCAGCACAGTAGGTTTGTTTACACCAGCATCACTACAAACGTATGAGTAATGAATGTGTTGTGCCATGACATTATGATGGCTTTGATGTCACAAGGCAAATTTTTCAGCTTTGTTATGTAATCTTATGGGACCACTGTCACATATAGTCTGTCTTTGATCGACACATGGTTATGCAGGCCATCACTGTAATTATTCTCAACTGTAAGTTGATTTATTGCAAGGCAGGATTCCCTGGATATATGAAGAAATTACCCCTATTCTGCAGCAGAAGGAAAGGGTCTCTCTTAGTGTTGCACAGTAAAAGGTGGAACAATACACTTGTGTGTGGAATTCTGAAGACATCACTTCTGTGATTTTTAAACCACTTCTAAATCCTTTCCTCTTTTGTTTTTGGTGGGTAATTACTGTCACTTTTTGGTATTTAATTGAGCTAAAGTTTATTTTTAAACAGGAACTAGTTCAGTTTTCAGAACTAGCTAAACTTTTTGTGGAATACTGTCTTTTGATAACAGCAGAATATTAAGTTTCTTTTTATTGACTAAATGATTAATAAGCAATGGTTACATGCAGATACTGTTTAGGGACATAATGAATTTTTCACAGTTGAGTGTTAGAAACAAATCATAATCCAGTAAATTAAGAACTATTTTAGAAGTTTGTTTTGAAGTGGTAAAAAAGGAATTAAAGGTCTGGCGCAGTGGGTCATGCCTGTAATTCCGGCACTTTGGGAGGCCGAGGCGGGCGGATCTCTTGATGCCAGGAGTTGGAGACTAGCCTGGCCAACGTGGCGAAACCCCATCTCTACCAAAAATACAACAATTAGCCTGGGCATGGTGGCACATGCCCGTAATCCCAGCTTCCTGGGACACTGAGGCATGAGAATTGCTTAAACCTGGGAGGTGGAGGTTGCAGTGAGCTGAGGATCGCATCACTGCGCTCCAGCCTGGATGATAGAGCAAGACTGTCTCGAAAAAAGAAAAAAAGTAAAAGGACTATATTTAGCATGAGATTGATGTTGGTCAGGGTGGGCTTTACTGAGGTGGGAACATTTGAGCTGGTCCTTGATGGAGGAGTACCAGATTTCTAGGTATATAAAACTGGGTAAGAAGGGGAATAGGAGTAGGCAAGCGTCTTGTTACGAGTGAAGGCATGGAGACATGAAAATTACATGTCATCTTTAGGGACTAGCAGAGGTTGCGGTGTAGCCGAAGCATGCGAATGAGGTTGGAAAGGCACTCCTAGCACTTGATCCTCACCTTCCCCCCGGGGCTGGGAATTAGAGGGGAGGAGTGATCTCCATAAGTGTGGGTCATCTTTACAGATGTGAAGAGCCATTACCCATCCCTCCCCAACTGTGCAACTGTAAGTGTGTATTGGGAAGATATGTCAGGGATATTTGTGGTATATATTAGAAGTGTTGAAGGCATTGTTTTCATAGAAATTATTTTAGCAAATTTTTTTTTTTTTTATTGGGCATCTGCTGTGTGATTTGAAGTTGCTTAGGATTTTCTGAAAGATTACATAAAATACTGTTGAAAAGATGATTGCATATAAAACATAATGTGTTCAATATTAAGTGTGTTAGAAAGCACATATACTAGATATTGGGATACACCTGTGAACAAGACAGTCTTTGCTGTAATTGTGTTCTATTTACACTCAAGTGTGGAGAGACAAATGCAAAAAGAAATGTCAGATAGTGATAAGTGCTATGCAGAAAATTAAAGTAGGGTGATGTGATGGAGAATGCCTGAGTGGTCAGAGAAAATCTTTCTGAGGAGGTGACATTTAAACTGAGATCTCAATGACAAGAATGACATGTGGAAAATCTGGGGAAATAACATTCTAGGCAGAGGAGATTTCTAATACAAAGCCCCTAAAGGGAGAATGATCTTGACTTGTAAAAGGAACAGAAAGAAAGTCACCTTATGTAAAAATTTGTAAGAAAAGCTGGGGAGTTTTAATTTTATTCTCTGTAAGGATGGCGGATAGAGTGGAAGTGCTATATCACTTAATCTCGGCAGTAATCGAAGTGACAAATAGTGGTGGCTTGGAATAGGGGTATAGCAGGGGAGTCTAGAGTGAAGCAAATTTGTGGGGACTTGTTTAGGAGGTAGTATGAGTGGTAGCTAGCTAGTCTGTTTTGTAACCTGATAATCTTGGGCAATGTGTTTATAATCATGGAATGTTGTGGTGCATTAGCGAGGGGGCACTAGAGTCAGAACTGGGGTTCACTTGCTAGCCTGTGACCCTAGATGAGATGTTTCACCTCTCCTGAAGGCACAGATTCTTTTTTTTTTGTGACGGAGTCTCACTTTGTCACCCAGGCTGGAGTGCAGTGGCGAGATCTCGGCTCACTGCAGCTTCTACCTTCCGTATTCAAGCAATTGCCTCAGCCTCCTGAGTAGCTGGGATTACAGGTGCACACTACCACACCTGGCTAATTTTTTTTTGTATTTTTGTTAGAGCCGGGGTTTCACCATGTTGATCAGGTTGATCTCGATCTCCTGACCTTGTGGTCCACCCACTTGTGCCTCCTAAAGTGCTGGGATTACAGGTGTGAGCCACCGCACCTGGCCGACACAGATTATTATTCATAAAAATGGAGGCTGGGCGCCATGGCTCATGCCTGTAATCCCAGCACTTTGGGAGGCCGAGGCGGGTGGATCATGAGGTCAGGAGTTTGAGACCAGCCTGGCCAACATAGTGAAACCCTGTCTCTATCAAAAATACAAAAATTAGCTGGGTGTGGTGGCACACGCCTGTAGTCCCAGCTACTTAGGAGGCTAAGGCGGGAGAATCACTTGAACCCTGGGAGGCAGAGGTTGCAGTGAGCTGAGATCTGCCATTGCACTCCAGCCTGGACAACAGAGCAATACTCTGTCTCAAAAAAAAAAAAAAAAAAAAGGAGATGTGGGGTACTTTAGGAGGGAAGGTACCTGAGTATTCAGTGAAGTTAGTGTTCTTTACCTAAAGCTCCATACAAAACTTAAGTTGATGTTATGTCAAGCTGACAGGTGTTCATGCTATTAATTATAGGACTTGGGTTTTGAAGTGATCAGTTTTAGCTCTCCACTTAAAGATAAGTAAGTCATTATTGTCCCTATTTTTTCAGATGAGAGGCTTGGGTCCTAAGGATTTGGCTAGTATTTCAGATGTAAGAGAGGGAGAGGGACTCAGACTCACGTTTTGGAAGTGCAGTACATTTCCTTCCTTCTTTTCCTTCGTTTTCCTTCGTCTTTCTTTCTTTCGTGGACTCTCGCTCTGTCGCCAAGGCTGGAGTGCAGTGGTGCAACCTTGGCTCACTGCAGCTGCCTCCTCTTGGGTTCAAGCAATTCTCCTGCCTCAGCCTCCTGAGTAGCTGGGATTATAGGCACCCACCACCACGTCCAGCTAATTTTTGTATTTTTAGTAGAGGTAGGGTTTCACCATGTTGGCCAGGCTGGTCTCAAACTCCTGACCTTAGGTGATCTGCCTGCCTTGGCCTCCCAAAGTGCTGGGATTACAGGCGTGAACTACCATACCCGGTCCGGTACCTTTTCATGTATGTGAGAGAACTAGGTATAAATAGCAAGAGATGAAACTGGTTTTCTGTAGTAAAGTACATTTCTATGCTTTAGTGAAAGATAATATATTATTAAAGGGAAATATTGTAGGATATTCTTGATATATATATTTGGAAGAGTAGCTGAGAAGATACTTAAAAGATTAATTGTGGCTGTGTGCAGTGGCTCATGCCTGTAAACCCAGGACTTTGAAAGGCTGAGTCGGGAAGATTGAGGCCTGGAGTTTGAGATTAGCCTGGACAATGTATGAGACCTTGTCTCTAATAAAAATTTAAAAAATAACTTGGTGTAATGGTGGGTGCCTGGAGTCCCAGGTACTCTGAAGGCTGAGGTGAGAGGATCGCTTGAGTCTGGGAAGTTGAGGTTGCAGTGAGCCGTGATCATGCCACTGCACTCTAGCTTAGGCCACAGAGTAAGATCCTGTTAAGAAACAAAAACTGGTTGGGCGCGGTGGCTCACGCCTGTAATCCCAGCACTTTGGAAGGCCGAGACGGGCGGATCATGAGGTCAGGAGATCGAGACCATCCTGGCTAACATGGTGAAACCCCGTCTCTACTAAAAATGCAAAAAATTAGCCGGGTGTGGGGGTGGGCGCCTGTAGTCCCAGCTACTTGGGAGGCTGAGGCAGGAGAATGGCGTGAACCCAGGAGGAGGCGGAGCTTGCAGTGAGCTGAGATCACCCCACTGCACTCCAGCCTGGGCGACTGAGCGAGACTCCGTCTCAAACAAACAAACAAACAAACAAAACAAAACAAAACAAAAACCAGCCATGAAGGGCTTTTTATGCCATCTTAAGGATATATATATAATTTTTGGAGACAAGATTTTGCTTTGTCTCTTGGCTGTAGTGCAGTGGTGTGATCATAACTCACTGCAGCATTGACCTTCCGGGCTCAAGTGATCCTCTCACCTCAGCCTTCCGCCTAGCTGGGACTACAGGCGTGTGCCACCATACCCGGCTAACTTTATAACAATGTTTTGTGAAGATGGAGTCTCACTATGTTGCCCAGGCTGATCTCAAACTCCTAGGCCTCCCAAGGTGCTAGGATTACAGCAGTGGTTCCTACCACTCCAGCCCTGTGTCCTTTTAAATACTTTCCATTATTATTATTTTTTGAGACAGAGTCTTGCTGTGTTGCCCAGGCTGGAGTGCAGTAGTGTGGTCTTGGCTCACTGCAGCCTCTGCCTCCCAGGTTCAAATGATTCTCTTGCCTCAGCCTCCCCAGTAGCTGGGATTACAGACGCCCACCGCGACTCCCGGCTAACCTTTGTATTTTTAGTAGAGACAAGGTTTTACCACATTGACCAGGCTGGTCTTGAACTCCTGATCTCAGGTGATCCACCCACCTCGGCCTCCCAAAATGCTGGGATTATGGGTGTAAGCCACCGCGCCCGGCCTAAGAATACTTTATTTTTTTTAGAGCAGTGTTAAGTTCACAACAAAATTGAGCAGAAAGTACAGAGAGTTCTCATATACCTGCTGCCCCCATGTTTTCCCCACTGTCTACATCATTCCCCAGGGTGGTATATTTGTTAACAATTAATGAACCAGCATTGACACATAATCGCCCAAAGTACGTAATTTACATTAGGATTCACTCTGTTTGTAGATTCTATGGGCTTTGACAAATTTATAATGAAAAGTATCTTTCATAATAGCACACAGTGATTTCACTGCTCTAAAACTCCTCTGTGCTCTTCTATTTATCCCTTCCCTCTAACTCTTGCAATCCACCTGATCTTTTTACTGTCTTCATGTTTTGCCTTTTCTAGAATGTTGTATAGTTGCAATCATTCATTATGTAACTGTTTCAGGTTGTCTTTCACTTAGTAATATGCATTTAAGGTTCCTTCATGTCTTTTTGTGGATTTATAGCCCATTTGTTTTTAGAGCTGTATAATATTCCATTGTCTGAATGTGCCACAGTTTATCCATTCACCTACTGAAGGACATCTTGGTTCTTTCCAACTTTCTGCAATTAGAAAAAATTTCCCACACTATACGGGTGTAAAGGTTTTTTTTTTTTTTTGAGATGGAGTCTCGCTCTGTTGTCCAGGCTGGAGTGCAGTGGTGCAGTCTTGGCTCACTGCAGCCTCCGCCTCCTGGGTTCAAGTGATTCTTGTACTTCAGCCTCCCAAGTAGCTGGGTCTATGGGTACCTGCCACCACACCTGGCTAATTTTTTGTAATTTTAGTAGAGATGGGGTTTTACCATGTTGGCCAGGCTGGTCTTGAACTCCTGACCTCGAGAATCTACCCACTTCGGCCTACCAGAGTGCTGGGATTACAGGTATGAGCCACTGTGCCTGGCCAAGATTTTGCAGTTATAAATGAATCTGCTGTGAAATCCATGTGTAGATTTCTGTGTGAACATAAGTTTTCAACTCATTTGGGTAATTAGCAAGGAGTGAGATTGCTGTATCACATGACCAAAGTACATTTTTGTGAGAAACTGCCAAATTGTCTTCCAAAGTGACTGTACCATTTTGAATTTCCACCAATAGTGAATGAGAGTTCCTGTTGCTCCACATTCTTGACAGCATTTGGTAGTGTCAGTGTTTTGGATTTTAGCCATTCTAATAAGTATGTGGTGGTATCTCATTGTTTTAATTTGTAATTACCTAATGATGTATGGTGTATTTTTGTATTTTTAGTAGAGACAGGGTTTCACCATGTTGGCCAGGCTGGTCTTGAACTCCTGACCTCAGGTGATCAGCCCACCTTGGCCTCCCAAAGTGCTGGGATTATAGGCGCGAGCCACCTCCCCCGCCCCCGCGTTTGAAAAGATGTTCAACATCTTTTCATATGCTTATTTACCACCTATATATATTCTTTGGTGAAGTGTCTGCTCAGATCTTTTGCACATTTTTCAGTTGAGTGGTTTTCTTATTGTTGAGTTTTAAGAGTTCTTTGTATATTTGAGATAACAGTCATTTATCTTTTGCAAATTTTTTTTCTGATTTTTGGTATTCTCATTGCCTTGATAGTGTCTTTCACAGAGCAGAAGTTTTAAGTATCAGTGAAGTCCAACTTAATCAGTTTTCCTTCTTTTTTTTTTTTTTTTTTGAGATGGAATTTTACTCTTGTTGTCCAGGCTGGAGAGCAATGGTGCAATCCCGGCTCATGCAACCTCCGCCTCCCAGGTTCAAGCGATTCTCCTGCCTCAGCCTCCTGAGTAGCTGGAATTACAGGTGCGCGCCACCACACCTGGCTAATTTTTTTGTATTTTTAGTAGAGACAGGGTTTCACCTTGTCGGTCAGGCTGGTCTCAAACTCTTGACCTCGTGATCGCCTGCCTCGGCCTCCCAGAGTGCTGAGATTACAGGTGTGAGCCACCGTACCTGGCCGACAGAAATTAAATTCTGAATGAAGTAGCATGTTCGTAGTTCTTGCAAACGTCGTTTTATTGTTTAAATGCTGGATTGACGTGTATTTTTGGAGTTAATTGTTCCATTTCCATACATGTTTAAGAAAACTGGTCTTTCATCCAATTAGATTGCAGGTTCTCTGATCACAGGGACAGTGTTTTGTCTAGTTATATCTTTCCATATTTCTGAGCGCATGGTAAATCTTTGGTAAATGTTGCTCTAGGTTGTTACATTAGTTTTGTTTGGAATTGTGATTTAAGGTACCTGATTGACCTAGGATGTCTCAAACTGTGTAAAGGAGCTATGCTCTAAGATAGGTTCTAGTGAAGCTCAAGACTTATCTGTATTACTCCTCCTCACTTTCTTGTTATGATTGAGGAGCTGAAGTGTTCAGATAGAGTAAGTATGTAAAGAGCTAGAGCTCCTCCTGAGATGATAAGATGAACAGAAATAGCATTAATATTGTTTCATGCTAGATTCGACACAATATAAGTTAACTTTTTTCTTCTAGATCTTCTTTCCTTCTAGTCAGTGGATTGCTAATTGTCTAGTGGTTTAAAAGAAAACAGAATATTAGAGTTGTAACTTTTATTACAGTTTTTTCTAATGTAGCCTTGACAGATTAAAATGAATATTTAAATTTGTTATATTTTGAAGACTTAGGTTTGGTTGGAATGAAGTTAGTTGTAGCTGTAGAGGGTTGTCACCTCAGTTAATTAAGGCATAGTGCTGATAAGGCCAAGGTCACCCTGGCAGGTGTTATTTAATTTTACTTTGTCCAACTTATCCACAAATTCCTAGGAAGTGTACAGTATGTTTAGTTCAAATCTACTCATTTGATACAGATGCTATAGATAATAGTGACCTCTTTTTATAGGAATGCCAGCTCATTTTTGATATCTAATTATTGATTATTTACATACAATTTCACACTAACTTAGGACTTTTAGAAGATAATGATTGCAAAAGATTTGTACTTGTGTTATTGTCATAGCTAGATTTGAATAGTTAACCAGTGTATGGGTTGCCACAGTGCCAGGTTTGTTTTAGGATGGTAGACTTTCAGAGCAGTGACGAAAGGAACAAACTTTTATTGAACAGTT
The DNA here is from genome assembly GCF_049350105.2 of Macaca mulatta. Taxonomy (NCBI): domain Eukaryota; kingdom Metazoa; phylum Chordata; class Mammalia; order Primates; family Cercopithecidae; genus Macaca; species Macaca mulatta. Next base: position 136,995,762 of record NC_133414.1, read on the forward strand.
TTGTGGCTCTTAGTAGTCTAATCCCTTCAATTTGTAGATGGGAAAACTGAGGCTCAGAAATACGAAATTTTGATTAGGAATTCAGTTTTGGACATGTTAACTGTGAGATACTTGTTAAACATTCAGATTGAGATGTCAGGTGGGCAGCTGGTTTTACAAATCTTGAGTTAGGGGAAAGATCCAACTTGGAGATACAAAATTTTAAATTATCACCAAATAGCTGATATTTAAAGCCCAGGGATTGACTAAGGTCCCCAGAGTAGTTAGAGGTTAGAGAGAAGAGGACCAAAGCTTGGGGCACTTGGCTTTTTAATTCAGAAACATAAGGAAGCCAACAAAGAAGTTTGAGGAAGAAAAGCTACTGAGATTGGAGGAAAACCAGGAGAATGTCTTGGAAACCATGTTAGAACAGTATGTTTAATTGTGGATTATAGAACCAGAGAGCTTCAGACTAAGTCATTTAACAAATAATTTAGTGCTTGTTGTATTTTGCCTAAGAGTTCTTTTTATTTCAAATGCTGAACTTGTAGAGGCAAAAGTGTTTAATAATTTTGGGGATTCAATTACAACTTACGTATTTTTTAATGGGGCTAGAATGTGAAGGTGCTGAAGTCACTGCTTGCTGTGTAATATTCTAGATATTTGTTGATGTAGTTCTATACTTAAGTATGGACCTAACTGGTGTGTTACAAAATGAGGGAAAAACAAATGTAATAGGTTTTGCTCAGTTTATAATCTGGTCAAGGATATAGGAAAACATAATAAGTGTATCAAACATGAATCTTAGTCCGAAAACTCAGATGGAAAGAAGGTACCACATTTGCTTTCTTTAAATTAACTTGATTTGAATACTACTTCTTCGGCAAGAAATTCAACCTCAGTCATCCTTGGGGCTCCCTCTCCTCATGTTCTTGGAAGGCCTGGTGTCATATGGTTCAGATTTTGCCTGCATTGGTTATAGTATTGTCTTCCATTGTCCTCCACAAGGTTCCATCAGGTTCTGTGGCTCTGCCACCAACTGTGGGCCCTAGTGCCTGTGACTTGACACCTAGTTTATATCTAGCAGACACTTTTTACTGAGGTCTTGCTGCCATGGAGTTGATTCCATCCTCTCTAGAATTTCTTCTGAGATTGCTCACAAGGTCTACTCCTTTCTTTCATCGAGTCGTTCAACATGGTCTCTTCTTGGGTTTTACTAAACACAAGGTGCTGCTCTACCTTCCGTGCCACTGGAATCTCTGAACAAAGGGTTTTGAAAGCCTGGCTGTTTGACTGGAAATCGAAGGGAGGGATGGAAATAGAAGGGTGTGAGTGACATAGGAAAAACATGAATTAGTGTTCCAAAAACTAGCCCCAAGAGGAAATATAAAGTGCCAAATGTCAATAAGTATGGTTGCTTGGAGTGTGCTTGGAGTGATTTGAAAACTTCATGAAGATGAGACTTGAACTGAGCCTTAAAGAATGTAGAATTCATTATAAATGATGGTGTCTGTTGTGCTTCTGTATCTAAGGCAGTACCTTCATGTGTATATTGTTGGGTGGTGGTGACACATGCATGAGTCAGGGGCGTGTGTGGCATGTTTGGGAGTGAGTGTGTGGTGTGTGTGTTTGTTACAGGAAGGAGATGAGAGTTTCTGCTGTTGCAGAAGAGCCTCAGAAAGAGAATTGTGGAACAATCAGCTGGATGGATTTAGAAAGGGAAGATGCTTACAAGGCTTTGATAGTAGTTCTGACCTGAACTGGAAAGGGATTGATGGCAGTGGGAATGAAAAGGCAGTAATTGGGTAGAAACCGCTAGAAAGAATCTGTGGGGAGAAGGCAGAATTTAAGGTGATTCTGAGTTCTCTGCTGGGTGCAGAGGTATTAATAGTGTCATTAATGGAAACTGGAAAAGTCAAGATAGAAGTGTGTTGTGAGAAGAAGATAAGGAGTTAAATAGATGATTTGATAACCTGTTGGAGCCCTGAAATGAGGTTAGATTTGTAGATAAAGGGTTTACCATATCATTGATCTTCACGATCCTGCTCTAGACTGGTTGTTTTTCCTGTTGACTATTGTGAAGAAGACAGTGATGAAAGAATAACTGATGAGAAAAGAAGAGATGAGTATGTGCGATATTTTGGCTTAAGTATTTAAAACTTTTTTATTTACAGAAATTTTATAATTCAAAATTACTTTGTAACATTTTAAAAGCCTGAAAATTTAGCATGCTTGGAAAATCCTTTTTAGTTTTAGCTTTCGTCTTTATATCCCTAAGACGTTCTCTGAGCATTTGTAAATCTCCACAGGTTTATATTAATAATCTCCACAGGTTTATATTAATAAGCTAATATTTATATTAATAAGTATAAATTTGTATTAATAAAGCTAATAAAAATCTTTAAGGCTGCTTTTTGTTGTTGTTTGAGACGGAGTTTGCTTTGCCGCCCAGGCTGGAGTGCAGTGGTGCAATCTCTGCTCACTACAACCTACATAGACCCCCCGATTCAAGCAATTTTCCTGCCTCAGCCTCCTGAGTAGCTGAGTAGTATAACTTCTCATCATTTGAAACTACTGGCAGTTGAGCTTATCTCCGTTTGTTAAGGCTGGAGTGCCGTGCCACAATCTCGGCTCACTGCAACCTCCGCCTCCTGGGTTCAAGCGATTCTCTTGCCTCAGCCTCCCGAGTAACTGGGATTATAGGCACCCACCACCATGCCCAGCAATTTTTGTGTTTTTGGTAAGATGAGGTTTCACCATGTTGGCCAGGCTGGTCTTGAACTCCTGACCTCAAGTGATCCACCCACCTCAGCCTCCCAAAGTGCTGGGATTACAGGCGTGAGCCATTGCGCCCAGCCGAGAATTATTTCACTTCTTCAGTTCTTCATATTGTTTAGTAGATGGTTGGGGAAATTTGTAGTGTAGCTACAATTTTGAGGAATTGACTTCAGTATAAATATAATTCTTATACAGTGTTTAGTATTGTTTCACAAATATTAAACATGACAGTATAAAAAATGTTCAATTACGTAAGTCCCTTTCCACCGCCTGCTATTAGTACATACACCATAATACTTGTGCACTCTTATTATTATCTGAATTGGAAAGTATATAATTAAAAACAGTTACGAATTTAGTACTTGTAAATTTAGCACTAGTAAATGGTTGATATATTTAAGAGACATTATTCATTCGACAGGCAGAGCTTGATGCACAAATGGATTCCTGGTCTCCTTGGTCCACAGGATGGAAACTGTTGGTATTGCATTTGAACCAAGGAATATTTGTCTTAAGAGTAGCAGTTTTGTCTAGTTCTCCTTAATGAAGGCCCAGATTATGTAGATTTTATTGTGGTTTTATTTTACCAATTAATTGAAATTTGAGTCCTTGGATAGAATTTGCAAATCTGCTTTGCATGCAGAATTAAACTTGTAAACTAAATTTACTTGGGTGTATGAATGTATTTAATACTTAAAGTGATATTTAGTAAGTTTTATTTCAAGGTAGAGTATTAATTTTAGAGCTGGCTACTTTGGAAATAATTTTATGTACTTTTTGGAATGTTTTGACATCTGGAAAAAGTATCCTCTGTTAATTTCTTCATAGTACTGCAAAAAAAAAAGACACACACACACACACACACACACACACACACTTCAGTTGATGTTATCCTTACTCTTTAGTTCTGTTTACTAATTACCACAGGTAGAAATAGCTGTCTCAGATAATCTTCAGTGAATTTTTTTTCTTTTTCTTTTGTGTTTTTGTTTTTTTGAGACAAGGTCTCACTCTGAGTACAATGGTATGATCATGGCTCACTGCAGCCTTAACCGCCCTGGGCTGAAGCGATCCTCCTGCTTCAGCTTCCTGAGTAGCTGGGACCACAGGCATGTGCCACCACCCTTGGCTAATTTTTGTATTTTTTTGAAGAGATGGGGTTTTGCCATGTTGCCCAGGCAGGTGTCAAACTCTTGGATTCAAGCAAGCCAGCTACCTAGGCCTCCTGTGCCGGGATTATAGGTGTGAGTGCCCAGCCACTCTTCAATAAATTTTACCTTGCAGTTGCTAAACAACATTCCTGCAATGTTTCAAGTTCCCTTAGAGTGAAGACTATACATCATTACATTTTTTTTCTTTGTTTTTCCTTGAGACAGTCTTGCTCTGTCATGGCAGGCTGAAGCACAGTAGCACAATCATAATTCACTGTGGTCTTGAACTCCTATGCTCAAATGAGCCTCCTTGGCCTCCTGAGTAGCCGGGACTATAGGCACAGGCCACTGCACCTGGCTAATTAAACAAGAATTTTTTTTGTTTGGACGGGCGTAGTGGCTCACGCCTGTAATCCCAGCTCTTTGGGATGCTGAGGCAGGTGGATCACTTGAGGCCAGGAGTTTGAGACCAGCCTGGCCAACAAGGTGAAACTCTGTTTCTACTGAAAATTGAAAAATTGGCTGGGCATGGTGGGATGCTCCTGTAGTCCCAGCTACTCAGGAGGCTGAGGCAGGAGATTCACTTGAACCCGGGAGGCGGAGGCTGCGGTGAGCCAAGATCGTGCCACTGCACTCCAGGTTGGGTGACAGAGCGAGACTGTCTCAACATCAACAAAAATTGTGTGTGTGTGTGTGTTTTTTTTTTTTCCTTTTTTGTAGTGATGGAGTCTTGCTATGTTGCCCAGGTTGGTCTTGAATCCTGGGCTCAAGTGATCCTCCCACCTCATTCTCCCAAAGTGCTGGGATTATAGACTTGAGCCACTGTGCTTATTATCTAATATAAGGCACATCTCTTAAAACTCTTGAGCTTGGTTTTGGTATTGCTCAGTTACCTGGATTTTCAGAGGTTGGTGGGCTAATTAGGCAGCTATCTGTCCATTATTTTACCAGGCATTTATGACAGTGATTATTTTTTATGGCAATTTTTGGTTTGTTTTTTAAATCAGCCTAGACATTTAACTATATTATGCCAGTATATTAGTTACATGAAGATTAGCTAAGATAACGTAAGGTTACGGGCTGTTTAGTTGGGCCTACAAACATAGTAAGACTTATCAAAACAAGTATGGATTTTGAATGTGAATATTTTAAAAGATATATTGAAATTACTTAGAGTAGCCCTGGATATATGTTCATTATGGATGGCATTTATCTTGTTAATAAGTTTCTACATGCTCATTTTAATTTTCGGTAGCATGAGCAAGTAACTTATATTTCGTTCCTGAGAAACTAAAAGAATCTGCCTGAGGAGTATGAAAATTGCCATTAAATCTGTATTGTCTACTTTCTGGATGCTTATATGATTATAGTTCTCTGCTCTTCCACACATTTTTGGGCTGCTATCAGGTTGTAAGTAATCATTATACAAACTAAATTTAAAAATTTAAGCAAGATAATTTTATATTCCTTGGATCAGGGAAAAAATGCAGTTGCTGAAGGTGGTTTCATAGCTAAATATAAGCAATTATTTTGCTTTTTCTGCTTTTTTGGATTTTATCATCTTTTCCCTTTTAGTAATAGAAGTAATACAGGTAGGAATTAACTTAGCACTGCCAAATTAATGGTAATATTAGACCTTTGTACACAGCACAGGATTAAGGTTATATAGAAAAATGTCTCATCCGTGTTTAATTTGGCTGACCAGCTCAGTTGATTAGCCAGTTTTATTGTTCTGTTAAATTAAAATTCTAAATATAGTTGTCCATTGTTCAAATAAATGAGTAGGGTTAAAATAGAGAATTGATAAAAATAAAGCCTTAAAAAACCTTTTAGCTAAAGTAGCAGGCTTCAAGTGAAATTCAGTTTTGGTCTCCTTTACAGGAATAGCTATTCACAGTCAGACAGAACCACTTATCACGTTTTGCAGTATCTCCTGAGGAAGTCAGAATCTGAGCCAGCATGAAGACGGAATCTTGTCTTCGATCTGATTTGCAAACCGTACTTTTATTCTAATCATGTGCAAGGTGGAGGTTATAGCGTGGGAACTAAAATCTTAGTAAGTGTGGTTTTTATTTTAGCTATTAAATAGTGTATATTCTTATAGTGATTTTTTTTTTCTTCTTAGCAGAGTTCACACTATAAATGGTGTATGGACTTGGCAGGCAGGAACATAATACAGTATACTTCAAAAGTGAAAGATTTAGGCCAGGCGCGGTGGTTCATGCCTGTAATCCTAGCACTTTGGGAGGTCGAGGTGGGTGGATCATGAGGTCAGGAGTTGAAGAGAAACCTGGCCAAGATGCTGAAACACCATCTCTACTAAAAATATAAAAATTAGCCGGGCATGGTGGCATGCGCCTGTACTCCCAGCTACTTGGGAGGCTGAGGCAGGAGAATCGCTTGAACCTGGGAGGTGGAGGTTGCAGTGAGCTTAGATTGCACCACTCCACTGCATTCCAGCCTGGGCAAAACATAGCAAGACTCCATCTCAAAAAAACAACAACAAAAAAGGAAAGATTTAACCCTCTAGGTTCAGGAAAAATCCCTGAGAAAGAGCAAAGCTTCTGTGCTCTGCCTAGGATTTCTTTCTCTTTCCTGCTGAAAAATAGGTGTTGGGATGATACCGAGTTAATAAAAGTATTTAAGAAAAGTGGCCAGTATCTAAATTCAAGCCATTAAAAAAAAATCATTAAATTTGTTATATAAGTTGCTTCATTTATGAATTAGTTGCCATTAAATTATGAAGTCTTTCTTCATTATAGTGTATTGTTAGCCCATTGTTGAATCCTAGGACTCTTTTAAGTAGTGTGAATATATTTTAAATATGAATTGAATTTTTTTTTTTTGTGGGGGGATGGAGCCTTGCTCTGTTGCCCAGACTAGAGTGCAGTGGTGCGATCTTGGCTCACTGCAACCTCTGCCTCCCGGGTTCAAGCAGTTCTCTGTCTCAGCCTCCCGAGTAGCTGGGATTACAGGCGCCCACCACCATGCATGGCTAATTTTTGTATTTTTATAGAGACGGGGTTTCACTATCTTGGCTGGGCTCGTCTTGAACTGCTGACCTCATGATCTACCCACCTCAGCCTCCCAAAATGCTGGGATTACGGGCGTGAGCTACGATCCCTGGCCATGAATTAGATTTTGAATATATTTTAAATATTCAAAATTTAAAATATTTTAATCATGAACATTCACAATTACATTGGAATGATTATGCTACTAGTTATTTCAGTGACCTTCCACAGATTTAATTTTCCCCAATACAGTCTTCTTCTTTTTGCTCCAAATAGAACTGGATTTTGAGGCTACAGAATATCAAGGAACTACCTATTTCATAATGTTACTTTGTTAATTGTAGCCATTACTTCTTAACATGTTTCTTTACTACCTGTGCTAATTAAGAACAGTGGATAATTAGCATTTTAAGCTGCTTTTCTCCCTTAGTGAGAATGATAAAATTTGATCTTCTGAATTCATGAATCATAATCTGTGTTCATAATTTGAGAATGGTTATGTGTTTAAGCTATTATTTAGTTTGTGTTGTTTCCTCTACCTTTGTCTCTTTAAACTATTGGTTACTTTTCTAAATTGATGTGATGGCCTCCCTGAAATTAAACATTTCTATTAGTGGCTTCCCTTTAATCTCATCCTTCTTAGATCAAATCTCCTTATATTTCCTGCCTATCTCTTTTTGCATTCCAAAGTTCAATTTTATTAAATCCCAAGGTCCAAGATTTTTTCTTTTGAGAATTTATCTCCAGTGTTTCTATGGAAATCAAAAAAGAAAATTAGGATAATTCAATGTCAAAATGTTACATGCATCTTTTGAGAAATTTATATTTTGTAGGTTGAAGGGCATGCTTTTTGGAGAGCATATTTTTGGAGGTGGAATGTAGTTATTTTAATAACCATGTCCTATATTATTTATAGCTTCCTGCCTGACACAGCTCACTTCAAGAAGTGCACAATGTCAGAACGTGGAATTAAATGGGCTTGTGAATATTGTACGTATGAAAACTGGCCATCTGCAATCAAGTGTACTATGTGTCGTGCCCAAAGACCTAGTGGAACAATTATCACAGAAGATCCATTTAAAAGTGGTTCAAGTGATGTTGGTAGAGATTGGGATCCTTCCAGCACCGAAGGAGGAAGTAGTCCTTTGATATGTCCAGACTCTAGTGCAAGACCAAGGGTTAAATCTTCGTATAGCATGGAAAATGCAAATAAGTGGTCATGCCACATGTGTACATATTTGAACTGGCCAAGAGCAATCAGATGTACCCAGTGCTTATCCCAACGTAGGACCAGGAGTCCTACAGAATCTCCTCAGTCCTCAGGATCTGGCTCAAGACCAGTTGCTTTTTCTGTTGATCCTTGTGAGGAATACAATGATAGAAATAAATTGAACACTAGGACACAGCACTGGACTTGCTCTGTTTGCACATACGAAAACTGGGCCAAGGCTAAAAGATGTGTTGTTTGTGATCACCCCAGACCTAATAACATTGAAGCAATAGAATTGGCAGAGACTGAAGAGGCTTCTTCAATAATAAATGAGCAAGACAGAGCTCGGTGGAGGGGAAGTTGCAGTAGTGGTAATAGCCAGAGGAGATCACCTCCTGCTACGAAGCGAGACTCTGAAGTGAAAATGGATTTTCAGAGGATTGAATTGGCTGGTGCTGTGGGCAGCAAGGAGGAACTTGAAGTAGACTTTAAAAAACTAAAGCAAATTAAAAACAGGATGAAAAAGACTGATTGGCTCTTCCTCAATGCTTGTGTGGGTAAGTTTCTGTATTCTGCATTTTTTGAATGGGATGGGAAAAGGTAGTAAAAATGATACGAAAACAGCTGGGTGTGCTGACACATGCTTGTATTTGTAGTCTTAGCCACTTGCTTGAGACCCAGAGTTTGAGGCTGTAGTATGCCATGATCGGTCTGTGAATAGTACCTGCACTCTAGCTTGGGCAACATAGTGAGACTGTCTCCATGCCCACAAAAAATATGTATGTGTGTGTGTGTGTGTGTGTGTGTGTGTATGTATGTGTGTGTGTGTGTGTATATATATATGTGTGCACAAAGTCACCAACATTTAATTCATTCAGCATGATAGCTGTACTTTCAAGTATACATACATAAAAATTTGTGTATCTCTGATCTTGTCATAACTTTGTACTAAGTTGCCCACAATTAATTGTGTTCATGTCTCTCCATTACTGGAGGCAGGGGAAACTTTTAAGTTAAAGCAAAGGTTTTACACATCAATGGTAAAATATATACCTGGACTTTAAAACTGCTACTCTGTTTATTGTAACAAGATGTAACTGAGGAACACCAGCTGCTGTTTCCAAGTATTTGTAAACAGTGTGAGCATCTTGTGATGATAGAAGCTTTAGTCAGATGTTAAAAATACCACAAAAATGTGTGACTCCAAGAAGTTGAACAAACATATTGACCTTGAAAATACTGGTGTTAATTTAACATGAATGTCATGTAGTAAATATTTGCAAACTTTATGGAACTGATTACATGTAGCCAGCTGATTCCATACTTCAAGTTATGGTTCGTAGGTAATACTGTTAAAGGACAGAGACATAGGAGAGCAGAGTTTTTTTTTCAGTTCTTGACCTTGTGAGTTAATTGTGATGTAATTCACAAAGGCAGTGACTTGAGTCTTCAGTATTTTTTTGAGTAGATTAGATGTTTGATTTTATTAAATTATTTGGATGGGCTGCTTACTTTGACGTTCAGTCTGATTACTAAGTTTAAACTTTGTGTGGAACAATAGCTAAGCCTTAACTATACCTTAGCTGTATGTTTTCCCTCAGTGCCAATTTCTTTTTTTTTAATCCCTCTGGGTCCAGCCCAAGAATATGGAAGTTTTAGGTGTATGAACCTGTGAGTCCTAAGAATTGATATCCAAGAAATTGTGAGTTTTAAAATTAATTTTTATGTATATTATATATATCATTCCCCACCCCCCCAAAGATGGGATCTCAGTCTGTCACCCAGGCTAGAGGGCAGGGATGCAGTCATGGCTCACTGCAGCCTCAACCTCCTGGGTTCGAGTGATCTGCCACCTCAGCCTCCCCAGTAGCTGGGACTCCCTATTAGCATGTACCACTATGCCCTGCTATTGTTTTTAATTATTATTTGTAAAGATGGCGGTCTCCCTATGTTGCCCAGGCTGGTCTTGAACTCTTGGGCTCAAGCGATCCTCCCACCTCAGTCTCCTAAAGTGTTGGGATTATAGGCATAATTTGCTGTGCCCAGCTGAAATCCTGAGTTTTCAATTTTAGCTTTGTTCTGGCAAAAAAGAATATTCCAGCAGACGAATCCTTCTGACCTCCAGATGTAGTAGGCACTTAGCAGCTCTTAGTTCTAGTTTCCTCCCATCCTGAGGATGAGGGATGAAAACACACCAAGCCATCTTCTGTCTGTGTTGTTCCATTTTATTCCACTAATTTTTCTGCTCCAAATTGAGGGCAACATATAGTATGATTGTCAGTTAAAAAAATTTAAATAGGAGATACAAAAGGGTTTTATTATTAGTTTCCTTACTGAGATCAAATTGATTTAACATAAAAATTCACTGTTTTGCAAGTGAACAACTCATTTGGCATTTAATGCATTCACATTGTGTAACCACTACCTCTGTGTTGTTCCAAAACATATTCATCATCCCAAAAGGTAACTGTATGCCCATTAAGCAGTTGCTGGTCCCTACCCCTACCCGTTAACCCTTGATAACTGCCAGTCTGCTTTTGGTGTCTGTGGATTTACCTATTCTGGATATTCATATAAATGGAATCTTTACATATCTATGAGCTTTTGTGTTGGGTGTGATTGTCTTTTAATTGCTTGTATGCCTTTGGAACACTCTTAAAATCTTTTTTTTTTTTTTGCAGGGAGTAGTGTACTATGAATACTTGGACTACAAGATGGTGTTATAGTACATGTAGGTTTATAGATGAAAATGAACTAGACTTCATTGTGACGGTTTTTAACCTCACAGTGAAGGTCAATAAACCGCGCTAAAGGTCATAGAATCCTTTAGGGATCAGGGCTTCACTTCAACCCCAGGTTGCTTCAAGTCAGTGGATCTCAGGATAAGAACACCTGATTTGAAATACTTTCTCTCCTTGAAACATACAAGTTAGATGAATCAACATGTTTGTCTTTATGACATTATTTCTTCTTGATCCTGCCTTTTTCTACATATTCTTACTTCTTTAGATGACTAGCCATCCTTGTACCTCTTTGCATTTTATTTTTTTGAGTCAGGGTTGCAAGGCTGGAGTGCAGTGGCACAGTCATGGCTCACTGCAGCCTTGACTTCCTAAGCTCAAATCATCCTCCCACCTCAGCCTCCTGAGTAGCTGGGACTATAGGCACATACCACCACGCCTGGCTAAGTTTTGTATTTTTTTTGTAGAGATAGGGTTTTACCTTGTTACCCAGGCTGATATCTTACTCCTGGGCTCAAGCGATCCACCCACCTCAGCCTCCCAGAGTGCCAGGATTACTGGGGTGAGCCACTGGGTCCCGCCCATCTCTTTGCATTTTAATCACTGACTTCAATTTAAAAGTGGAACAAGGCCAGGCACAGTGGCTCATTTCTGTTAATCCCAGCACTTTGGGAGATCAAGGCAGGTGGATCACCTGAGGTCGGGAGTTCGAGACCAGCTTGACCCAACATTAAGAAACCCGTCTCTACTGAAAATACAAAATAGTTGGGCGTGGTAGCGCATGCCTGTAGTTCCAGCTAGCTGGGAGGCTGAGGCACAAGAATCTCTTGAACCTGGGAGGTGGAGGTTGCAGTGAGCCAAGATCGCACCATTGCACTCCAGCCTGGGCGACAAGAGTGAAACTGTCTAAAAAAAGAAAAAAAAAAAAAAAAAAGGCCGAGCGCGGTGGCTCAAGCCTGTAATCCCAGCACTTTGGGAGGCCGAGACGGGTGGATCACGAGGTCAGGAGATCGAAACCATCCTGGCTAACACGGTGAAACCCTGTCTCTACTAAAAAATACAAAAAAACTAGCCGGGTGAGGTGGCGGGCGCCTGTAGTCCCAGCTACTCAGGAGGCTGAGGCAGGAGAATGGCGTGAACCCGGGAGGCGGAGCTTGCAGTGAGCTGAGATCCGGCCACAGCACTCCAGCCTGGGTGACAGAGCGAGACTCCGTCTCAAAAAAAAAAAAAAAAAAAAAAAAAAAGTGGAACAAAAACTTCTACCAATAGGACCGGTATTGGATTTGACCTTGTTTTATTTACAAAACGATTTGTCATTAAGTTGCTGTTTCTACCTGCAAAGTTTCTAGATTCTCAGGGCCAAGAGTTGATTGTATTTGGTTCTTGGTAATGTGGACTGTGTCTTTCCTATCAGCAGATTTTTTTTTACTGTTAACTGTACGATGTCATTCTGAACTGTTATACATAAGGTTATAATTATAGGCCTGTTTCTATGAGATAGCCATATTCTGATGTGTAAACATAACTGAAATATGTTAAATACTTTTTAAAAACTTGTTTACATTATGTTGGGTTAATTAAAAAAAAGGCTTGAGCAGTAAGACTAACAGAAGTTCATATGTACTCAAAATTAATCTTTACTTCCCTTTTCTGCCTGCCTTATGTTCCCCAGATTTCGTTAGATACAGTGTATTTTGGGTTGTTGATGTTAAGTGTTTTTTAAAAAATCCATCTCTACACTATATACACTGAGTATAAAATGTGAGACTTTTCCATTTCAAGTTGGAAAAAAATGTCAACCTCAGGTCAGCTTTAGAGCTGATAAACTAGGAATGAGGAAGATCCAGTTGTTGAGAGGGCAGATGTCAACTAAGGCATCAACAGTACTGAGCAAACATATTGACATAGCCATTGGGTGTAAGTTTCACATAAGTCAAATTATGTGGTGAGAGGATGTTGGGGACAGCTGTGCCAAAACCCGACATCTGTAGTGGAACCTGAGGTTGAGAATCAGGGTGGTAAAGGTAGAGGTGTGAATGTAAATGTACAGTTGCCTCTGGAATGTCTGCAGTTGGTGCTAGATGTTTTTAGGGACATCAGGTTTTTAGGGCAGTCATGTCAGCACTCACCATAGACTGCTTTTCTCACTGGGTAGACAACAATGTATCTAGAGAATAGAGCAACACTACCTAATGCCCTGCTTTTATTCTGCTATTGTATTGAATCAGTTGCCTTATGAAATTGTACTTCAATTTGTGTACATAGCTATGTCCTTTTTTTTTTTTTTGAGACAGAGTCTTGCTCTGTCACCCAGGTTGGAGTGCAGTGGCCGGATCTCAGCTCACTGCAAGCTCCGCCTCCCGGGTTCACGCCATTCTCCTGCCTCAGCCTCCCGAGTAGCTGGGACTGCAGGCGCCCGCCACAGCGCCCGGCTAGTTTGTTGTATTTTTTTAGTAGAGACGGGGTTTCACCGTGTTAGCCAGGATGGTCTCGATCTCCTGACCTCGTGATCCGCCCGTCTCAGCCTCCCAAAGTGCTGGGATTACAGGCTTGAGCCACCGCGCCCGGCCCCAGCTATGTCCTTAAAAAGACACAGGGTTAGATAAAAATACCATATTAAATCTGTGCTATAACTTGTATTCCTGAACCCTAGACTCATATATCCAGCTGCCTATTCAGCATCTTTCCTGGAGTGTTTAATAACTCAAGCTCATTTCAAGCTCAGTGATGCTAAAACAGAACTGGTCTGTCTTTCAAATCTATTTTTTCCCAGGCTCTCATCATGGTTGATGGCAAATTTCTCATTCCATTGCTTGTGCCAAAAGCCTTGGCCCTCCTTGATTCTTCTTTCTCTTATGCCCCACTCCTATTTCTCAGAAGATCCATTGGCTCTACCTTCAAAATATATCTGGACTCTGACCACTTCTCACTATTCTTGTCCAAACCATGATCCCCCCTTGCCTTTGCCCTCCTTACAGTCTGCTGTCGTCAAAGGAGCTAACTCTGCTCAGAACTCTCTAGTGATCACCTGTTTTACTTGGATTAAATAATAGCCAGAGTCCCTCAAAAAACTCTACAAGGCCATCTACATGCTCTGTATTGCACACTTCAGCTTCCTTCCATATACTTTTGACCCTTGAACAACACAGGTCTGAACTGTGCAGGTTCACTTATACATAAGTTTTCTACCAGCTCAGCCACCCCTGAGACAGCAAGAACAACCCCTTTTCTTCCTCCTCCTCCTCAGCCTACTCAAGGTGAAGACGACGATGATGAAGTCCTTTATGATGAGCCACTTTGACTTAATGAGTTAGTAAATGTATTTTCTCTTCCTTATGATTTTCTTAATAACATTTTGTTTTCTCTCATGTATTACAAGAATATGGTGTATAATACATATACAAATATGTGTTATTTGATCGTTTATGCTATTAGTAAGGCTTCCGGTCAACAGCAGGCTATCAGTAGTTTTGGGGGAGTTAAAAGTTATACATGGATATGCTACTGTGTGGAAGGTTGGTTCCCCCTAATCCCCATGTTGTTCAAGGGCCAAAAATATGTTATCTCTGAACTAATCTGTTTTCCACCTTTTCCATTTCATTCCAGCCACTCTTGCCACTTTTTTTTTTTTTTTTTCTATGAACAAGCCCTCAAGCCTTTTACTTGCTGTTTCCTCTGCCTGGATTGCTCTCCACCTTCACTTTTCTCAAGTATTGCCTTCTCAGTGAGGTCCTCTATGAGTGCTGTATCCAAAACTTCATCTCTGTCCATTATCCCTCCCCACAGCGTTAATTTTCTTCATAACACTTCTAATATGCTTAATCATCTCGTTTATGATTTCTCTCTCTCTCCTCTAGAATTTAAGCTTCCTGAGGGCCAGTAATTTTATCTGTTTTGTTCAAAACTGTATCTTAGCATGTAGAACAGTGCCTGCTACAGACATACTGGGCACTCAGGTATTTTTATATCAATGAACGAATGAATATTTTTGGGAACTGGGGTCTGGACAAACTTTTATCCTACTCCTCCTATGAATTTCTAGATTCTTTGCCTGCTTCCTAGCTCTCTGTGTTTTTCAGTAGTTGGGACTTAACCCAGGAGAGCCAGTTTTACTTCTCACTGGTTGTCAGGAAGACTGAGGTATGTAGTGGGTATGAAAGGGTCTTACAGGAAAGGGTATAGAGGCTTCAGGGTATAGAGGCTAATCACCAGGCAGTCTATGGATATGAAAAGTCTAAAGTCAGGTTTATGTTTAATTTCTCTACCTTCCTACTTTCACTCATGGCAATATTTTTTTTTTAAAAAAAATCATTCTATGTGTTTGCTGTAACTATCAAATGAGATTTTTTCCTTGAAATATTTTATTCAGTTGTCATTGGACCTACTGCTTCCTAGCTGGCATTTTATCTCACTTCCTAGACAATAGCTGCATCTTTCTTAAGTTTAGGAGCTGAGATTTGGTTGGGGCTGTTGAAGGTATGGGGGAAAAAGTCAAACTTAAGTAACAAGTTCACATTGAAACTGTATATATGTATATACATGTATTCACACGTATATATACTCATATGTACATATATACATATATATACACATATGGACTTATATACACACACACACAGATTTTTTTTTTTTTGAGACAGGGTCTTGTTCTGTCACCCACGCTGGAGTGCAGTGGTGTGATCACAGCTCACTGCAGCCTTGACCTCCTGGGCTCAAGCAATCCTCCCACCTCAGCTTCCCTAGTAGTTGGGAGTACCTAGGTGTATGCCACCATGCCCCGCTAATTTTAAAAATGGTTTGTAGAGATGGAGTCTCCCTGTGTTGCCCAGGCTGGTTTCAGACTCCTGGACTCAAGTACTGGGACTACAGTTGTGAGCCACCACCTGGTGTGAAACTGGAATTTTTATGCTGAAATACTCAGTTGTCCAAAGCAGTGGTGTGAACAGCTTTCACTATAGGGAATATGTGAATCAGTAATGCCTCCCGGTGCTCCAAAGTTTTGGGGTGACCTGAAGTGCACGTGCAGTGGTGTTCCCTGTTGAGAATCACTGACTTATGAACCGAACCAGAATCTCTTCTTTATCAAGTAGCAGGCTGAAGTGGCATCATGAGGATTATAATTCTGATGGTTTCTGAGCAAAATTTGTCCCACTTTCAGAATTTTGACATGTCTATACAGACTTAGATGATATTTATTTATTTATTTATTTATTTATTTATTTATTTGAGACAGAGTCTCGCTCTGTTGCCCAGGCTGGAGTGCAGTGGGGCATCTCAGCTCACTGCAAGCTCCGTCTCCCAGGTTCACACCATTCTCCTGCCTCAGCCTCCCCAGTAGCTGGGACTACAGGCGCCTGCCACCACTCCTGGCTAATTTTTTTTTGTATTTTTAGTAATAAATAAAAGCAAAAAAATGAAAACACACTATTGATGACATAAGTTATAGTGTCCAAATTTGCGTTTTTAACTTGCCCGTTGACTTCCTTATAGGTTTATCTCCCTCTACGCCCTCTTGGGGCTTTTTGGGTGATTTACATGACCGATAGAGTGGCAGGCAGGATAATGTCCACATCCCACCTCCCCGTGCCTACATCCCAGTCCCCAGGATTTGTGAGTAGGCCACCTTACGTGGCAGTAGAGGTTTTACAGAAGTGATTAAAGATTTCTTAAATGGCAGGGTTATCTGGGTAGGTGGTGTAATCACAAGCGTCCTTGTAAATCACAGGGAGACAGGAGAGAAGATTATAGATGGGACCATGAGAAGAGAAGTGGATGCTTGGGAGAGTTGCAGGGCCATGAGGCAAGGAATGTCAGCAGCCTCTAAGAGAAAAGGCGGGGCTTTTCTGGAGCCTCATGAAGGAGCACAGCCCTGCCAACACCTTGATTTTAGCTCAGTGAGAGCCTTGCTGAACTTCTGACCTCCTGAACTGTAAGACAGAAAGTTTGTTATTTTAAGTCACTAAGGTTGTAATCGTTTGTTAGAGCAGCAATAAGAAATTAATACAAATAGCTTTTTTTTAAAAAACAAATAATAGCTTTTTTTTTTGAGATGGAGTTTTCGCTCTTGTTGCCTAGGCTGGAGTGTAATGGCGTGGTCTTGGGTCACTGCGGCTTCTGCCTCCTGAGTTCAAGAGATTCTCCTGCCTCAGCCTCCCAGGTAGCTGGGATTACAGGCGCCCACCAATGTTCCCAGCTACTTTTTGTATTTTTAGTAGAGACGGGTTTCACCATGTTGGCCAGGCTAGTCTCGAACTCTAACCTCAGGTCATCTGCCCACCTTGACCTCCCAAAGTGCTGGGATTACAGGTGTGAGCCACTGCGCCCAGCCCTAAACAAATAGTATTTTATTTATTATTTTATTTTGAGATGGAGTCTTGCTCTGTCACCCGGCCTGGAGTGCAGTGGCATGATCTTGGCTCACTGCAACCTGTGCCTCCCGGGTTCAAGCAATTCTCCTGTCTCAGCCACCCAAGTAACTGGGATTATAGGTGCACACTATTGTGCCTGGCTAATTTTTGTGTTTTTTTGTTTTAGTAGAGACGGAGTTTCACCATGTTGGCCAGGCTGATCTCAAATTCCTGACCTTACCTCCCGCCTTGGCCTCCCAAAGTGCTGGGATTACAGGTGTGAGCCACTGTGCCCGGCCAGCAAATAATACCTTAATTTGACAATTTCAGAAATTTTACTTAATTTTCACCAGTTCCTAGAGGAGGTCAGAGGCATTGTTAATAATGAAATAAGTTGAGTTACAGAGGGGCTGACTAGTATGGGAAGTAGCTGTCCTTTCCAAGACACAAATAGTAACGGTGTTTCTTTCTACTAGATATGGTTGAGGGTTAATACTGGAGCTTTTTTTTTTTTTTTTGAGATGGAGTCTCACTCTGTCTCCCAGGCTGGAGTGCAGTAGCGCGATCTTGGCTCACTGCAAGCTCCGCCTCCTGGGTTCACGCCATTCTCCTGCCTCAGCCTCCCGAGTAGCTGGGACTACAGGTGCCCGCCACCATACCCGGCTAATTTTTTTTTTTTGTATTTTTAGTAAAGACGGGGTTTCACCGAGTTAGCCAGGATGGTCTCGATCTCCTGACCTTGTGATCCGCCCGCCTCGGCCTCCCAAAGTGCTGGGGTTACAGGCGTGAGCCACTGCGCCCGGCCATTACTGGAGCTTTTGAATTATGTTTGATGCCTGGGAATATTAATGTTTTCAGCCCTGGCTTTTTTCTTTTCTCTCCCCTCCCCTCCCCTCCCCTGTCCTCCCCTGTCCTTCCCTGTCCTCCCCTGTCCTCTCTTTTCTTCTCTTCGACGGAGTCTTACTCTGTCACCCAGGCTGGAGTGCAGTAGCGCTATCTTGGCTCATTGCAAGCTCCACCTCCCAGGTTCACGCCATTCTCCCGCCTCAGCCTCCGGAGTAGCTG
Source organism: Macaca mulatta (assembly GCF_049350105.2). NCBI lineage: Eukaryota > Metazoa > Chordata > Mammalia > Primates > Cercopithecidae > Macaca > Macaca mulatta. Next base: position 137,014,047 of record NC_133414.1, read on the forward strand.
GGACTACAGGCGCCCGCCACCACGCCCAACTAATTTTTTTGTATTTTTAGTAGAGACGGGGTTTCACCGCTTTAGCCAAGATGGTCTCATTCTTCTGACCTCGTGATCCGCCTGCTTCGGCCTCCCAAAGTGCTGGGATTACAGGCGTGAGCCACCGCTCCCGACAGCCCTGCTTTTTTTCAAGTCAGTGAAATAAATATGCCTGTATGAAGCTGATTGCTGTGGCCCAGGGTGATCTGCTACTTGCTAATATTTTACAGCATTCCATAATTAGGTCACATTGTTTGGACTTTACTTTTTGTGTGCGGTGTTTCTGTAGTGTGTGTTCTGTTTGTTCTGCTCATTTGGCCTGTTTTTGGTTTGGTATACCAAAGCTGTTTGGACAGTCTTTCAGTGTTTAGAACTTTTCCTGTTCTATGGATTACTTTGCAGTCGTTATTCTGTGTTGGTAGCTCAGTTGCAGATTTGTGATCTAATATGTCATTTTTTGAGATCATCATCTGCGAGTTTAGAGAGGAAGCTGGTGAAGTTGTTCACAGTTATGGCTACTTTTTAAGTGCTGGGTTATGAACTTTGATTGTATACTGATGCCAAACTAGTGTTGTACTGAAAGATAACCTTCTGATTTTGGTGTCCTTTTTTTTTTTTCTTTTGCCTTTCTTTTCTTTTTTTTCTGGAGACAGGATTTTGCTCTGTTACCCAGGCTGGAGTGCAGTGGCATTGATCACAGCTCACTGCAGCCTTGAATGCCCAGGCTCAAGTGATTCTCCCACTTTCAGCCTCCCGAGTAGCTGGTACCAGAAGCATGCACCACCATGCCCAGCTAATTCCTGGAATTTTTTTTTTTTTTTGTAGAGGCAGGGTTTCACCATGTTGCCCAGGCTTTTCTCAAACTCCTGGGGTCAAGTGATCGGCCTGATTCAGCCTCCCAAAGTGCTGGGATTACGGGCATAAGCCACGTGCCTCGCCCTTTTTTTTCTTAATACATTGTTTTACATATGAATAGAGGGCAGAACCAGTAAACAGGTCTTGCATCATATTAATAGTTTTGAACATTTAAAACTAATTGCCCTTTTATTAAAGACAACAACACAAAAATGGTTTGAGTTAAAAATGGTACATTAAAAGTTTTTTTTTTTTTTTTTTTTTTTTGAAACGTGGTCTTGCTCTGTTGCCCAGGATGGAGTGTAGTTGTGTAACCTCAGCTCACTGCAACCTTTACCTTCTGGGTTCACACGATCCTCCTGCCTCAGCTTCCCTAGTAGCTGGGATTACAGGCATGCGCCACCATGCCCGGCTAATTTTTGTATTTTTAGTAGAGAAGACGGGGTTTCACCACGTTGGCCAGGTTGGTCTCGAACTCCTGACCTCAGGTGATGAGCCCACCTTGGCCTCCCAAAGTGCTGGGATTACAGGCGTGAGTCACAGTACCTGGCCCCTTTTTTCTTAATACATTGTTTTTCATGTGAATGGAGGCAGAACCACCAGTAAACAGGTCTTGCATCTTAATAATAGTTTTAAACACTTAACACCATCTAATTGGCTGGGCTTAAACATTTAAAACCATCTAATTGGCCAGGAACAGTGGCTCACGCCTGTAATCCCAGCACTTTGGGAGGCTGAGGTGGGCAGATCACGAGGTCAGGACATTGAGACCATCCTGGCTAACACAGTGAAACCCCGTCTCTACTAAAAATACAAAAAATTAGCCAGGCGTGGTGGTGGGTGCCTATAGTCCCAGCTACTCGGGAGGCTGAGGCAGGAGAATGGCGTGAATCCGGGAGGCGGAGGTTACAGTGAGCTGAGATCGTGCCACTGCAGTCCAGCCTGGGCAACAGAGACTCTGTCTCAAAACAAACAAAAACCATCTAATTGTCCTTTTATTAAAGACAACACAAAAATGGTTCGAGTTAAAAATGTGAAAAGGTTTTTTTGTTTTTTTTTTGTTTGTTTTTGTTTGTTTTGTTTTTGTCTTTTTTTGTTTTGAAATAGGGTTTTAACTCTATTGCCCAGGCTGGAGTGCACTGGTGTAATCTCAGCTCACTGCAACCTCCATCTCTTGGATTCAAGTGATCCTCCTGGTGAGCCACCATGCCTGGACACATTAAAAGCTTTTAATAGGATCCAAAATGTATACAGACTTCTGTAGCAATTTTTGGTCTGCATGCATAAAAGGAAAGTGAGTGCTAGAATACTGGCAATGCCTTGTATGTCCTTGGCTAACTTTGCGTGATACTCTTAAGTGTGATGGGTGTGTAGCTATAAAAACTGCAATCATTTCACTCCACATTCTTGATTGTGGGTTTACTTCCTATCCAAGGTAGTTCATGTAGGTAATAAGAGTTATTTTTAGCACCATGAAAGAAGTATTATCTTCAGGTAGTTTTTGGTTTTCAAGTTTTTAAGGATTTCCTGTTTTGATTTTGGAACAGTGGATATAAAATAACATTTTATGTCATGATTTTTAAGTGAATTGTGAGAATTTCCAGCAACATAAAATATTCTAATCTGTAGGGAACACACATGCCTGTGCGCACACACACACTTTTCACCTCTTTCCTTTCCACTATTAAATGATGCTGGCCAGTTTGGTCTGGGATTTGAAAGTACTTCCTGACACCTGTGATAAAAAGAAAACTTCCAGGAATGAGTGTCTCTATTAAGGCAAATGGATGGTGATGGCAGAAATAAAGCCCCAGTATTCTCTTCGTTGCCTTTAGTATGTCTGAGACATAATTCTCGACTTTCAGAAATGATTGATTACACAGGGTTGCCAACCAGTAATGTGCCTTTTTATGCTGAGAAAGGGACTATGTCACGTGATTCTTGATTATGTGATACATTTGAATATGCACCATTGATTTAGTAACGGCTTTCATTTAAAAAACAAAGTACTATATTAAGTGAACACATTGAATTATGAAATCCAGATGTATCCTTTAAATATCAAGTATAAAAGTATGTGTTTTGCCTCTAGAGAATTGTTGGGATCTAAACTAACTTTAAAAAGTTGCATTAAACTGGGCACATGGTTAAAAAATACCCAGGCAGCACAGAAATGCAAATATAAATAAATGCAGTAGTTTCTTCTTCTCTCTACCTCCAGTCCTGCTGTGCTTAGACAACCACTATTTTCCCTGTCATTCTTTTATTTTATTTTTATTTATTTTTATGTTTTTGAGATGGAGTCTTGCTCTGTCGCCCAGGCTAGAGTGCAGTGGTGCGATCTTGGCTCAGTGCAACTTCTGCCTCCCAGGCTCCAGCGATTCTTGTGCCTCAACCTCCCAAGTAGCTGGGACTGTAGGCAAACTCGCCACCATGCCTAGCTAATATTTGTGTTTTTTAGTAGAGACGGGGTTTCACCATGTTGGCCAGGCTGGTCTCGAACTCCTGACCTCAAGTGAGCCACCTGCCTTGGCATCCCAAGGTGCTTGGATTACAGGCATGAACCACCATGCCTGGCCCCTGTCATTATTTTATAATGAGAAATTTCAAAACCTGTATAAAGGTTACAAGTGTAATATATTGAGCACCATATGCCTTTGACCAAGATTTTCCAGTTAGTTCTTTGCTATATTTGGTGTCTCTGTCTGTATGTCTTTCTTGTGTGTGTTCTCTGAACTGTTTGAGTTAGCTGAAGACATCATGACACTTGGCATGTGTTTCCTAAGAACAAGAACTTTTTTTCCTATATAACCACACAGTATAGTTATCCAAGAAATTTAATACTGAAAGTTTATATTTAGTTTCACCAATAGTTTCAATAATTGCTGTTGCCCCACCTTGTTCAGTTAAGGGTTATACATTGTGTGTAGTTTTGTCTCTTCAGTCTTCTCTAATCTAGAACAGCGCCTGTGTTTTTTTTTTTTTTTAATTTTTTAAAAATTTACTCTTTCATGATTGACATTTTTGAAGATTCCACTTTTGCAGAATGATCTTCAGTTTAGGTTTGTGGATTTCCTTATGATTAGATTCAGTTTAAACATTTATCTTTTTTAGAGGAGGGAGGAATACTATCTAGGTGATATTATTTGAGGCAGCAGCTCTGATATCTCAGAATAATGTCCTTGTATCATTGTTCCTTTTTTTTTTTGCAATTTATTTTGAGGTAAAATATACATAAGATAAAATTTATACCATTTTACTCATTAAGTGTATATCAGTAGCATTAGGTACATTCTTATTGTTGTGTAACTATTTTTACCATTCTCTCTAGAGCTTTTTTACATCTTGGAAAACTGAAACTGTGTATCCATTAAATAGCTCCATTCTCCCTTCCTCCAGCCCCTAACAATCATTATTCTACTTTCTGTCAATGAATTTGACTGCCCTAATAACCTCATGAATGGAGTCATACAGTATCTGTCCTTTTGCTTATTTCACTTAGCATAATGTCTTTAAGGTTCATCCATGTTGTGATCTGTGTCAGAATTTCCTTCCCTTTATTTTTTTTTCGAGAGGAAGTTTCGCTCTGTCACCCAGGCCAAAGTGCTGTGGTGCAGTCTGTGCTTGCTGCAACCTCTGCCTCCCAGGTTCAAGGGATTCTCCTGCCTCAGCCTCCCAAGTAGCTGGGACTGTAGGCGTGTGTGCCACCATGTGTGTCTAATTTTTGTATTTTTAGTCGAGTCGGGGTTTTGGCATGTTGGCGAGGCTGGTTTCGAACTTCTGAGCTCAAGTGATCCACCCGCCTCAGCCTTCCAAAGTGTTGGGATTATAGGCGTGAGCCACTGCCCCGGCCAGAATTTTCTTCCTTTTTAAGACTGAATAATATTTCATTGTATGCGTATACCACATTTTGTTTATCTTTTCCTCAGTTGATGAAAATATATTATTTCTTTTTCATCAAATTTAGACATTTGTACTGACTTCTTGTAACGATCTTTGAGAGTTTAGTTCATTTTTGAATAATAAAGGCAGACTACTTGAGACTAGCATGTGCAACATGGCGGGACCTCTTCTGTATTAAAAATAAAAAACTTAGCTGGGTGTGGTGGCGGGGTGCCTGCAGTCCCAGATATGTGAGGCTGAGGTGGGAGGATTGCTTGAGGCAAGAGTTTGATGCTGCAGTGAGCTATGATCATGTCAGTGCCTTCTAGTCTAAACGACAGAGCAAGACTCCATCTCAAAGAAACACAGACTATATGCATTGTAGACCATTTCAGAGATAAGAAAAGCTATGAAAAAATAAAAAGTTTGTAATCTCACTGCCTAGAGGAAGCCTGTCAGATTTTTTTTGTGTATTTTCAATCTTACTTTTTTTGCATTTATTTACTTTTACATAGTTGAGATTATATTGTATATCCTTTTTCATTGAACTTTATATTTTGAATCAACATGTACCTTTTAAAAATGTGTGATATGACATTGAATTGCTGCGCCTTAAATTAACCTGTTCTTTATTAGCAGCACTTTGGGAGTCCCTGTGGAGCTGTCTTTCCTGATGTTTGTTATTAAGAATGGCATGCTGTCTCATTTTATTAATCATTTGTATTTTTTTCTGTGAGTAGTTGATTCATGTCTTTTGTTCACTTTATTTGGTGATTTTATCAAGTTACATGAAATCTATATGAAAAATACACATCTTAAAAATATGTACCAGTCCCAGTCTGGGCAACAGAAAAACATTTTTGACCTTGGCCTCCCCAAAGTGCTGGGATTACAGGGGTGAGCCATGGCGTGTGGCCTCAGTTACTTTGCAAAATTGTCTTCGTTTTTACCTTTTGTTTGTTTGTTCATTCATGCATTCAGGTACTTACCGAGTGTGCTCCCAAGCACTTTGAAAGAAGTCATGGCTCTCAAAGAGTTTATGGGGCAAATAGAATTTAGCAAGCCAGGATAGCTCAGCAGAGGAAGTATAGGGTCCTAGAAGGAGCATATAACTTAATCGCATTAGGAGATTTGGAGAGGACTTTTGGTGACATCTAAGCTGAAACTTGAAAGAGAAGAAGGAAGAGTGTTTCTGTTAGTGGGAATTGTATGTGTTAAAAATCCAGGGTCAAGAGACCAAGGCACGTCCAGTAACCTGAGAGAAGTCAGTTGGTTGGAGTGTAGAATGAGGACTGTGAGAGAGAACCTGTAGGGAATTCCTTAACCTGGTTAAGGAATTTAGCTGTTAGCCTAAGGGCAGTGGTAAACTTCCCCCCCCCCCCCCCCCCCCCGAGATGAGATCTCACTTTGTCACCCAGGCTGGATGGAGTGCAGTGACATGATCACAGCTCACTGCAGCCTCAACCTTCTTCGGCTCAAGGGATCCTCTCACCTCAGCCTCCCAAGTAGCTGGGACTACAGGTGCATGCCAGCACACCTGGCTTATTCTTTAAATTTTTTGTAGCGATTGGGTTTCTCCCAGGCTAGTCTTGAACTGCTGAGTTCAAGCAGTCTGCCCTCCTTGGGCTCCCAAAGTGCTGGGATTGCAGGTGTGAGCTGCCACGCCCAACCTAGTGGTAAACTTTTGAAAAGGGAGTGCCTTAATTAAATTTGTAGTCTAAGAAGACCACACTCACCCTAGTGTAGAGAATAGATTGGGAGGGAGCAACACTTGAGATGGCAGACCAGTAGAGTAAATGATAGCAACTTAGGTACAGTCATGTATAGCTGGGGTAGAGTCAGTGGAGATGGGGAAAGGGAGATTTATTTGAAAAAGACTTAAGTAGAATTGACAAAACCTAGAAGAAGTGATACTGGGCTGAGATGAGAAGGAGGTTAGAAGGCCAGATTTTTGGTTTGGACATCTGGGTTGGCTAACAGTATCATTTTTCCTGGACATAGGAGAGAGAAAGTTTAGGTTTTTTTTTTTTAGAGGTTTTGTGGTGAGGATGCTTGATGGATTATTGGATACATGGATCTGAAACTTTTGGGGATGTGTGCTTGTGGGGCTATTAGTGTTTACCGAAGCCGTGAAGTTCCTTTTTCAGTGGCAAATTATGGAAACTTTCTTGTTTAGCGTTTCTGGTTGGAGACCTTAATATTGACTGGGTTACTTTTGAACATTTCTTGATTTTCTGTCTTCATTCTGTTTACTTTTGTCTAGAAGAATTAAATGTATATAATATGAACAGTATAAAGTTATAATAAATTATGAAAGTTTTTCCTTTTATCCTTTCTTCCTTGCCCCTACTTCGTTTTTTGTTTTTTTTTTTTTTTTAACAGAGACAGGGTCTCACTCTTGTTACCCAGGTTGGAGTGCAGTGGCATGATCATGGCTCATTGCAGCCTCGAATTCCTGGGCTCAGGTGATCCTCCCAAGTAGCTAGGACTACAGGCATGCATCACTATACCTGACTAATTTAAAAAATTTTTTTGTAAAGATGAGATCTTACCATATTGCTGAGGTCAGGCTGGTCTTCAAATTCTGGCTCTAAGTGATTCTCCTGCCTTGGCCTCCCAAAGTGCTGAGATTATAGGTGTGAACCACTGCACCCAGCCTCCCATTTCCACTTTTAAAATGTTCACTTACCCTCTAGTAAAAAAAGGTGGGCTAGACTAGTTTCTCCTGGCCTACCTGAGATAGTATAAGTATAAAAATCTAAAATTTGGTTTCAAATTCAGCCAGGGTAACTTGGCAGTGTGGCAAATGAAATTTTTATTTTTATTTTGAAGTCAGAAAAACTTTTGGATGTGACTTCAGCAGTGAATGTGGTTTTGGCATACACTATTTTATGAGTTTCAAAATCTACTTTTGGAATCTAAGATTTTTTTTTTTTTTTTTTTTTTTTAGGACAGAGTTTCGCTCTTTGTTGCCCACGCTGGAGTGCAGTGGCACAATCTCGGCTCACTGCAGCCTCTGCCTCCTGGGTTCAAGCGATTCTCCTGTCTCAGCCTCCTGAGTAGCTGAGATTACAGACGCACGCCACCACGCCCGGCTAATTTTTTGTGTGTTTTTGGTAGAGACGGGGTTTCACCATGTTGGCCAGGCTGGTCTTGAACTCCTGACCTCAGGTGTTCCACCCACCTCGGCCTCCCAGAGTGCTAGGATTACAGGTGTGAGCCACTGCACCTGCCCGGAACCTAAGATTTTTAAGAACCGTAATTTCCTTTCAGTTGAGTATTTTCAGTGATATTTTAAGTGACCTTCATAGTTTGAACTCATGTTCATCTGTTTTATCCCATTAACATTTGTCCCTGTCTCTGATCACTTGTCCCAAAGATAACTTTGTGGCATGTTTCCTTTAAGTCCTTCCATGTTGCTTTCAGCAGTAGTTCTTCCTGCTTGGCAGGATCTTCTTTCTTAGGAAAGTATCTGTTAGGTCAGGTATTTTTTCATGACTTCAGGGACTTCTGTTTTCACAAGAGTGGCTTGTTAACACTCTGATCAAAGATGTAAGGAGAAAAGAGCTCAGTAGTATAGACTATATTTGACATAGTTTGTCACAACTTACAGATAATTTAAAAAGTTTTAATTAGCGAATATTTGACTTCCTTCTCTCATTGAATCTTTTATTTTTCTAAAGAGGATGTTTTAATAATGGACAGTGAGGTTATTGAATACAAGCTAGACTTGATATAGATTAAATTTAAGAATTTGTTTATAATTTTGATTTTCATCTGTTGATCTTTTGAATAGGTTATTGTTTGTAGCACTGTTCTAGGAATAGAAATAGTAGATCTTAACTTGTTGCTATTATTATGTGGAAAATACAACCAGGAGGTGGTTTGGCCTGCTCAGATTATTTCCGAGACTGTTCCTGTGCTTTTGCCTACCTGAAGGTACACTTTAAAAAATATTGAAGTCATTTTATTTAAAAAGCAGCTCATTAATTTTTCAAGAATTTCCTGTGAATATCTATGCCAGGTTCAGGATTAAATGATAGCCAAATGCTTATGACATAAAAAAGTATTACTGGGGGGTATAGTTTCCTTTTAATATGAAAACCAGTTAAATGAGTTAAACTCTGGCTAGAGGAAAACCACATCTGCATCTTTCTCTGACCATGGTAAAGGACATTCTGAACATTACCACTTAAAACTAACTTTTCTCTTCAAGGGTTCCTGAAATTGTGCCAGCTGACTCCAGGTCCACCCTGACCCCACAGCATAAACCATGCTGTGATGTCACAGCTACCATAGAACTCCAGGGTAGTGTTGGGCTGGCCCATGTGGGCTCAGGTAAGTCCTGGCTTTTTTTTTACCATTTGGCATTCTTTTCAAAGTTAGTAACCATTACAATTTTAATGTCATAAAGGAAAATAAGGCAAAACTTTGAAAACTGTGCCATATATGGGGGAAAAAATAAGTCTGTTTTCTAAACATCTATGAGCCAGCTCTAAATTCTAACCAATGGAGTTCCATAGTAGCTGTGAAGTCCCCAGTGAGTCATTGACCTGTGGCTTCAAAATATGTAAACTCTGCTCCTGGCCCAGCTTACGGAATAATATGTTTGCTTTTTATTTTTTTAACTGTTTAGCTAGTGATATATAACATAGTGGCTTTCATTTATTCTTAGGCCTTCATGTTTTAAGAAGTGTATTAACCATTTATTTGTAATTATGTTTCGCTATTAGGCTGATTGTGCATTTCATTCAATTTTGAATGTATGATGATACTGCAGATTAGTTTTATAAAATTAATCTCAGAGTGTCTTCAGCTGTCCTTTTGTCTTCATAACATGAAGGAGGAAGGGACAGAAGGCATAGTACACGTTTGTTAAATTTTAAAAAAAGTACTAAGAGAAAGATATTTCGGCTGGGCACGGTGGCTCGCGCCTGTAATCCCTGCACTTTGGGGGGGCCGAGGTCAGGAGTTCGAGACCAGCCTGATCAATATGGTGAAACGCCATCTCTACTAAAAATACAGAAATTAGCTGGTGTGGTGGTGTGCGCCAGTAGTCTCAGCTACTCGGGAGGGTGAGATAGGAGAATTGCTTGAACTCGGGAGCGGAGGTTGCTTTCAGTAAGCTAAAATTGCGTCACTGTACTCCAGCCTGGGTGACAGAGCGAGACTCCGTCTCAAAAAAAAAAAAAAATAAAAATAAATAGATGCTTCAGTTACTCTTGGAGGCATTGTGAGATGTCAGTAACCTAGCAAACATGTATATGTTGATTATCTTCTCTTGGAACTTTTCATTTTTTCCTGGCCTTTGTCCTATAAAGTGAGATTTTAACACTTGCATTTATTTGTTGTCTTTTCCTGTCTACCAACTCTTCTACCTGATTCCTACATTCTTTTTATCTCCTGACATTAAAAGGTGCTCAAAGTGTAATTACGTGAAGAACTCAGATATTTTGTAAGGTTTTTTTTTTTTTTTTTCCTTTTTTGCATATATTACGATGCTTTTTCCCTGCTCCTTAAGTAGAAAACATGCGGTGGCTAAAACTTTAAATTATATGCGTATGGGCCAAATCCTATCAAACACCATGCCTACAACAAAAACCTGTCTGTGAAGTAATGTCTAAACTTTCAGAAGTTCTCTTTGAGCAGTGTGCAATAAAGACATAGCAAAAATTGGGATAGTTCAGTGACATTTTCATGAAATTTGATTTGTAATAAATTTACTAATCTTTGTAGATGAAAATGTACCAGTCACCGAGACTATGAACTTTTATGCTTAATGAAAAGAATGAAATTACATATTCCCCAAACACTAGGTAATAAAATAATTTTCTTTTAAATATTATTTTTTACCTATACTTAAGTGATGTGTGTTTTTCCTGCTCTGGGAAGTTTGGAGAATTTCATGCTGTCAAAAACTGAGAATAGTCTGTTCTCCTCATCTTCTGTGTGTCCGCCATGCTAGGGAATGGGCAGTATGCCCGTTTGTAGTTTCATGCAGAGCATGGAGTAGGAGGGACTAATTAAGTGTTTTTGATAATTTTGTATTAGGTCAAATAGAAATCCTAGTTGTGTTTGTGTATATCGGCTTTATTGAGATATAATTTCACATACCATGCAGTTCAACATTGGAAGTTCTGGTTATATTTTTAAAAAGCACTTAATGAAAGCAGAATGGGTGATGATGATGTACATTGTAGTTCCAAAGTACAATCTGCTAATTTTGTTGTGCTATGTAGTCTGCACCCCACTGCCCAGTGCTCATTAACTTCTAATTACAGAAATCTCTCAGAGACATTAGAGAGGAAATCTTAAGAATTTCTGAGATGAGATTCTTCTAGACTTCAGCTATATGGTGAGTTAGCTAAAAACAATAAAGTGATTTGAAGATCTCCCCTTCTTCCAAGCAAAAGAAGGAAGTTATTTGGTGCTTAGCTTTAGATCACCTCATCTTTGTCTTTGAGAAATAAAAAATAAACATGAACACATTAAATACAAACACCTACATACATGCATACACATATATACACATACATTGTACAGCTCTTCCTCTTTGTTTTTTCAGGTAAGTTGATCAGACTCGTGGGTTGTTTTTGGAAGTGTTCGGAACATTTTTTTATGTAATACAAAAAGTTTATAAGTAGATAATATTTTTAGATTAGAACTAAAGACTATAAAAGGTGCATTGATGCTACATATACCTGAAAATAGTCAAGGACTTTGATAAGACTGAAGGGAAAAGTCATTGCCTTCATGCAGAAATGCTGTGGAGTGGAAGGAAATGGCATGGGCATGCTTAATCCTCAATAAAAGAAAACTGCATTGAATTATCTTAAAAGTTATGGGTCCTACCAGGCTATACTTAATTGTTCATTAAATAAGTTAAGCAGAAGTTTTACAGTTCTTTTTGTATTTGAACATAATAACTGGAAATAGAAAACTCTTCAATCATAGATTTGTTTTTAGTTCAAGTAGCACTTTCTGGTCTATTTGAAAGGCTTGCCCCTTTAGGAAGATTTATAACCTTTATCTCATGCCGTACTTGATTAAGCTTTACCTTGACTTCTCTAGGGCGCACTGTTCCTCATAAGGATGTGTTAGGTGGGTGGAGGCGGGGCATATGTAGCTGAATTTGTTATATGCGTAGTGAGGAGTTTATCAAGCTACATTGCTGTGAAAATAATTCCTATAAGTAGGCATTCTTAATATAATTGGTTTTCAGCCTGAAGAATGTATATGTCTGTGTTTGGGGCAGGGGGTCATTTTTTTTTGGAGAGGATCGAAATTTGCAGAAAGGACTGCTTTGAATATTGGAGTCACATTTTCCCTGTCTTTGTACTTCTCATATTGCCTGGCAAGGCGTTCCTGTATATCATGAGGATTCAGTAAATGTGGGAATTATTTTGAAGCCTTGTTATCTTTACTAATGGTAGAAAATTGTTGCATTTTACCAATCTGTTACATTCTAAGGAATATGTCTGATCTAATTCCTAATTGAAGATGGCAATTAAAATACTTTTTTAAAAGTACACTAAGAATATTTTTACCTAGTATTAGTATTCTATCCAGCAAACACATTTGTCTTGATGTAATTTAGGAAGCACTTAGAAGTATTTGGTCCCACAAATAATTTTTTTTTTTTTTTTTTTTTTTGAGACGGAGTCTCGCTCTGCCGCCCAGGCTGGAGTGCAGTGGCCGGATCTCAGCTCACTGCAGGCTCCGCCTCCCGGGTTCACGCAATTCTCCTGCCTCAGCCTCCCCAGTAGCTGGGACTACAGGCGCCCGCCACCTCGCCCGGCTAGTTTTTTGTATTTTTTAGTAGAGACGGGGTTTCACCGTGTCAGCCAGGATGGTCTCGATCTCCTGACCTCGTGATCCGCCCGCCTCGGCCTCCCAAAGTGCTGGGATTACAGGCTTGAGCCACCGCGCTCGGCCATTGCTTTAAACCCCTTTTGTGGTAAATTGGAAGCTAATCTACCTTTTTTTTTTTTTTTAGCCCAGGCTGATACCCATACTTTACCAGACTGCTTAGTAGACAGTATTACTGTATTTACCTAACATTAACTTGTGTTAAGGTTAATAAAATGGCTCAGTGGTAATGGAATGTTCTTTATAGATTTGGGCAGAAGTGATGTTTCTGTTTCCCCCCTATTCTAACTGGATTGTAATGTTTTATTTTAGCACATTTTATTTGAAATCATCTGGTTCAACTTTTACTTTATTAATAATTCTTAATGGGTATAAGGAAGACTTGGCTGTGAGAGAATCTGAAATCAAAATGTTGCCAACGTTTACTTACAGTGAAGATGGTTTCAGTTGCTCCAAGTTGTTTCAATGCTAAAGAGCAGTATGGAAAGTTCAGCATTTGTTTTGATTCTGCTTTAAGAATGCAGTGTAAAGGGCAGGAGGAGCTCAACACCAGCTGGAAGCACATCCCTGTCTCCTTGGTTTCTGCAAAGTCAGGATGAACGCAGGACCAGAACTGGGGGCTCAGTGTCTCTTGTGACGTTTGGTTTCTTATACTAGATTATCGATCTTCGATCCAATTCTTACAGTCTAATAATTCCTCTAAATCCCACCAGAGCCTGGAGCCTGCACTGATGGTAAGGTAAATGTGTAGGCAGTTCTAGTTCTGGAAAGAAAATTTTTAAAGGGAAAGCAAAAAACTAACTTTCCTTACCCTTACAGGACATTTAAATGATGCATCAGGATCCAGGAAGCACAGAGAAACACTTAAAAGAGTTTGGAGTGATTGCTACGGTTTGTGTTTTTTGAAGAAAATGAGAATTAAATGCTTTTGTATCTTGATGCTTGTTTTAGGGGTTGTAGAAGGTGATTTAGCTGCTATAGAAGCATACAAGTCATCAGGAGGAGACATTGCACGTCAGCTCACTGCAGACGAAGTACGCTTGCTGAACCGTCCTTCTGCCTTTGATGTTGGCTATACTCTTGTACACTTGGCTATTCGTTTTCAGAGGCAGGATATGCTAGCAATATTGCTTACAGAGGTAGGTTTGGCATTTTGGTTAAATGTTCGTTTATATTAAGGAAATCTGTTCTTTAGTTTTCATTTTTGATTTTATAATGTTTCTCTAAGCAGCTTTAAAATGTTTTGAATTCTTTTACCTCCTTTAAAAAATAACATTAAACTTAAGAGACTTAACTTTTAAGAGTATATGCTTTCAAATATTTGAATAGTCACAACAATGTTTGACTCATCATGTTTGGTTCAAACAAACCTGGAATGTATCTGTCATTCTTTAGTCATTCAATTAACAGATATTTACTGCATATTTACTGTGTGCCATGCACTGGGCTGAGAAGGGATAATTGTAAAGATGTTGGCTCTTTCTTCATTGAATCTCCAGCAAAGTAGAGAAATGAACTGGTAGTTCTGTGCAGCCTGTGCCCTGGTAGATGTAAATGCCAAGCACTATGCCAGTGCTTGAAGAGTTTTGAGGTGTCAAGTCGTCTTTCTTACAGCAGGTAATGTTTTTGCTACAGTTTGAAGGGGAAGAGTTAGCAGTTAGCCACATGAAGTGGATGAGGGAGAGAAGAGAAGTTGAGGAAAGCATTTTTACAGGGCACAGAGATGGTGGAATTTGTGGTGAATCCAGGGACTTGCAGGTAAATAAACATGGCTGAGATGGTGACTGGGAATGGAGAGAAGGGAAGTCTGAAAGATAAGCAGGGGTTGGATTATGAAGGATCTTCTGTGTCAAGGAATTTGAAGATTATCCCTAGGGCCCTGGATGGTGTTAGGTACAGGCACAGGGGAGTGAGCAGAGCAGATTGTGTTTTGGCTGCTATACACTGGAGAGGGGTGAGCCTGATTAGGAGGGGGTTGCAGAGGTGCTGGCAAGAACTTCTGCCAGAAGGGCAGAAGGGCAGCCATAGAAGGGTACCCAGAAGGGTAGCCTTAGAAATGGGAAGAGGGTTAGAGGGTTGGAGAAACTGAGACAGGCCCTCAGTCTGAAGAAGTAGACTGACTGACTGGATATGGGAAGATATAGAGTGGACCTAAGTTGATTCTTCAGTTTCTGGCTGACATAACTAGGTATATGCTACAAATGATTGAGAGAGATTGCCTGTGAATTATTCAGGATGTGACTACATTATCCAGGTTTTTTTTTTTTTTTTAATGCCAGAGTCTTACTCTGTTGCCCAGGCTGTAGTGTAGTGGTACGATCTTGGCTTACTGCAACTTCTGCCTCCTGGAGTCAAGCAATTCTCCTGTGTCAGCCTCCCAAGAAACTGGGATTGTAGGCGCATGCCACCACGCCTAGCTAGTTTTGTATTTTTAGAAAGATGGGGTTTCACCATGTTGGCCAGACTGGTCTTGAACTCCTGACCTCAAAGATCTGCCTGCTTTGGCCTCCCAAAGTGCTGGGATTATAGGCATGAGCCACCACGTCTGGCCAAGGTAGCATTTTTTAATGGTAAGAGAAATAGAGTAAAAGTGCAGAGAGTCATATTAATTGTGGATTCAAATTTTGTCAGTATATATCTTTCGTATATACTTTTGCATATCTGTTTATTCAAATTTGCCAATATTTGGGAACCACTACAGGGCATTGTATGGGGATTAAAATATTTGAAGGTTAGGTGGAAACATGATTGTAGTATTGTGTCCAGTTTGGTAAGATTCCAGTGAAGCTGGGGTGGGGGGCTTGAGAGACTGAAGGCCATGATGAAAACAAAAGGGCAGGCTTATTGAATATAAATAAGGGAGAAGGGAACTTTTCAGATAGAGGGATCCAGGTTTTAGAATGTGAGATAGAAGAATTAGAGTTTTTCTAGTGTTGAAGGCCTGGCTGCATTTGTGTTGTGGTGCCTAGTCGTGTTGTCTGTTGTATATTGGAAGGGCCATCAATGTGGAATTGTAGTTGCTGGTGGTGACAGGAGCCAGCATAAAGAAGGCAGTTGTAAACTAGGGTGAAAGTCTTTAGGGGCTCCCCTGAGGTAGGTAGAAGATTATTACAAGGTTTTAGAGGGGCCATCATGAGTCATTGAGCTCCTGAGACAGTCTGAGGACTAACAGTGGGATGATGATAGAACCCTATCAGTATTTTTATTGCAGTATCACAGATTATCTGGAAACTTAGCAGCTAAGACAACAAATGTATGTTATCTCACAGAGTTCGTGAGGGTTAGAATCCAGGAGCTACTTAGCTGAATAGTTTTGACTCACGATGTCATGAGGTTACAGTCAAGTGGTCCAGGGCTGTAGTTGTCAAAAGACTCAACTGGGGCTAGAGTATCTGTTCCTAAGCCTACTCAGGTGGCTTTTGGCCAGAGGCTTCAATTCTGTGCCATGCAGGCCTGTCTACAGGGATGCTCATGATACAGCAGCTGGTTTCACCCCCAGCAAGTGATCCAAGAGAGGCACAGAGTGCAAGAGAGTGATCCAGTGTCTTTGAAACCTGCAGTGTCTTTTATAAATGGATTTAGGAAGCAATATACCATTACTTTTGCTGTATTCTGTGGGACATGTGGAACAACCCCAGAACAGCGTGGGAGAGGTGGCGGGGCGGGGGGGTTTGTTCCAGGCAGAGAGCAAAATTGGTCATGGATTCAGTCTCCATGGAATAAATACTCCAAAGGACAGAATTAAAGGGGCCAGTAGGGAGACTGGAAGTGGGGGAGTCTGGACTAAGTCTAGACTAGGGGGGTGTGTTGCAGAGAATGCTCAGCCAAGTTCTTTTGGAATGAGAACAGGAGAACATTAGAGTTGGGGATATGTATGTGGGGCAGGAGTTTTCATCGGATTCTGTGTCATGGACCCTGTTGGTAGTCTCATGAAGCTTAAGGACTCCTTCCCAAAATACTGTTTTTAAATAAATAAAATAAGAAGTAAATGAGATTACAAAGGAAATCAGTTGTTTTGAAGTAATAGCTACCAAAATACTAAACTAAATTTGTGATATATAAGAAAATACATTTTAATATTGGTAAAAAGGTGGGGAAAATGGATTTAACTTGAATTAAAACCAAATTCCCATTAAAGTTCTTGGACCATTCCCAAGATCATGGACCCTAAGTTAAGAACTCCTAGCCTGTGGAGATGGTTGAGAACCATAAAGTTGAAGAGGTGAGAAGGTGAGTGGCAGGCTTCAGGGGCACATCCTACTTAAGGATGGTGGTGGAAGGGGTTGTTTGGGGGGCTAGGTTTCTTTTAGAATGTTTGTAGTAGTCAGGGTCCAGTCCAGGTGATTTTTGGAAAGGTCTTTCCAGATTTTTGGAAAGGGCCTGAGAGCTAGCTGATTGGAATAAGCTATTTTTGAATTTACTTTGGGGGAGCCATTTTAGCTATGTTGTTTGAGAAATAGTCAGTTATATTCTGAAAATATTTAATATTTGGTTTTCCATGTTTGAGTGTTGATGAATGGTTGGGCTCTTGGATTTAAGATGTAGTGAGAATTTTCATGGTTAATGGTAATCTTGGCGAATAAAGTCTGGTAGAACTCAATTTCTATGTAGGAGTTTTTGTTTGTTTGTTTGTTTGTTTGTTTGTTTTTTTAGAAGGAGTCTCACTCTGTCGCCCAGGTTGGAGTGCAGTGGCGCGATCTCGGCTCACTGCAAGCTCCGCCTCCCGGGTTCACGCGATTCTCCTGCCTCAGCCTCCCGAGTAGCTGGGACCACAGGCGCCCGCCACCACGCCCGGCTAATTTTTTGTATTTTTAAAGTAGAGACGGGGTTTCACCGTATTAGCCAGGATGGTCTCGATCTCCTGACCTCGTGATCCACCCGTCTCGGCCTCCCAAAGTGCTGGGATTACAGGCTTGAGCCACCGCGCCCGGCTAGGAGTTTTTTAATTTTTAATTTTTTTCTTTTAAGAGAGGCTTTCTCTCTGTTGCCCAGGGGTGTGATCATGGCTCACTACAGCCTCATCCTCCCTGGCTCAAGTGATCCTCTCACCTTTCAGCCTCCCCAGTAGCTGGGATTACTGATGCATGCCACCAATGCCTAGCTAATATTTTGGGTTTTTTTGTAGAGGCAGAGTTTCATTATGTTGCCGAGGCAGGTCTTGAATTCCTGAGCTCAAGTGATCCTCCTGCCTTGGCCTCACACAGTGCTGGGATTATAGGTGTGAGCCACCGCACCTGGCTGGAGTTTCAGAATAGGGAGTCAGGTGACTGTGTGGGGTATGCAGGGTTTTTGAAACATTATTTCTTTAATAGCAGTAGCAGTTAGTTGTGTACATATATGATGTACATGACATTATCAGTAAACCTTAGTCTTTGAGAAGAAGAAAGGGCTGGAAGACCTGTTGCTTCAGACCCCACTGTGGCTGGAAGGCCAGGTTGGTGATATCAGGGAACAGGCTCACTCTGGCTCACTCTGGATTTTTTTTTTGTCAGAGTCTCTCTCTGTCACCCAGGCTGGAGTGCAGTGGTGCGATCTCAGCTCATTTCAACTTCCTCCTCCCGGGTTCAAGCGATTCTTATGCCTCAGCCTTCCAAGTAACTGAGACTGCAGCTAATAGTTATAGTAGTAGTTTTAGTAGAGACAGGGTTTCATCATGTTGGCCAGGCTGGTCTCGAACTGCTGAACTGAACCAATCCACCCACCCTGGCCTCCCAGAGTTGTTGGGATCACAGGCGTGAGCCATTGTGCCTGGCCTCGAATTCCATTTGTTACTGGCAGATGCTCAACTGTGATTTTAGAATTCTGTGTATGTATTTTTATTTAGATCCACAAATTAGATATGACTGAAATGTAAGGTTAAATTAAATCTTTGCAACTTTTGTTGCTATTTAGCATTTTAAAAAGAAGAAAAAAGTAACAAAAGAAGAAAGTTTTAGCCTTCCTTTTTTGTTTGTTGTTTTCTTGCTTAGGAGGGCTGTGCAATAGTGCTCCCATCTCACTCCCGTCAGGCTGAGCTTCAGAGGTTGGCAGTCTGTGTTTAAACTTGGAGATGCCAAATGCTTTTTTAAAAACTCAAGAGTGGTAACAAATGGAGAGGAAGAAAGGGGGCTTGAGGTCAGTGGGAACTAACCCTTTAAATCCTGTGCTTTTTTTGAGTCCAAGTTAGGGTACTTGAATCTTGCGGGAGAAGAGTGTTTGCGGTTTTCCCTTTCTCTATCAGCTGTGATTCTCTGCTTCTAAAGGATGTTTTTATTGGGTGCACGATGGTTAGTCTGCTTAGGTTTTCTGTCCTCCCTCCTCTTCCTGTGATGTGTCTATGAACAACACCCTTTTCCATAAATTTTATGTGCGTCTTTGAGTATTTCCTTGTGATAAATTATTAAATAGAATTACTGAATCAGAGGATAAAACATTTTTATGACTTTCTGAAAAGTTATACTGGTATATACTTTCATTGGTAAGGAAATAATACCCAGTGTATTTTAAGATTAGAGAAAACCTTGAGTTATTGGAAAATTTTGCTGATTTCTTTTAAATACTGTTGTTTTCTGCTTCCATTTGTGGTACATGAGTTGAGAGGAAAGTTTCTTTTGTATTTAAGGTGTCTCAACAAGCAGCAAAGTGTATTCCAGCAATGGTGTGTCCTGAACTGACAGAACAAATCCGGAGAGAGATAGCTGCCTCTCTTCATCAGAGAAAGGGGGATTTTGCTTGCTATTTTCTGACTGACCTTGTAACATTTACATTGCCAGCAGGTAACTCCAAAATCTAATGTAAAAAGACTTTTTCATTTTATTATAGTTACATTTGTGTATATAGGTGAAAAATGTTTTTGTTAGGAAGCACATAACATAGCTACTACATGTGCATCTTAAATTACTTGACTGTCCTATTTATGCTGGAAGTGAGCATACGGAGGGCTACTTGTTAGTAAATACTTTTGCTATCTGAGAGGAAGTTGTGGACCTCAGATTATTTTTTAAAAATCTGTTTTACTCTTTTATTTTTCTCTTTGGTTTTATTTTAGAATATCCTTTAAAAAAATTCCTTTGAAAAATTTTCCCTTTTTCATTCTGGTGTTATTTTGAAATTAGATAGCTATATTGGTTACCTGGTATTAAGAGATGGGATTAGAACATGAGCTTTTGATGGGTAGAGTCAGATTATTTGAACACATGGCATTCTCTTGAATGTGTCATTCCTTTTTTACTCATTTTGTATATTTCTACTATGTTTGTGAAGCAACTTTTCATTTTTCAATTCATTGACAGTTGAAAATGTCCTCCAGCGTGTTTTTTGTCAGTTGGCATTGAATAAATACAATAAACACCAAAAGTTTCTAAAATCTTTAATCTGAGATCTCTTTGTTTTGTTGCTGTTTTTTTGTTTTGTTTGGTTTTTTGTTGTTTTTAAATTGAAACGGGCTCTTGCTCTATTGCCTAAGCTAGAGTGCAGTGGCATGATCATAGCTCACTGCAGCCTTCAACTTCTGGGCTCAAGTGATCCTCCTGCCTTGGCCTCCTGAGCAGCTAGGACTGTAGGCTCATGCCACCCACCCCTGGCTCATTTTTTATTGTTTTGTAGAGATGGAGTGTTTACTTGGGCTAGATCTGAGTGTTTTTAACTTTTATATTCAGACAAACAGGAACGTTTACAAATTGGAGGAGATAGTAATTAAGTTTTCTGAAATTGGAGGAAGTTTCATTTGAAATGCACTCATTCTGTGTATTTAAGCTTACCCCAGAATGATTAGATTTTGTAAAATTTATTTTTTATTTTTATTTTTTGAGACAGGGTCTCACTCTGTCGTCCAGGCTGGAGTGCGGTGGCAACATCACGGCTCATTGCAGCCTTGGCCTCCCGAGGCTCAAACAGTTCTCTCACCATAGCCTCCTGAGTAGCTGGGACTACAGGTGTCTACTGCCTCGTCTGATTGATTTTTTATATATTTTGTATAGAGACAGGGTTTTGCCATGTTGCCCAGGCTGGGCTCAGAATCCTGAGTTCAAGCAGTCTGCTGGCCTCAGCCTCCCAAAGTGCTGGAATTATAGGCGTGAGCCACTGCACCCGGCCCAGAAAAGAAATATTTTACCTCACACATGTTATACTTGTATATTAAGAAAAAGCTATCTGATAACCTTTAACGGAAAGGGAGTTATTTTAGAGAAAGTTACTAGTAGATAATTAATAAGTGTAATTAAGTATAAGTGAAGTATAAGTTATGAAACAAAAGATCTTTTAAGTTTGTTTTTTCTTTGTAGATATTGAAGATTTGCCCCCAACTGTCCAAGAAAAATTATTTGATGAGGTGCTTGATAGAGACGTTCAAAAAGGTAAGCATGGAATTAATGAGTATAATTTACCTTTCATCTGATCAAGTAAGTTTTGTTTAGTAAAGCATGGTGTAGTTTGGTGTATAGTCAACTTGCTTTATTTTTATTTTAAATTAAAGATGTAAAGTCCTGAAGTTCAGTGTTACATTGTATGGTTCACTGTCATAGAGTGAACAAATAAAGATAGAAAAATTTTAAAACCTTGGTTCTCTGCTTCCTGTTCCAGAATGTGTATATTTCTATATTAAACACTTTTTTAGAAAATAAAACTAAAGAATTTAAAAGTTGATTAAATTATTCTAGAGACAGAAGACGTTTCAAGTACTCAGAAGTTTATATTTCAGTTGGTCAATTTTATTTAGGTGTTTATTGGTAAATTACATATAAACCATTTTATATCTAGAAAATAGGTTCTTTTTCCCCATGAATATTCTCTAATGACATAGGTATGGAAATGAACATGTATTTAAATCCATCGTACAGAATTAGAAGAAGAATCTCCAATTATTAACTGGTCCTTGGAATTGGCTACACGTTTGGACAGTCGATTATATGCACTTTGGAACCGGACTGCAGGAGACTGCCTACTTGATTCAGTACTACAAGCTACCTGGGGCATCTATGACAAGGACTCGGTGCTTCGGAAAGCCCTGCATGACAGCCTGCATGACTGTTCACATTGGTGAGCTGGCATTCTGCCCCGTTTCAACCCAGGAGTGCATTTGCTGGATCATTTCCTTGTAGTGGCAGAATACTTTTTATGTCAGTTATATTTTCTATGGAAACTAGAGGAAAAAACAGTTCATTTTGGACATTAAAATACTTTGAACATGTCCATGGTTTTTGTTTTGTTTTTCCCCCAAGAAACGAGATAAAAGCAAGAATAAATGGTTTTTATACCTTTTTTTGCTAAATTTTAAAATGGAAACATTTGAAGCTTTAAAATGCAAGCATTTATTGTTTCTATAAAACAGAAGCAGTATATTTGAACATTTCAAATGCAACATTTCAAGTTATATAGTAGCTTTAAATATTGATAAGGCCTTTGCTCATCTTTTTAGGGATTGATTGATTAATCAATCCATCGATGGAAGCAGGGTCTGGCTCAGTTGCTGGGCTGGAGTGCAGTGGTGCAGTCTTGGCTCACTGCATCCTCCACCTCCTGGGCTCAAGCCATCCTTCCACCTCAGCCTCCTGAGTAGCTAGAACTACAGGTGCTCATCACCATGCCCGGCTGTTTTATGTATTTTTGGTAGAGATGGGGTTTTGCCATATTTCCCAGGGTGGCTTTGATAATCCTGATCTCAAGCGATCCACCTGCCTGAGGCTCCCAAAGTGCTGGGATGACAGACCTGCGCTGCCGCACCCAACCTTATTTAATATTTGTGTTCACCTAAGAGGTTATCTTGACATTGTGTTACAAGTTTTTTTTCCTTCCTGAGGGAGTCTTAAGATCACATTCTTTATTTTGCAAATTTTCAAACCCATGGAATAATTTTTTAAAAATTCAGTGCAACAGATCCTGGTATTTTCATTCAGCTGAGCAGTTGTTAACATTTTGTCACACCTGCTCCATGTCTGCATACAAAAAGACTCTTGGGTCAATTCGTTGTAGACATCATGATGCTTTACCCTTCAAAATATTAACATACATCTTTCCAGAACAAGAATATTCTCCTACTCACCCACATCTCCATTCCTACATCTAATTCAACATTGATTCTGTTATCTAACAGTTCATAATCACATTTCTCCAATTGTCTCAAAGTGGTCTTTATATATATGTATTTTAACAGCATGCAGTCACTGGAAAAATAATTGTTTTTGTGAATGAATAGTTCAGATCTTTACATTTATTTGACTTATGTGTTATTTTCTTGGTTCTTTGAACATTATCTCATTTAGTTTTTACAGGCATGAGCCACCGTGTCTGGCCTATAAGTTACTTTCTTGAGATCTAAATTGTAGATCAAAGCATAATGCAGTATGGCTGGGGGGTGTGGCTTATGCCTGCAATCCCATTGCTTTGGGAGGCTGAGGCAGGCAGGTTCCAAGAGCAGCCCGTCCAACTTGTTGAAATCCTGTCTACTAAAAATACAAAAATTAGCCAGGTGTGGTGGTGCATGCCTGTAATCCCAGCTATTCGGGAAGCTGAGGCACGAGAATTGCTTAAATCCAGGAGGAAGAGGAGGTTGCAGCGAGCCAAGATCACGTCACAGCACTCCAGCCTGGGTGACAAGAGTGAGACTGTCTTGGGGGTGTGGGGGAAAGCATAACGTAATAGAGTAACAATTTGTGGGCACATTAGAGAAATAAAATAGCTTCCTGGATGACCTGACTGGATGTATATGAAAGCTAAAGAATGAATGTATCACTCAGGTAGTTTTAGTCAATTAGTAATTGTCCTGGAGAGAGAGCGTTTTTGTGCCTCTTAGTGGAGATGGCTGTATGGTAGTATGAAGTGGGTTTATCGGGCTAGGTAAGCCTGATGCTGGTCAGTGCTCTGCCTGTCTGGCCCTCTTGATCAGATCCCATGGTCACCAAGCAGCTTCCTGCTCCTGATTTTCTTGACCACTGCTATGGGCCTGTCTGTGTCAAGAGGATGAGCCTGGTTTGGTTTCTAAGAGAGTGGGTTCTTGGCATTGTGGTTTCACAGGTCTGCCTTGTAGTTTTGGTTAATGTGACTCTGCCCTGTAAGCCAGGTTTGAACTGTGGTAAATCTACCACTTTGCAGGTCACCTCTAAAAAGGCGGCCAGTAATCTTTGGTGGTAATTTCCTTTTTTTTTTTTTTTAAGACAGAGTCTTACTCTGTCTCCCAGGCTGGAGTGCAGTGGCATGATCTCGGCTCACTGCAACCTCTGCCTCCTGGGTTCGAGCAATTCTCATGCCTCAGCCTCCTGAGTAGCTGGGATTACAGGCAGCGCCACCATACCCAGCTAATTTTTTGTAGTTTTAGTAGAGGTGGGGTTTCACCATGTTGCCCAGGCTGGTCTCGAACTCCTGAGCTCAGGCAGTCCGCCTGCCTCGACCTCCCAAAGTGCTAGGATTACAGGTGTGAGCCACCACGCCTGGCCTTTTCTTTGGTGGTAATTTCCTGATCTGTTGAAAGGCCAAAAGTACATTGTGGATTTTAGAAGTGTCTTTTTTTTAGTGGTGAGTGTTTTTTTTGTTGTTTTGTTTTTTGAGAAAGGGTCTTGCTCTGTCACCCAGGCTGGAGTGCAGGGTTACGATTTTGGCTCACTGCATCCTTCGCTTCCTTGGGCTCAGGTGATCCTCCCACCTCAGTCTCCTGTGAGTAGCTGGGACTATAGGAGTGTGCCACCACATGTGGCTAATTTTAAAATTTTTCTGTAGAGATGAGGTTCTCACTATATTGCCCATGCTGGTCTTGAACCCCTGGACTCAAGCGTTTCTTCTGCCTTAGCCTTCTAAAGTGCTGAGATTACAGGCATGAGCTACTGCACCTGGACTTTTTTTTGTTTTTTTTTAACAAAGATATTTGTGGTGAGTAAGAATTGCTTTGGGGTTTATTCCCACCTGTTCCTCAGAGCTGGCTATGGGTGATCTTGTGAGTCTGAGTTGTCACTAATGTTTGTATCGGGACTGGAATTCTCAGATGGTTGTGAGTCATTTGAGGTCCCGGAAGTCTAGCATAGAGATAGGGAGATTGTGGGCAGATCTCTTGAGCCTAGGAGTTCAAGACAAGCCTTGGCAACATAGCGAGCGAAACCCTGTCTCTACCAAAAAATACAAAATTTAGCCAGGCGTGGTAGTGTGTGCCTGTAGCTCCAGCTACCTAGGAGGCTGAGGTGGAAGAGTCATTTGAGCCTGGAAGGTTGAGGCTGTGCTGAGCCAAGATCATGCCACTGCACTCCAGCCTAGGTGACAGAGTGAGATCCTGCTAAGAAAAAAAAGAAAAAAAAAAAAGAAAAAAAAAAAAAGATGGTCAGGGGGAGAAATAGAATCTCCCTATTCTATTAGGGAGTGGGTACTAGGGTGAGAAGGAACTAGGCTGTTTGTTTACAGCCACTGGCAAGAGTTGTTGCAGCAGATCTTTTAGTCCATAGTCCTGACTCTTAAAGGATGCTTCAGGAGTGAGCACCTAGGGCTGGCATATGGACAGGTGTCCCAGAACAGCATGGTTTGGCATCACCTCCTCCAGTCCCTGCCACTGGGGAGCTTTGTCCGATGGTTTACAGTTCAGGCATAGGAAGCTGCATTGATTACAGTGACCACACAGACATCCTTACAGTACTGGGGTGGGTTGGGATGAAAATTATCTAGTGGTTAGATAGTAAGTGTTGTTGCCATGGATTCGAGAGGTCAAATATACTATGGAATAACCCTTACATAGTTCTTGTGTTGAGTTGCATGAGGTTTGTCCACTGGGCTTGTCATGTGGCCAGTAGAGAGTAGAGTGAGAGTGAGTAGGCATGGGGTTTTCTAGGCCAGGAGGGGAGGAACCAGCATATAGCTTGTGTAGTCTCCTTTTTAAGATGCTCTTTGCTGAGGTGCCGTTTGCACTTAATTGAAATCAGCTGGAATGAGATGTTTTCTTATATAAGATACATATTAAGAACTGAGAAAGCAATTTTCTTTTATTTGAACCCCTCCACCCATCACTTCAAGATAGGCTATTTGTGTTTGTAGCTGGCTGTGCTGTTCTCTTGGATACCGCTGATTCTAGCTGACTCAGGTTCTCAAGTCTGAATATGTTGTACTTGCTTTTTATTGACATGCCAACCCAATTTCCCAAGGGGCAGGTGGAGGCATTTAATGTAAATTGGGGGAAAAAAATTTAGTATCAGTCTTTCAGAATTATTCCTTTTTTCTTTTTGGAGACAGGGTCTTGCTGTGTTGCCTGGACTGGAGTGCAGTGGTATGATCTTGGCTCATTGCAACCTACACCTCGTGGCTCAAGCAATTCTCCCACCTCAGCCTCCCAAGTAACTGGGACTACAGGCACATACCACCATGCCCAGCTAATTTTTTTTTTTTTTTTTGTATTTTTTGTAGAGACAGGGTTTCGCTATGTTGCCCAGGCTTGTCTCAGACTCCCACCTTGGCCTCCTAAAGTGACTGTTTTTGTTATTACGAAGAATTGTCGGCCGGGCCTGATGGCTCAGGCCTATACCAGCACTTTGGGAAGCTGAGGCTAGAGGATTACTTGAACTCAGGAGTTCAAGACCAGCCTGGGCAACATAATGAGACCCTGTCTGAAAACAAAAACACAATGAGATACTACCTCACATGCACAGAAATGGCCATAACCAAAAAGACAGGCAATAACAGTGTTGTTGAGAATTTGAGGAAATTGGAATCTTCATACATTGCTGATGGCAACGAGAAATGTTCTAGGTCTTGAACTCCTGGGCTCAGGTGATCTTCTAGCCTCAGCCTCCCAATTAACTGGGATTGCAGGCACATGGGCTGATTGTGGTTTTGATTTGCATTTCCCTATTTAAGTGATGATATTGGGCATCTTTTCATGTGCTTACTGCTCATTCATGTGTCTTCTATGGTTTAGTATCTTTCCACATCTTTTGCTCATTTTTAAATGGGTTGTCTTAATGTTGATTTGCAGGTGTTGTTTGTATCAGGTCCCTCACTGGATATCTGCTTTGCAGATATTTTTCTCTATTCTGTGGCTTGTCTTTTCACTTCATTAGCAGTGTCTTTTGAAATCAGGAGTGTTTAATTTGATCAAGTTCAATTTATCAATGTTTTTCTGTTATTGCTCATGCTTTTGCTGTTGTATCTGAAGAGTTTTTGTCTAGCCCAAGGTCACAAAGATTTACTCCTGTGGTTTCATATAAGAATTTTATAGTTTTAACTTTTACGTTTAGGTCATTTTTGTTTTACATTTTGAGGTCATTTTTGTTGAAAGTGTGAGGTGTCCTAAATTCACCTCTTTGCATGTGGATACCCAGTTGTTTCAGTACCTTTAATTGAAAAAACCCTTTCTACATTCTATTGCCTTGGCGATTTTGTTGGAAATGAGTTGACCATACAAGTAAGGGCTTTTTTCTGGACTCTTAATATTGTTCTATTGATCTACTTTTCCATTGGGCTATCCTCATGTCAGTACCAGACTGTCTGGATGTTCATATCATTGTAATAAATTTTGAAATCAGGAGTGTAAGTCATCTGACTTGGTATTTCTTTTTTAACATTGTTTTGACCATTTTGAGTCCTTTGGATTTCCATATAAATTTTAGGATCCAGCTTATCAATTTTTGTAAAAAAGACAGCTGGGATTATGATTGGGATTGCATTTAATTTGTAGATGAATTGGGGTGATGGTGGTATTGCCAGCTTAACAGTATTGAGCCTTCCAATCCATGAACATGGAATTGAGTTTTGAATGTTAAACCAAACTGGTATTCCTGTACCATCTGGTCACACACTGCTGGATTTGGTTTGCTTGTCTGTTCTTATGGAGACCCTGGTAGTTTCAGAGTTTAGGTCTTGGGGTGGTGAGGATGAACATTTTAACATGTTTAGTTTTAAAGTATATTTTATTGAACTCCCTTCTTCAGTGGTCTTTGTAGAGTTTTGAGTGCAATCACCATTGAATTTCTGGCTGACTTAGCTGTCTTACTTACAAAGTGATTTTAGGCATTAACCAAGAAATTTCTAACTGCCTGCAACTTTCAGTATTAACAATTTGTGTTTGATATTTCTCCTTGAACTTTTCAATACATTGTATTTTATCACTGTTGCCAAAATTTTCAGACACATTCCTGTGTATCTTAGCTGTTATAAAAGAAGAATATATATATTTTAATTTTAAAACATTTGGAATTATAATTAAACATCCTCAGTTACCTGGAGTATGAAAAATGTTTTAAACTGAGTTTTTACTCTGGAACATTATATTTTAATTTCTTTAGAAAATATATTAATTTACTTTCTAAGAAGCCTTTCATTAAATTACTGTAAAGCTACTTGTGACACCAACCCATTTAACTTTTTTTTTTTTTTTTAAAGAATAGATGGGGTCTCACCATGTTGGCCAGGTTGTTTTGAATTCTGGACCTCAGGCAATCCTCCTCCTTCAGCTTCCCAAAGTGCTAGAATTACAGGTGTGAGCTACCACACCTGTTCACATTTAACTTTAATATGCTGAAACTTTTTAACAACAGGAACAGAATTGTCTTTGGTTTCTTTTACCTAGAATTCAGATGTATGGAAGATAAATGTGATGTTATAAACAGATTAAATGTCTGTCTTCATTTTAGAGGTCTTAGTTGGCTTGTTTTATAAGACAGTGAACCATAATTTTGAACATAATTATTTCTGAATTTTTATATCTGATAGACAAAGAATCGATGTTGTTTTCAGTAATTCAGTGTTAAGCATAAAGAAGGAATGTTTTCTGTCATTGCAGTGGGTTTCTTTTTGGTTGCTTTTGAATTATTAGGTGATCATCAGAGAGAAATTATTTATGGAAAGAAATCTCAGGGAGATGATCTTGATACTATGAACACACGGAATATTTCCCATCTGTTGTTTATACAAGTGATCAAGTAGGTGGTGTACTATACATTGATAGAGAAATGTAGTGTCTTTGTATCCAACATTTCAGATGACTTTTTTTTTTTTTTGGTAAACTAATTGTAGACAGTCGAAAATAACCAGTCTCATAATTAGCGTTTGAAGTTTGAAAATTTGGTTGTTGGTAAATCAAATTCTGGCTAAAGATGTTAAAGGATGTTACAAGGTATCCGCTAGCGGAAGAGGGAGGCATTTTTCATTTGAAAAATACATTACCAACCAGGCAAAATAAAATTATTGTTTCACAAACTGCTTAAAGACTGCGTTAAAGAAAAATGATCAGAACTGTAAATGTTTTATTTATAGAAGGCTTATTTTTTTTACTATCCTGCTTTTTCAGGTTTTACACACGCTGGAAAGATTGGGAATCATGGTATTCTCAGAGCTTTGGTTTACATTTTTCCTTGAGAGAAGAACAGTGGCAAGAAGACTGGGCATTTATACTCTCTCTTGCTAGTCAGGTGAGGATGCTTCAAGTCTCGTTGCTTCTATGAGAAAAGTGAGCATGTAGTCTAAATTGATTGATTTGAGCAAACCATTTTGGGGGCAGTGTGGTCAAAGAAAAGAATGCTTGACTTGATATCAGTCGACTTGGGTTCTAGTGATGACTGCTATATATCAAATAAATAGCATAGTAAGTATAGATGACCATAGCAAGTCCTCACTGCAGAACAGGGGAGAGAGTAATATGTGTTGTTATATTGAATGATTAAAAAACATCAAAAAGTGAAAGCTGTGCTGTGACGGTTACATACACTAGATAGTCTTGGGATGGCTCTCCATTCCTGCAGCATAGGCTTGAATGCCTATGGTACCTATCCAGGTGAGCTCTGTTCTGTCTCTGGGGACACTTACTCAAGATTACTGAACTGGTAGGTACTTGCATTGCTGTTGCTGATCTCTCAGGCCTTGAGGATCCAGTTGTCAATCTTTATAATGCTCCCTGTGGTGAGGCAATACCTGTGTCATGTAGGCAAAGGGAAAGGGTAGTTTAGCTTACTCTGAACTAATTACCATCAATAGGAATGATTTCTGATTAATGTGGGAATGAATTTTTCCAAGTTTGCTAACCCCTTTTTATTAATGAAGGCTTCTTGTAACATGGAACTGTATAGGGTTGTCCCTTAGACTCTTGGTTTCATGCTTTATTTTATGAAGCACTTCAGTATACCAAACTGTAAAGTACAAATATGTATACAACCACTCCTTTTTTTTCCATAAAGCACCATGGTTCATTTGAACTTAGAGAAGGAGGTACCCCATCTTTGGGTAATTTGGGCAGGATTCATAGTGGTTGATTTACATGAGACACGTTATCTCACACCATGCATTGTAGCTTGATGATGGACCCATTTAATATTAGTAGTCACGAGTTAGGTGATACTGCCATTTACATTTGCATGAAACAGGCTCACTTTATTTCAGGAGGACTTTGTTGTAGGTAGTGCTTTCACAGTAACTTAACCAGAATGTGGTGATAAAGCATCCTTAGCTATCTGAATTTCTGGTTCCTGAGGTTGGAGAGTTAGTGGTGAGGTTGGGTAGCAAGGGATATTTCAAAATATGTATGCACGTCTATATAATTTGTGAGTTTGGATGGTAAATATTTGCATGTAGCCTTTGTAGATTTCTTTTACAGTTTTATTGGATTTATTATTTGAGGAATCAAATGCTGCTTTGACAATTTTTTCTTTCTTAAAAACCAACTGCGATAGTATACTGAAGGGGAGGTAGTATTATTTTTTACACATCAGTTTTCCAGGAGTGGTAATAAAATGTTTTAAGTTTTTGTTTTGTTTTGTACAGCCTGGAGCAAGCTTGGAGCAGACGCACATTTTTGTACTGGCACATATTCTTAGACGACCAATTATAGTTTATGGAGTAAAATATTACAAGAGTTTCCGGGGAGAAACTTTAGGATATACTCGGTTTCAAGGTAAGCCATTATTCAGGAGCATTTTACAAGTTTCTTTGAACAGAATGGCGCAGATGTCAGAAAGGAGCAGTGGACAGGGGAATGTGAACAAGGGCAGTGAGGGAGTGGCTCTTTCTTCCTGTAACTGTTGGGATTTTCTTCCCTCTCTTTCCAGGTGTTTATCTGCCTTTGTTGTGGGAACAGAGTTTTTGTTGGAAAAGTCCGATTGCTCTGGGGTATACAAGGGGCCACTTCTCTGCTTTGGTTGCCATGGAAAATGATGGCTATGGCAACCGAGGTGCTGGTGCTAATCTGAATACTGATGATGATGTCACCATCACATTTTTGCCTCTGGTTGACAGTGAAAGGAAGCTACTCCACGTGCACTTCCTTTCTGCTCAGGAGGTAAGCAGTGTCTTTCTCCCATGAACTATTTCTAGTAGTGACCTTGTACCAGAAAGAGCCTGAGGTGCCTTTCAGGTGTGGATTTATCTGCACTGTCACTGAACTTCTGAATGTGATTGTAGTAATTGCTGAAGATACCAGTTACACTTTGAAATTTACCTTTTCAAAACTGCTGTATGGGGGACACATCAAGGAACTTAAGGTGGTGATGGGTTTTAAAAAGTAAAGATGAGGTTTGTGATTTAAATACGGCATTTAGGGAATGAAGCAAGTTTTTATCTGAAAGCAGAGTTCCAAGAATTGCAGGGCCAGTGTGGTTTAAGAGGAGTAAGCAACAGGGAAAGAGGGTAGGCGGCAGTGGAGGGAGGGAGGGAGGGAGGTCAGAGAGGATAGGGATGGGGTGGAGTTCACTGAAGGCTTTTTAAAGCTTTGGGTTTTACTCTGGATAGTGTGGTAAGCCAATGGCTAGTTTACCGAGAAGAGGAACATTTGGGGCTCTGGTGCAGTGGCAGGAGCAGGAATACCAGGTATCGTAGATGAAGGGGAGTGAAAGGGTAGTATAGATCAGACAGGGGAGGTGGTGAGAAGGTACAAAAACAGCGCTCTTTCAGAAAGCCAGTATTCTTAGAAAAGTATTGGTCTTTTATTCAATATACTAGTAATTATCATAAAACGTTTATAATCACAACATGAAGAAAAATTCATAGACCGTAACTTGTATAATTTCAGCTTGTACATAACTGACTAAGTAAACTTACCTTGTCATGTGTTTGAAGCTGTGGCTTGCCAGGATCAGTTTATTAGGACATTTGTTTTTTGTTATTTTATCTAACAGATTACCCTCTAGTGTGCTTTTCTCTTTAGTTTTTTTCTGAAAAATTTGCCATTGATGTCTTTTTAAATTTAACCAGAGCAAACTGGACTTTAAACACAAAACTTCCAAGAGATCAAAACCATGTGAAAAGTTGATTGCTTTGGCCTTTTCATGAGTTAGCATACCAGCTGTTGGTTTCCATGTCACATTCCTACCAAGTCTCTGATCTGTTGTATGATTTTTCCCTTTGTCTTCATATTCCTCCAAAAGCTAGGTAATGAGGAACAGCAAGAAAAACTGCTCAGGGAGTGGCTGGACTGCTGTGTGACAGAGGGGGGAGTTCTGGTTGCCATGCAGAAGAGCTCTCGGCGGCGAAATCACCCCCTGGTCACTCAGATGGTAGAAAAATGGCTTGACCGCTACCGACAGATCCGGCCGTGTACATCCCTGTCCGATGGAGAGGAAGATGAGGATGATGAAGATGAATGACAAAAAAATCGAACAGCAGAAGACCAAGGCATCAGATCTGTAATGACTCTAAAGTTAGTGTGGTGCTCCAAGCAGAGTCGACATCATGGAATGAACCAAATCTGGCAGGATCTGCTCGGGGAAGTGTTTTCCTGGACCACACACACCTCATGGAGATAATGCCTCTGCTGCGTGATGGGACAGAGAACTTTAGTTGGACTACAGTTTGTAAAAAAAAACCTAATTTTATTAAGACAGAACTTTTTTCCCTTTCAAATTGTAAATCTGTCTATAAATGTAACGCATGTGGTTGTGTAAGAAATTGTGTAATAGGAAAAGTTGTACCAGCATCTTCATATTATTGAGAAAATTTTTTCAGCATGGGCACTTAGAAAAAGCACATGGCAAATGGCTCTTTGTTCCTTTAAGATATTATTTCAGTAGAACCTGACATTCTACTTTAACCTTAAAAGATCCATCTAAGTCTCAGAGATCTGGAAACGTTTTGTACAGATTATCTACACCAAAACATAAAAATAACCTTTTATTTTATTAATAATTTAGTTCCTGTTGTGCCCAATCCAATCAAATCTTTTAGGAACAAACTGCAAGAAGAGCTAAGAATGTTTTAGAGTGAACTAAATATAGACATTGCTTACTTGTTTTGAAGAGGGTTTTGGTTTTGGTTATTATGTCTTAAGTTTTCTGATATGCCCCCTTTCGATATTTAGATATTTATTTGTTGGGAAGAATACCTTAAAATGAGGGTTCTTATTCCAGATTCTGGGCAGTGGTCTGAGTAGTTTTTTTCCTGGATGAAAAGGGAGCAAGCCCACTTGTCACTAAATGAATTGTGTGCAGTTTGCTCACTTGGACTCCATCCACAATGTACTACTCCCAAATTGCCATGCCATAGGCCTTCGGATTCTTCCTTTCATCACCTCTGCTCTAAGCAAATCTTGTTAGAAGGGCATGGCATGCCTTTGCTTAGGCAGATTGGGAACACCCACTCACTACAGAATAAAGATTTTAAAAATGCAATAAGGTGGTAAATGCATTCTATGAAGAATTTCTCAGTGTTTAGTCTGAGAATTTTTGCATGTTGGTTAATTGTGGCCATTCTTATTTAAAGTTAAAATTATAATCTTAGGTAGAAAAACTTTTTTATAAGAAGTATTATTTGACCACTTCAGGTATACATTCAATACTGGGTAAAAATTTCAGACCTATCTCAGGAACACAGAAATACTTGGTGTCCTGATAAGCACTTTCTAGACTATTGATGTGGCCAGGAATTTGGAAAGATGACACACACACACACACACACACGTATTTTTTTTTCCCTTCCCTGTGATGAAAAGGCTGTGAAAACCTTAAAGTATTTGCTTGTTTTTTAGTTGATAATGAAATGTGTACAACCTCAAATTTGCTGCCAGAATGATACTAAAAATAGAAAAATACCCACAAAACTGTCATGTCTTTAGTTCCGTCCCCCAAAAACTCAGTAAAAAAGTGTTCCCAGGATGAAAAGATCATTTTTGCTGCATGCTAAATCTTGCAGGAAAAAATGATTTTTGTAGTATGATTCCGTAGAAATGAATCTTTGATATAATGTAAATGCTGCTGTTTCAAGTGGTGAATGTGTTCTTAAAAATGGGCTATATTGTTTGCTTTCATTTTGGCCAATAATTAGTTAATCGAGTTTGTAGAAAATGTTAGCATTCTGACTACTTAGCATCTGTAGTAACTTTTCTCTATGTATAGGGATAATTTTTTAGTGGGCAGAGATCCTGTTCTAGTTGCCTGTTAAGCAAAATCTGCCTTCCCAGTTGAAGAAGCCAAAGAGAATTGTTAGGGGGAAAAGCATGTAGCCATTGCAGTCTGCATTGCAGCAGCGTTGTCCAGCGAGTGTATGCTCCGTACTTAGCTTCTACTGTGTGTCGTGGTTTGGTGAGTGTTGTTTCCTCTGCGCGCTCTATTTATTTATTTATTATCAGTGACCCTGACCACATAGTGTGATAGGTGCAGCATTCTTCCCTGTGGGAAAGAATTAAAGATGGTTCCATTTCCTAGGCTACAGACAGGAATGGGGCTCTAAATGGTTTTCATAGACTGGCTGTTAAAGGCCAAAATTTTTGGTAAATCAATGCTGTATTATGCTCTTGAACTATTAAACAGCCATAATTATTGTCCCAAGATAGAATATAGTCCTTTTTCAAAGATTATACATGGCTAGGTGACAGACTCTGATAAATGATTGACTCTGGATAGTAAGTCATACCTTTGCTCTGTGGACTTGATGGTTCTTTGCATAGAGCAAACAGAGCATGGCATTTTGTTTTGACCTGTTCTTCCTTGGAGTCAAATTCATATACATGTATATAAATTTTGGTTTGGGCAACCAAGATCTAATTAAACAAAACCCAGGTGGGCCATGGACTCAGACCTGCCTTATGTTTTTGACTCTTAGGTTCCTCGTGTCCCAGACTTCACGTATGTGAAGGTAAGATACTCTGTGTGCGCTTGGCCTCCTTTCCACGCATATTTCATAGTCTGTCTCTTTGAGAGTGGTTACAAAGATGTTAAACTACCTTTTTGTTTCCTGGGGTGATAGGTCAGTAACTATGAGTGCCGTCTCTCTCCATGTGAGCTTGTGTTAATGGACACTTTTATGGTAGAGTTGGGATGGGGCCACCACCTTAGAGTGAGCAGACAAGGCCAGGCAAGCCAAAGGCTGTAAGACACCATGAGTTTTTTGTTTTGTTTTAATGGGAAGGGAAGTATAAGGAAGAGCTCAGAGGGAGTTTGATACCTGGAATTGTTGGACTTAATTGACACTTAGCAGACACTTAGTATAAAGGTTTAATTCTATTTAAAAAGAAGATCCATTAAATCAACTTTAAGTTCTTAACTCATGGGACTATTTTGCAACACTTCTTTGTAAATATTTTGTTAGGTTATTGGCAAAACAGTTTCAAGGGTCACTTCCCTGCCTTGAACCAGGTCCAGGCCATTTTGCTTTGGGGTAAATTAAAATCAGAACTCTTAAGTTGAGCAACTTTTTTTTTTTTTTTGAATGTAAGACTTAGCTCTAACCCACCATTTACATCTTAAGGATGGCATGACTTGATAATGATGGACTTGTGTGAGGTTTTGATTTTTCAATTAAACTTTGTATCACATGAGGTAATTAATTGTCAGCGTTCTTGAGTCTGGTTATGGAATAGGCAGAACCCTGTAGTAACAAGAGTTGGAAACTGGCTAATTGACAATGCAGTTGCCTTAAACATCTCAAGTAGAGAACTTTTACATTAGTGAGATGTACTTGAATTTCAGAACTTAACAAATTTTAATTACTTTTTATTGAAAACTGCACTGAACGCTAAATGTCCACCTTTACAATAAACAAATACAGTAACGGTAACTCACACTAAAACAAAACATACTTCTGATAGCCATTATTTTTCTGTTTGGGACAATTTTAAAGTTTTTCTTTTGTCACAAAAACAGGAATGTACCTATACAAAGGCTCAAAATAGGCCATCTTTTTAAACAAAAAGGCAATGATTCACAAAAGACTATGAGCAGAACATGGAACTAGCTGATACAAATCTAACAGGATTTGTTAAAATCAGTCACATCTAATACATCTGAAGTGTTCTTGTATAAAATATCACGTGAAGAAAAGAAGACTTTATCAATGTCTAAAAAAGTGGGTTTGTTCATAGACAATCTGACAAGTTACCATAAAAAGTGTTTCCTGAGACATAAGGAAATGCAACATTATTCTTCTTGAACCCTTTCAGCTCAAGACTTTCCACTCAATAAAATAGCAGAGGATCTGAAACTGAGAAAATATATTTGAGTACAAACAGCTTGTGAAACTTAATACTTTTTTTTTTTTTTTTTTTTTTTTTTGCATCATCAGAGGGTTTTACTGAACTTACAACCAACTTGCCCGCTCAGTATGCAGTTCAGGTGTGAGAGACGCTTTTCTGTACAGGAGCCTGTACTGTCTTCAATCCTATGCGTGCAGGTGTCTACCACAGGCAAACAGTTTTCTCCCCATTTTGTAGTCATGTGATTTTCCTATTAGCAAAAAGAGGTCTCCAGTCCCTGTAGACTTAAGGGACTCAAGTCACAGGATGGGGATTTCCTCTTAATATTTTTTATTTTGTTGTTTGAACTCTTGATGCAACATTGTAGAGCAGGGTGTTCAGGACCTGCTGTGCCCAAGGGACTGAGAAAGAAAAAAGCTCTATTTATTCTTTGTGATTTGATGCACAGATGAAAAACTTAACACACAATAACAGAAGTTGGTCGTTAATAAATCACATCCTAGTCTTTCAGCGCTTCTGTAAGCAGACGACATCTTCAGTTTTCTAGCTCTTGTAGTTTTAACACTGCAACATCAATGATGCATATGTCCAGAATCAGTTACAAAGACCATCAGATTCTTTTTCTCTTAGTTCATCTATTTTTCACTGTCTCTTGGTCCCAAGTGTATCTGAATGATTACCTTCTGGCATTCTCTGCTATTGCTCGTTGGGGTGCTCTCGATTGTCCCCATGTTTTGTGGGCTGGTTGGGAGAGGGCGCTTGGGAAGGATGTGCCACTGTCGGGAGGTTGTGAGTCACTGGGATGCCTCCAGGGATGATCCCTTCCATGGCTGCAGGAAGTCCTCCTGGAGCCACCCCCACGATGCCTGGCGGATATCTAAGGAACACACAGAAATAGGGCCTAGTAAGTTGAGGGCAGAGTTGCCAAGCTCTTAGCTCTTTTCCTACTTCTAGCATTCTGACAGGCAGTTTTGCCAGGCTGTCCAGGCTGGTCTCAAACTCTTGAGCTCAAGTGATTCCCCCCCATAGGCCTCCCAGAGTCCTGGGAGTACAGGCTAGAGACACCACGCCTGGCTAACAATTTTTTTTTTTTTTTTTTTTTGGAGACAAGAGTCTCACCCTGTTGCCAGGCTGGAGTGCAGTGAGTGGCGTGAGCTCTGCCTCCTGGGTTAAAGTGATTCTCCTGCCTCAGCCTCCCGAGTAGCTGGGACTATAGGTGCACGCTACCACACCCAGCTAATTTTTGTATTTTTGTTGGAGACGGGGTTTTACCATGTTGGCCAGGATGGTCTCAATCTCCTGACCTTGTGATCCGCGCGCCTCAGCCTCCCAAAGTGCTGGGATTACAGGCGTGAGCCACTGCGCCCGGCCCTGGCTAACAATTTTTATGGGACAGTTTATCCTCCCTATCCCCAAAGCAAGGAGAAGTCTCAAACACTGCCAACTAATTTATAAAAACTAGTCCAATCAAAACACGGGGCCACTAATTTTGTAGCTTTTAGATAACAAGATACTAGCCCATACTAATTATGAATGTGGATATACTCTACTGTTTAAAAAAAACACTTTGTACAAAATGGACTCCCAAGTGTTCACCAGTTACTTCTGACTGATAAAATGATTTCCCAACAGAGCACGATGGACTCTTAGGGACTGAATGTTTGTCTCCCTCCATCCCCCTAATTCCAGTTCAAATCCCACACCTCCAAGGTGATGACCTTAAGAGGTAAAGCCCTTGGGAAGTGACTGGGTCAGGAAACGACTGGGTCATGAATGGGATGAGTGCCCTTAGAGAAGGGAGTCTAGTTAGTGCTCTGGCCCTCTCTCTGCCATATGAGGATGCGGGAAGAAGCTGATGGTCAGCTGCCTGGCCCTCACCAGAACCTGACCCTGATGGCAGCCTCATCTCAGACTTCCAGCCTCCAGAACTGCAAGACATTTCTTTACAAGCCACCCAGTCAATGCTACTCAATTATGGCAGCCAGAACTCACTAAACTTTCTAGGCTGGTTGGTTATATACTCCCATGGCCTGCGATGGGAAGTGGTATGCTTGCTGGCTGTTGGCTGGGGGGCCGCCTTCCTCAGAACGCCCAGGCTTGGGCTGGTTTTATATTGCAAGCACGAGGTGCTGTGTGAGGACATACTGCATTCACCACCCGCAGAACATAGGGTCCTCGGGTAAAGTGGAACTCAGTGTATTCACACAGACTTAGGAGGCAGGGCATAGTTCCCAAACCCTTTATCATCCAGGTAGAGGAGGCGTCTTACTGTGGAAGCCACCCTGCCATCCTGTCACCACCAGTCAGAAATCCCCAAGACCTTCAGAAGGACTCTGGTCATGAGGGTCCTCTTCCAGTCCCTTCCTCAGTGCACATATACTGTTCTAGGGGGCCTAAGAGCCCCGGCTTACGTGAAGGATAAATACAATGGTGACATGAAGAGGTGGGCCCCCAACTTCACCCAACAGGGGGATCTGATGCTATGATGGGCTTGAAAATACTTGTGAGGACCAAAAGGATGGGACTGGAGGAAATGTGAAGACAGCCACGTGACCTGCAAGCACCGCATAGCTGCTTCAGGGTCGGAGCCTTCATTACACAAACTAAACGCACCCTGGTCGTCACTATGGCTATAGCAGGGGACGTGTGGCAATATCTGGAAACATTTGCAATCATCATGAGTGGGAGTGGGAGGTGCTACTGGCATCCCGTGGGTAGAGGCCAGGGATGTTGCTAAACGTCCTAGAATGCACAGGCCAGGCGAATGAAGAGAATGATCGGCCCCGAATGTATCTATTGCCAAGAGCTAGAAACCCTGGTTTAGAGTATGTAAAAATTTTTCTTAAGATTCAAGGCTGCAACTTTATGCATGAAGGGGCTACTGATTTCCTGGGAATCCAGCAATAATGTGGGGGTGGGGGTGGTAGGGGGTGGGAGAAAACCGACTCGTGGATGGGAAATACCAGAAAAGAAACCACCTCCCTGGGAGGGCTCCTGTCTTTACCCCACTCTGCGTTCCCGAGTACGGCTCGTTTCCTGGCTGAGCCAAACTACACGCATCATTCTTGGCATGTGGACAAGGTCATTATCCTGAGTTGATTGTACCTTCATTGGCCAGAATGCCTTCCGTGGACATAAGATTCAAATTAGAAAATGAACTTGCTCACAGACCTGTGCACTTGAACATCTTATCTATGAGAAGCCTTTTTTTTTTGGTGGTTGGGGGAGCGGGAGGCGGCGTTCTCTCACTCTGTGGCCCAGGCTGGAGGGCAGTGGGTGATCTCGGCTCACTGCAGTCTCCACCTCCCAGGTTCAAGCAACTCTCCCGCCTCAGCCTCCCTAGCAGCTGAGATTACAGGTGTGTGCTACCACGCGTGGCTGAGAAGCCTTTTGGTTCTAAGATGGCTTTAGAATGAAAGGCAGTTCCTAGCACCTGTGGTCAATCACATGTGACCGAACCCACTCCCTTTTAAAATAGCTTCTGTTCCATGAAATTAGGCATTGGAAGACCTGAGGGGGCAGTGCACACAGTTCCTGCTGAGAAGGCCAATTGTTGTGGCCCTGCTGTAGCATCTGCGGGAGGTAAGCTTCCCACCAAGTTTGGGGCCCCAGGGTGTGGTGCTCACAGGCTGAGATACAGTCAGTTCCTCTTCTCACCTGTATGTGGCACCATTGAGCTCAGGATGAATTGCTTGCTGGTCTATTACTGACCAAGGCGCTGATGTGACAAAAAATTCCTTGTTCACACAGTTTCTTAAGCTTTCTGGGATGCGACCTAGGGTAAGATGATTAAAATATCATATTTTTACAAATCACAAGAAGTTTAACATTACACCTGTAGCTGCTTATGTGGGGAAATAAGCATTTGTGAAAACGTAAAACATCCAAAGGCCCAAGTGCTTGAGCTCTTCAACACTGACCTTCAGCCTCTGTCTGCCCCGCCCAAACCCCTGAGTTTATGTCTGGGCCTAAAGGGAATGGTTCCTTCTCTGAAGTTTAGTTCAGGGCTTACATAAATCAACAGGGCCCAAGTCATATACATTTGGTGCTAAAAATGAATTCCACCTGTTAAGAGCCACCTGTAGCCAGCAGGATGGGAGCTGGCTGGACTGTGGAACTGAGGCTGCCCTTGGCAGGCCAGAGGCACGGAGGTGCTCACCTGTGATGGCTCGGCGGATCTCCGTGGCAGCTGCCTCCCTCATCTCCAGTGATGCCTGCTCGCTATACCAGGCAGTGTGAGGAGTGCAGATGAGATTCGGTGCATCTTTCAACGGACCCTGAGCAAAGCTAGAAAAATGTAGAAAAAAGAGTAAGCGGGAAACGCTGCATACTCTCCCTGCCCTCCTCAGCACGAGGGAGCTCTTGGCCGTGTAGGAAAGTAGCTGCATAGATAGCGTGGATACAGGAACCTCTGTGATGGTATTTTATGAAGGCTGGGTTGAATGTAATTATCAAAATTCTGTAAGAACTGTAATTGGTAGATCAAAAAGTCCAGTTCTATTGAACGCTTGTCCTGCTCTAATCCAGGGCAGAGATGACGCCTGTCTGTCTAAAGACCAGAACCACCGCCACCACCACCAATTTTCTGCCTCTCCTTTCCCGGATGACCTTTGGGAAACTTCCAGTCCTTTTACGATTAGAATACAGCACAATCCTTAGAAAAACAGAGACTGTAAATGTCATCTCTGGAGTTTCCTGCCCAGGGACCTGTTTGGGAAAAGGGCCTCAAGTTCAAAGTGTGAGCGTCAGGTGTGGAGTTGGGCCCTGTGGGCTGCTGGTAGGCAGCTAGGGCAACACGCACCTAAAGGGCTCCGACTCATGCACGTCGAGGGCTGCCCCTCGTATCCTGCCCTCCTTGAGGGCTTGTGCTAAGGCTTTCTCGTCCACCAGGCCACCACGGGCTGCGTTCACAAGGAATGCTCCCTGCCTCATCTGTGGAAGGAAAGAAAAGCCGGTTACAGGCACACTGGCATGGTGGAAGACTCTTGTACCAAGGTTTAAAGAAGAAAGCTGCAAGCCAGGAGTTTTATTGGTCTAAGTGGTTTAATGTGTGTGCTGCAGTTTGAGGGAAGGGAGCGGGAAGTTTTGGTGATGGCTGGAAGCCAGGGCTGTTTCTGCTGATCCTGACAGGAAGCAACACGGTGGAGAGGCTGGACTGTGCCGAGCTGCGGGCCTCTTGGCAGGCTCTGGGCAGCCTGTGAAGCTGGGTCCTGGCTAGCGCCTGTCCGTCTCTGCTTAGCCCGGCTCAGCCGAGGAAGGGCTTCACCTGACTTGTCTCTGGTGTGTCGCAGGGTCTCTGCCCTGCTCAATTGTATCCAGAAACCATCTCCCTTGCCCTCCACGTCCCTCTTGTGCCCACCAGCAAGTGCCACCACCTTTCGACAGAAGCTTCCATGGCATCTATTTTCAAATTACCTGCTTTATGGTAAAGTCATTGATGAGGTGGTGGTTATGTTCGTTGAGATTGCAGTGCAAGGAGACGCAGTCGCTCTGATACAGCAAATCCTGCAGGGTGTAGACCCTCTGCACGCCCAGGGACCGCTCGATCCCATCCTGCAAGTAGGGGTCATAAAATATGACGCTGAATCCAAAGGCCTTGGCTCGAACTGCAACCGCCTGCCCCGTGCGACCTGTACAGAAACAGAGCGTCCAGGTGAGTGAGTCCACAGCCCGCGCCCCAGCGCTGCCACCTCCATTGCGTCTGAGCTGAGTCCGGGCTTGCCATCCCTGCTGGTAGCTGCTGCCGGAGAAACTGTGTGCCCAAAGCTTAGGCCTGAGTCGAGCACTGCCCGCGAGGGGCCACCATGGCCAATGTCGGACAGGTGAGGACCGCAGTGCTTGCTGCTTATATTGGCCACAGCAGGAATTTTGTTAAAAACAAAACAAAACAACCCTTCCTTGTTACTGACATTTTCAAACACAATTACAGTGTTCTGACAAGCCCACATGCCCCTCCCATCACCACCCGCGTCCTCTGTCCCCACTCCTCTCCACGCTTCTTGTGTGCACTGCAGGCTTCTTAACATGGGCTTTGTGTTTGAGAAACTTGCTCTCAATATAACAGGGAGTGATGTCCTGCCTCTTCATCGCTGGGCTCGCTCCTGCAAAGGGTGACATGAACACAGTGGCTCCCTGCAGGCCGGCCCGAGTGCAGACTGGCCACGTGCTACTGTGTTCTGGGCGGGAGGCAGGGCAGGTGACCATTAGGCCTGGACCTGTCCCACTGGTAGGGCCTCGTGCCCATCTGCAAGTATGCAGCCTGGGCCTCCCGCCAGCTGTGTCACAGGATGAGGAAGTGTCTCCCACTCCCCAACAGCTATGTCATTTCAGAAACCCATGCGGTCCCCTCGATAGCACCTCCAGCTTCCCAGAGCAATTGTCAGCATTTTGAAAACAAAATGGTTAGTGTTGATGCTCGACTGGGTTCTCCTGGAGATCACAGAAGGAATCTTTAAAGCCATGGTTCCAAGGTGCAGGCGGGAGAAAGACAAAGATGCGCATTTCCGAGCAGGCAGCCCGTGTTCAGGGGTACCTCAACGCTGGATGGCTCCTCCTCCTGCAGCAGCTCCATCTAACTGACGCCTGGCTAGGACAACTGCCGTAGTTAGAACAAAGGTTGAATAAGGCCAGTCTCATCAGGGACAGCTGCAGGGCAACTAGCATAGCAAGGCACGAACCATCACGCCTCCCCTCATCAGTGTCACCCCTTGGAGCAGGCAGTACTGGACGGTGGCAGGGACGGAGAGAGAGATGGCTCTCTGACGCACTGGCAACATGACACTGAGGACCCCAGCATGCAACTGCTGTTCCTGCAGCCGCCATCCCCGTTCATGGTGTCTGTGCACGAACACACTTCAATCAGTGGGGCTCACACTCTGCAGATCCAGGGCCTGGAGGGCCTGTGGAACAGCAGCCCAGAGCACCAAGCCCAGATTTCAACCGTGCCGACAGGGACTGGGTCCTATTTCTTTGTTTTTTTTCCCCAAGTTCACAAACCCCTTGAACTTTATCCGAGATTTTCTGACGACCTAATGACTTAATCCTGCTACTGACTTAATCAAAACCCATTCCCTACAAAAAAGACCTACTCCCCCACCACCCTACACCACCTTTTAAAAAGCACAGCTCCCACAGGCTACCTTTCCTTCAGTTTCTGTCCATGCCCCCAGCCCCAGGCTGCCCTCTCTTGGCAGCACCGCCCCACCCGCCTGCTGCCCTGAGCCAGCTGGGCCTGGGGGACTCTTGCTCAGTGGAACCCGAGGTCAGCAAAAGCTCTTAGCCCAGGATGGCTGCGGCAGCAACAGTCCCAAAGGCTACAGAGACACCTGGAAAGGGAGCAAGGAGAGACCATGACAGTCCCTGTGCTGGGGACCCAGGGTGGTGGTAGCAGTGGTTAGTGTACAGTCTCGAGAAAACAGGGCGGTGGCTGGGGGCTGAACTGGCCTCCATACACCGAGAGGGTTTTTAAAGTTGAATGACAAGGGCAGAGTCACAGGAACAACCCCAGGAAGAAGTCAGAAGCCCCTGAAACAAGCACTTCCCCAGTGAGGCCCCATCGTGCACCCAGGGTACTCATGACCACATGGCCCCAGGCTCTGCAGCCTGGCCAGAGACCACCGAGGCCCCGGGGAGCTTCAGAGTATACGAAGATGGAGATGAAGCAGCACTTCCGAGCCACGAGGCCCAGTGGGGCCTGGACAGAGGGAGCCTGGTGTTCATACCACCTCTGCCTTTCCAACAAAGTCAAAACACGGTGGGTCCTTTAAAAAATCCCTAGCACCGGGCACTTCAACTCAGACCCCAGGCGAGGCCAGACCCAGGAGATCGTGGCCTGTAGAGGGGACAGAAAGATGTACACTCCTGGAAGCGTCCAGCAACTTCGCTCTCGTTCAAGCAGCACCCCAGGTCCAGGGCAGGGCTCGTGGGGAGAGGAGCATGGGAGCTTCATCCCCGGAGGTGCGGAGCTGCAAGCAGAGGCTGAGCAGCAGCTGGGAGTCTCCCGGAGGCCAGAACATTACTGGCCCCGTGTGCACATGTGCCTTCTTGGAGTCCCAAAAGGCAGATACCATGTATCCCACCAAATATCTACTTACAGATTGGGAAACTGAGGCAAAAAGCTCAGGTAATTCCCACAAGGCCACAGAGCTGGTAAGTGGTGGTGTTGAGATTCAGTGGCAACGGGCTGAGGTCTCCTGGGTGTGGTGTGGACCCTGA
This sequence comes from Macaca mulatta, assembly GCF_049350105.2. Lineage (NCBI taxonomy): Eukaryota > Metazoa > Chordata > Mammalia > Primates > Cercopithecidae > Macaca > Macaca mulatta. The sequence goes on from NC_133414.1 coordinate 137,058,229, forward strand.
TGGTGAGCAGGGTGGGGGCCTCCTCGAGCCCCCGTGGAATCAGGCTGTTTACTGTCACCTTCTCCTCGGCACCGGCCCCCCACCACCTTGCCGAAGACCCTCCTGGGGCTCCCCACGTGTCTCCTTTTCCTGGCCCTCTCTCAGGAGCTTTCCAAGCTGATGGCCTGACTCTGCCACCCCAACCCGGCATTTGAAGGCCTTCAGGAGTGAGGCCATGCCCATAGTCCAGGTCTCCACTAAACCGCCAGCCCCTACTTGAGCCCCAAGCCTGGCTGCTTCTCCACGACACAGCTCCATACAGCCCCTGCCCTTCACCCCTGCCCAGGGAAATTTAGTGGGCACGGTGCCTTGCCTGCTGCCCCACAGCAGAGAATGCTGTCCTGCCAGACACCGCAGACAGCAGCGGACACGCATTCTTCCCGAACCAGCCCAGATCCTGCCTCTGGGGCGAGTTCCCTGATGGGTGTTGACTCCGATCTACCCCGTGCGACACAGGGAGGGGGCTGGCCCTGCCTGCCCTGGGGACTCCTCAAGAGCAGGCTGGGGTTGCCTTTCCCGAGGGGTCCCCACTATGCCAGCCCGCGTCGGAGAAGGCGGGGATGGATGCAGAGGGTGGCACGTACCAAAGCCGATGAGGCCCAGCGTCTCCCCACGGATGCGGGCCGCTCCCGAGGCCACCTCTCGGATCTGCTCCACGCTCTGCACCCGCGTGCCTTCCCGCAGTGCCTGGTACAGCCACGTGTTCCTCCGGTACAGATTGAGGATGTGGCAGATGGTAGAGTCCGCCGTCTCTTCCACGGCTGCAGACGGGATGTTGCACACAGCAATTCCTAAAAGGGACGAGGTCAAGGCCGGAGATGACAAAACCTCAAGATCAGTGGGGAAGCCCCAGGGCTCCCAGCCTGCCCTCCTGACACGGGGTTGTTGGCACGGGGGGAGGCCCATCTTATCGTCTAGCAGATGCGGGGCTGGGCACGTGGGTGGCAGGCCCTCAGGCTCTGATGCTCGGGAGGCTCTAGCCCGAACGTCCGCCCCTCCCTCCCAAGGAGGACTTTTGCTCCAGGACATGGCTCACGAACAGCCCAACTCCTATGGCTGATCTCGGGCCTGACTGGCTTCCTCCCGGGCTTGTGCTGAGTCCCAAGAAAGGACCTGGAGTGGCAGCAAGTTAGTGGTAAGTCTGGTAAGACCAGACTCCTCCAAATGGACCCCACTCAGGCTCAAACCCCTCAGGGTCTTCCTCATAGAGCTGGCAGGGGTGACAAAGAATGGCTTTTGGTTTTAAGGTGTGCTAACAGTTTGATGCAAAAAACATACGTTTTAAACATACTTGTTCCACCCCCACATGGATGCAAGGGCTGGCCCTGGGACAGAACTGATGTCGGAAGCGTGTGCACAGTCATCCTGTGGCCCCGTGTTCAGCACCCTGCTCTGGGGGGAAGAACTAGACCAGACAGGATGCCCTCCCTGCCCCGTGGAGCAGCCTTCAGGGCCAAGCGCGGCTTGGGGTGAGCCCTCTGGCCCCATCCGAGCTGCGGAGACCAGGGTCAAGTACCTCCCAGCACGAGGCAACTGTGGCGTGGAGAGTTAACCCACAATAGGCAGAAGGGGCCCCGACATTTACCCTCCACAGCCAGAGGGCGTCTGGGGAAGAATGAATGAATGCCAGATACAACAGGGATGCAAGGAGGCAGAGGGCCAGGCTGGGAACGGCCCCTCCCTACCACCCAACAGGTGGAGAACCAGACGCCTACTTGCTGCAGAGACCAGAGGGCCGAGCCAGGGGTGGGGCCCCAGGGGGTGGGCTCAGCAGCCAGCCTGTGGCTCCCAGTTGAGCTCTCTGAGGAGGGGTGTGGTTGTTTGGGCACCATGTCAGCCCAGGTGAAAAGGTTCCCTCCTAATCTCAGGTTTGGGACCCCCTAGGAAAGTGCCTCTCCCAACAAGGGTTGCCCAAGGCACCGGGACAGGGCCACCTTTAAGCCAACCCACGATTCCTCTATCTCAAGTCCTGAAGATTGGAGTGGGGACAGCGACCACCAAGGCAGCTTCTTGGGCTCTACTGGACAGGAAACAAGAGCAGTGGGCGCCGCAAACCCACTTTCTAGACAGCTGCATGGCTGTCTCCCTAAGAGGGCCACCCCTAGGTCTAGGGTCTTGAGAGTGACCCCCTCAGCAGCTCAGAGAAGGTGAAGCCACCGTGAGCAGGTCACCCACCCACCCAATGTGGCCACCGAGGGCTCCTCCGGGCCACAACTGCCAAGGGAACAGTGTGGCTGACTGTGACTGAGGCCGACCAACTTTCCCACGAGCTGGATGCCAGCAATCTTGCAGGAAACGGGCCTCGTTCATTTGAAATAGCTCAGCAGAGAAGCTGGGGCTTGATCACATGCCATGTTATTATTAGAGTCAGATAGACTGAGGCCGATGCCAGAGGTTGAAGATAATCTTTGGCGGTTGGGACAATTTGCATTCCTCGGGCGGGCTAAAGCCCAGCAGGGAGGCCCCGCAGCAGAATCACCCTCAAGGACACTGGCTCCGTGCTGCGGCCGGGGCTTGGCCATGCTGCCTGGTGTGAGCAGCAGCAGCTCCTCCTAGAAGATGGGCTGATGCCAGCTAAGACCCCGCAAGGCCACCTGTGTAAAGGCCCCCGGGTGGTGGGGCACAAAAAGGGAGGCTGAAGCAGGACATCCGGTCAGTCTTCTCACCGAACTTGGACATCCAGCTCCTCGGTTCCAGTGCTCACCAGAGTGCAGAGCCCCAGGACAGGGAGAAGGTGCAGGAGGAAGAGCTGCAGCCACTGCCTGGGATGGAAGAACCTTCCCAGCCCCACTGCAGCGGCGCCACGGCCAGGAACCTCCATAACCTCACCGCCCTCTCGGAGGCAGCGTCTTAGCTGTCCTACAACGCTCCGTGGATGCAGCCTCCCTTCTGGATGAGTCAAGCTGATCCTTCAAGTGCGACACGATGGGCGGCTCTGATACTCACAGGCTGGGCCTCCCAGTGTACATGGAGCCTGAAACACGGCACCAGAGAGGCAAGCTGCTTTGCTCTCACGGTCAGTGCCATGGTGCTTTCATCCCTTCAGGACTGCCACTGGCACGGGAACCGGATCAACCAGCTTGCTGGAGGCGGCGGGGGTGGGGAGGGGTGTAGGGCCTCTCGAGGTCTTCCCCTCATGTCTTCCGTGTCTTCCTGGCTCGTGGGAAGAAGTGCAGGTGAGCAGCTTCCTCAAGGGCTGACTCTCGCCCGTCATTCCAGAGCTGATGGCTCAGAACCTTGCGATCCCGGAAGGCTTCACCAGAGGCCTAGTGTGCTGCCTCGTCCAACACGGAGGGCTCTGTTTTCTGGGCCTGCCAGGGACCCCCTTTCACATCAGGAGGAGGGCCTGCCTGCAGCCACCTGCCGCTCCCAGCCCTCAGCACAAAAGGCCCGCTGACCGCGTGATGTGGGCAATGCCTTCGGAGACAAAGGACGTCTGGACAGAGGCTCATTTTCCGCCTCCAGAGTCTACATTTGAAAAGTGCCCTTCAAAAGGGCCCCACAGATGTCTTCCAAGCGACCTTATCAGATGGGACCAGGATCAATGAAAATCCACCACTCACAGCCCTTCAACATTTTCCAAAACCGCAGTCCCTGGTCCTGGTCGTCTTCTGTGGGTCTCAGAACTCAGGGCACAACCTCCCATCTCGGCCCTCCTGGGCCCCCTGTCATTGAGGCTCTGGTGCCTTTCTAGCCCCACTGCCTGTGTGGGGCCCTTCTAGAAATGGAGAAATAGAAAGTTCCACAGGCAAGGACCTACCCTCTCTCCCTGGAAAGCAGCTGCTGGTCCAGCCGAGGAAGGTGAGGGTCAGCACCCATGTGGGCCTGGGAGCTGGGAGGTGAGGGGCAGACTTGCTGGAGAAGCAAGAGGTGTGTGGGGACAGGGATTTGAGAGCCCCTGGCACATGAAGCTATATTCTTCTCTGCTGTTCAAACTTGGGATTTCAGCTCTACCAAGAGCACAAAGGACATTTGTTTTCAAACAAAAATATCCTTGTTTGTGCCAGGGAAAGATGGAAAATTTTAGTTTATATTAAACACGCTTTTGAAGACTCACATCTTCCGGAGTGTCTTTGTTCCAATGGAGCGGCTCGGAAGGAAGCCATGGCTGGTAGCAAGCAAGGGGCGTGGGGACGGCGAGGGGTGGATGTGTGAAGCTGCTGCTTCCAGGACCCTAAGGGGTCTGGATCTCAGTGACCCTCTCTCCTTCCCTGGCCTTTTGCTCTGGGATTTGCCTGTGGGGCGGCCCCACCCCACTGTGTCCCGACCCCTGTGAGTACATGGGCAGCTCCACCACGGCCCGGCTCCCCAGCCCTGCTCCTGACACCAAGACCCACCCCCAGTGCTTCTGGTACCCGGGTGCTGCCCCGAATGGCAGTGAGGGACTCAGCTAAGATTCCGACCCCAGGCTAGGGTTGTGGAGAGAAAGCTGGAGCCGATGGGGGTGGCCTCCCTGAAAACGTGGCCGGCGGTGCCCGAGGGCAGGATTCAGACGTACGTTGTGCTCTGCTCAGAGACGATCTGACACCCAGCCCGTCCCGGAAGCACCGGGGCCCGCTGGGGCCTCAGCCGATGGGACAGAGGTGGGGAAATGGCGCTCAGGCTATTCCTGGAGCACAGGAAGGGCTGTTCCGAGGCCAGGCTGCTGTCTGGACCACTGTGCCTGGGTTCCGAGTGGTTCTGAAGTATCCCTTAGCAGCCTCATGAATTTGGGGCACCTGAGCACTCATAAGGCAGAGTACAGCTCCCACTCCAAAGTGCAGGGGTAGCATGTTCCAAACACAGAGCAAGCACAGCGGCCACCCGGCCCTCTCCCGAGGATGCTCGATGACAGCGGTCTGCTCCTCGTGCCTCTGCACTCAGCCCTCACGGGCTCACACCGGGTGCCAGGCAGAGGCCCCTCAACACGGCCCCAGCGCCTGTGGCTGGGGGTGCAATGAGCAGCTTTGACGCCCCCAACTCCGGGATCGCGCTTGTGCCTCTGCTTTTCTTTGGAAGCCTCTGTCATCTGCTGTGTTGGGCAGGGGGTCTACCTTGCTTTGGTGCCGACCTGGGTCCGATGCCGCTAGGGCTGCCCTCCCAGAGCGGGAGGCCCCGTTCCTGTGTGGACAGGGGTCTGGGGCTGTGTACCTAGCTGGGGTAGTTTAGGGGATGCACCCGGCAAGTGTGGTTTAGGGGACACGTGGCCAGTCGCATTCTCCCCTCTGGAGGTGGCACTGGGTGTTTCCAGATGGAGCCAGCAGCAGCTCGGTGCTGCCCTGATGCATGGGTGGGCAGAGATGCATCATCACAGCCCAGCAGGCCCCACACAGGAGCCAGCAGGGACACTCCTACCTGCGCCATGTGAAGGCAGGGCCGGCAAGGCGCTCCACAGCCCGGCCTGCAGGCAGCCACCTTGCTACAGCCAGAAGCGGCTGCTCTGTGGTCCCAGTTCCAGCTGCTTCTCCGAGCCCACCCAAGCAGGGCCCACGGAGCTCGCACAACTCCAGGTGGCCAGCGCTGCCTCGCACTCACCGAGCTCGCCGGCAGCCTTGATGTCCACGTTGTCATAGCCACTGCCTATCCGCACGATCACTCTCAGGGCCTTGAACTTCTCCAGGTCCTCCCTGGTGAGGGTGATGGTGTGGTACATCATGGCACCCACGGCTTCGTTTAGAACCTGCGTGGGAACAGAGCACAGCGTCGGAGCCCCACCCCGGGCAGCCCACCGGCACCACTGGGCCTGGTCTCCTGGCCCTATTGCCCTTGAACCCGAGGCAGAGGAGTTCAGTAGGAAAGCAGGGAACAGAGGTTTTGGGGCCTGCTGGTGACTCGGGGCGACCTAATGGGGGGATGCTGGGGAGGGCCGGGGAGGAAACTGCCCAAGGTCAGGGCAGCCCCTGGCCGGGCAGGGTGGGCCCACCTTCTCGTGGATTTCCTGTGTGGACTGCGCGTCACAGAAGGCCACAGTGGCCAGGTCCTTCAGGATGGGCATCTCCACAGTGCAGTCGCGGCCGTCCAGCAGCGCCACCAGGGGGCGGGGGTGCAGGGGTCCGTTCATGATCTGGGGGCGGATACCTGCAAGGAGGGAAGGGGTGAGCACAGTGGGTGGGTGGCTGGAGGGGCGGCTCCCCACTCATCACCGTGGGCAGGGCTTGGGCAAGTGAGGGCGGCGGAGCAGCGAGGGCCCCACCTCCACCTGCATCACCTCCCGGCGAGCCACCGTCACGAACGGGGGCCCCCATCCCCACTTCCGATCCGCTTGCGGCTCTGGTTGGAGATGCACACGGCTGCTTCCCTGCCAGCAGACCATAGTCCCAAGAGCCTCAGGACCATGGGGCCCCGAGGCCAGCACAGGACAGTCCAGCACAAGATGGGCCCCCACGCCACGCGCCTCCCCACCTGCACCGGCACCAGCTGCCCTCGCACAATGTGACAGGGGTAAGGCGTTCCTGGAGAGGCCCTGCACAAACAAGTGCCCTGGGCAGGCTCCTCCAGCCCTTCTCACCTGCGCTAGGTGGGAAGAAATGGTGAGTCTGGGGCAGGGAAGGTATGCCTGAGGGCAGGAGGCCTCTGGGGGCTCAGGAGAGCAAACTTCTCAAAGGACCACACAGCAAGCAGCTCTCTAGACAGGCCAGAGCCATCATATTAATCCTGACAGACTTCCTGGTGCTGCCAACAAGGTGAAGGGACAGCTGTGAGGGCAGAGGGGCAGGGGTGACCCCAGGAAGGGCCCCAGTGGTCCTTCCCACAAGTCCAAGTCCAAGTTCTCTAGCAACTTCATCTGGACCAGCAAGGCTGCACCTAGATGTTCAGCAGAGCGGTGGAAGGCCTTCACCTGCCACACCACAGAGGCACGTGCTTGCACCCCGTGCACACACAGGGCAGACACCCTGCAGGGCCCTCCCAGGACGCAGCGAGAGCCCCAGGGCCTCTTTTCTCTCGCTATTCTGTGCAGCAAACCCAGCCGGCTCTCAAGACCTCAGAGACAGAGAAGCAGCATTTTCTCCAAGAAAAACTGCCCCCTTCAAATCCATCCTTGGATTTTGTAGGTCCTCCTGACCATCTGCCCAAACCTCAGATCTTCACGACCCACACCCTGGATACAAGAGAACGGCATCTGAGTTCCAGAGGTGCAATCCGCTGAGATGCCAGAAAGGGGCAATGTCTCTTTTCCTGTCAAATTAGAACTCTTCAACCTCAGATGAAAGCTCTGGGGCTCATCAAGCTTTCAGATGTCCAGATCAGCCCTGATGGTGGCCTTACATCCCTGTCCCCTCCCTCCCTCCCTCCGAGGTGGGCCGGTTCAGGCCACTGCTCCAGGCTGCGCCCAGCCTGGTGACCCACCATGGGTAACCCAACCAGGAAGGTGCGACATTCCTGGAATCGCTGGCCTTTGACCACAAGGCAGCAGGCTCAGGCTCCCACAAACAAAAGCACGAGTCTTCCGCAAAGGCCAGCTTCATCTGTGTGGCTGCCACCTTCCAGCCCTAACCTCCTCAAGGGCTCTTGGTAGTTCCCAATCTGGCCACTTGGTGGGGACGGTGATCGGGACCCCAGCCATGGGGGGCTCCTGCTGGACCACCAGGGCTCATATTCAGTTAGCCACACACTCTAGTAAGGAGCCGGGGAAGAAAATCCCCCTCCACTGGAGCCTACGTCTTGTTAAGACTAGACACGGTGCTGGGGAGGGACGGCCCAGGGCACCCGCAACTGGGCCTTGGGACAATCGTCTCTTTGAACACAAAGTACAAAAAAGGCTTTTGTCCCAGCCTCAGAAGAATGGGCTGGGGGAGCCAGGGCCACAGCCAGCCCTGCATGGCCCCCAAGCTGTGTGCAGTTCTCCTGCCACCCCTGGCTGGGAGAAATCGTAGTCCTTCTCAGCCCTGAGAGGCAGCCGCACCCGACGCTCAGACACCAAGGGCACACGTGCACCCAGTCACTCCTGCTGCTGCCTCAATGCCCAGGTCCCCAAAGCGGGGTGTCCGCATGAATCTGCACCAGGAAAACAGGGCAGGGCGGGGGGAAAATAAGGCAGGGACGAGGGTCAACGCCCCCACGTCCTCGCCAGCCCACGACCCGTATGGGTGGACAGGAAGTATGCAGCAGAAAGCTGGACGCCCCCTCAGCTCATCCGCGGGGTCCACAACAGCACCGTCACCCGACAAGGAACCCGACACACATGGCTCCCACCTGGGCGCCTCTCTGCTGCTAAGAAAATGGTGCAACTGCCAAATTCCAAAAGATTCTTTCTCTTTCAGTAGACTCTTCTGGCCCCCTACTTGAGGTCTGAGGGCACAATCCTGTGGGGCCTGGCAGTCCTGGCCTCATCCCCCAGGCTATCGCTCCTGCAGGGTGAGGAACACCCCAACTTCACTTTCAGGGGTGCTGGCAAGATGGTTACTGGAGACAGTGCCTGATTATAAGAAATCCAAGCTGTCCACTAAACAGGAGCCACACAGGAAAACCACGCTGGGCGCAAGGTGGGAATCCAGAGCCGCCGATGCATCTGGGGAGCCTGAGAGGCCATTGTCACAAGATGTCCATCCATAGCATCATCAGTGCATGGATCCGTTACCAGGGTAACAAACTCCAGGTTGCCTAGCGATCGGCTTCCTCCCCGACACGCGCTGCCTTTCTCGTTGGTGAAACCCACCCTTTACCCTCCCTGATGGCCGGCATGCAGAGCATGGCTGAGGATGGCCCAAGAGACCTGTCCAAGGTCTGAGGCTCGAATCCTGGCAGCAGGTCCTTCATGGCAAGGTGGGAAAAGAGAAAAGCAAATGGGTTCCCATGCTGGGAAAAGATGCCAGGCACGACGGCCGGAGGTGGGGGGTTGGGAGTGGGTGAGGTGTCCTGCTTGAGGTGCAGGGATATGGAGGCCACGGGAGACTCCCAGCCCTGAGCGCAAGCGCTTAGCTGGGACAGTGCCAAGGTTTGCTCTAGAAAGGAAAGCACCATCTCCCATGTGCCCCTTCAGTCCCAGAAGGAAACTGTCCACCTACACACCAGAGAATTTGGACTTAAATTCAAGCCCCTGCATGGCAGTCGCTGCCCCTACAGGCTTGCCTTGCCAGAGCCTGGGGCAGAGGTTCCTGGAATATCTCGTATGGAAGATCTCATATGGAGAGATGAAGGTGCAAACAGATCCCCCATCTTACCTCACACAGGATTCCTGACACCTGTTTCAGGCTTCTGACAATTTGAGTAAGTTTTTAACACATTAGGATGTAACTGACACATAGAGTAAGATTCATATACATTAAGATGGAACATGACCCTTTCAGGGATGTGGGGTCCCCAGGCCCAGTGGGGTGGGAGGATTGGGAATTTGCGAAGAGAAAGCCCAAGGCACAGTAGGTAACGAGGGCTTCCTGAGAACTGGGCTTTATGATAAAAAGCCAAGGCTTCCAGTTGCTATGCCCAGCTGAAGGCCTTTTCCATGCAGACAGACCACAAGGCTGACAGGAGTCCTACAGGGCTGCTGTTCCTCCCACTTCACAGCCCAGGAATCAGAGCTCAGGGTGGCCCCGTACCATGGTGCGCAAGCACGAGGTATGAGGAAACACTTGGGGACAAGGCTCACAGGGCCCTGGTGCCCTCTATGTGCTATTCTTCCTTCCTACCATCTCCCACCAGTAAACCTGCCTTGTCCATTTCAGGACAATTCCAGCTGCAACTGGACACATCAGGGAAACGACATCAGTGCCTTCCTGTTGACAGCCTGCCCACATTAACTGTGCAGAGCACAAAGCCCTACCGGCCCCCCTGGTATCAATTACTATCTGGTTTCAGGCTCGCGTGTGCACCCGTGCGGCCCCGCCCCTCCATCCGGGATGCGCTGTGCACCAGCTCGAGGCCGGTACCGACGCCCATCCCTGGGCCTGGGATTGCTTAGAGGTGCAGCTGCAATAAATAATTGTGAAATGAGAGATGCTCAGTCAAAAACAAAGGCAACACCAGGCCAAGTTGCTGGAGTTTTGTGAACAGTAACCAGACACTTGGGAAAATCCAAGTCCGCAGATCTCACAGATCCTAAGTCAGGGAGATCTCAGGGAGGATGCCGGGAGGATTCGGAGCTGGAAAACACTGCATTTCATTGTGGGGAGCTGCTGCTTTCTCGGATACAGGCGGACAGGCCTGGAGCTGACCTCCTGGCTCAGTACCATGCAAGGCAAATGGGATGTTCTCCTGAGCAGTCACCAAGGAGGAGGACTGATCCTGCCACAGAAAGCTGCCTGCAGTGTTTCTGAGACCCATTTTCCAGTCTTTCTAGACATTGTGTGAGCTAAGCCGACATCCTTTCAACAGAAATTCTCATTATTTAAAAACGATCTAAATGGGTTTCTGTTGCTTGAAGCTCAAGACAAACTACCCCAAGGGAAAGGTTTTGTCGCTTTCAGGATTTTAGGCTTCCACCCAAAGCAAAGCAGCTGCAATGACCATTTCTGACATACGAGGCAAAGGATGGCTCTGGCCTTTTTGTTTTTTCTTTTCTTTTTTTTGAGACAGAGTTTCACTCTTGTTGCCCAGGCTGGAGTGCAGTGGCACGATCTCCGCTCACTGCAACCTCCGCCTCCCAGGTTCAAGTGATTCTCCTACCTTAGCCTCCCAAGTAGCTGAGACTACAGGCACGTGCCACCGTGCCTGGGTAATTTTGTATTTTTAGTAGAGACAGGGTTTCACCATGTTGGCCAGGCTGGCTTCAAACCCCTGACCTCAGGTGATCCATCCGCCTCGGTCTCCCAAAATGCTGCGATTACAGACAATGAGCCACGGTGCCTGGCCGGCTCTGGCCTCTTTTTTACAACTCACTAGATTTTATGGAAGTTTCCTGACACCGCAGCAGTCTTAAGACACCAGTGCCAGACTGGTGGGAGCTCAGGGTGGCAGTTCCTGTTCCTGACAGGGGCTGCGGCTGCCCAAGGACAGACGTTGGCCACATACCCCAGGGTTGCCCCATGAAACCCCTGCAGGTTGCAATCGTAGGGCTGACAGAAGCCGTCACATTCACGAGAAGAACCACTGCTCAGAGTCACAGCAGTGGCCTTGCAGGAGGGAGCCTCTGTGGAATGAAGGTAGTTGCTGGAATCTGCCAGGTGCCGTCACCAGCTGCCCTAACACAGATACTGTAAAAAGTACCTGGATCCTTCCACAGACGGGAGATCCAAGCAGGCCTTCCAAAGATCGCGACAGAAGGCGTCATTCAGAGTGCTGCAAGCAGCTCCCAGCTGTAAAAAGTAAAGAAGGTTCCTCTTCAAAGACTTTCCTCCCCGTCTAATTAGGAGGAATAAATAGTAACTTCTCTTAGAGGCAAAATGTATTCAAAGACCTGTGCTAACATTCTCAAATATCTGCTAGCCGTGGTAAGGAAATCAATGTACTTTGTGTTCTTAGCTCCCACAATTTAGCCTAAATATTTGCCCTGGCATGCTTATACCAGTCCAAGCAAGCATGAGGTCATAGCCTGTTTCTCTTCCTTATTTAAAAGTTTTTTTTTTTTACCTTTCTCAACATTCCACAAGTTACTTCCTCCTTCCTTTGTTCCCTCTACCTTTGCCTCTTTTAAAAAGTTCTAAGTTGCTAGCCAATCAGGACAAATACAGCATGTGAGGTCCCGTTCCAGCCAATGGAAACCGGACACAGCCACAGGGTGGACGCATCAGGTCATAAATGGCCCTGTCTCCTTTGTTCGGTGTACTCGCGTGGCAAAACTGCTGGCAATTGTACCCTTTCTGCAGGAAATGAAAATGGCCTTACTAAATCAATTACATTTATGTTCAAGTGCTATTTCTTTACGGCACCAAGGAACAAACATTTCAAACACAGCCAAGCCATTCAAGGCTTCATCAGCCCCTATGACCTGCAGGTGGCCTGGGAGGCAGGCGAGCCTAGCAGCCGGTGTGGCTCCCAGCCTCATGCACAATGATCCAGGTAGAAAGAGGAGACAAAACCACACAAACTCCAGAGGCCCGGGTGGGACAGGGAGGGACCCAACAGAGCCGTACATGAGGCCCCGCCTGCCTCCAAGGAAGCCCCACTGAATATCCCACCACCCTCAGAAAAGCTTCCTCTTAAATGCAGCCTGTTCCCCAACTAAATGGCCGCTTTCTGCAATCCAGCATGACCTGATCCTCACTGGCTAAGCTCAGCAGACCTGATTTCTAGAAAGCCAGACACAGAATCAGAACTAAGGTCTGCTAAGAGTATTATTTCAGAGGCTTGGGTTTCTACAATATTAAACTGAAAATTGTGACAGGGCCAAGCTGGGGGCCAGATACTGATGCTGGGACATACGCAAGTGCCTCTCAGACACTTGGCATTAAACTTGTAAACACAGCTGCCTCAATGGGTCTACAGGCCAGGCCAGCACACAGGGCTGTGGAGCTCTGAGTAGGGGAAGGCGGTCTGTGGGAGCCTCGTGTTGTCAAGGTAAGAGATGCCTCCCTTGCTTTGTAAACATGTTTAACCACGTTATAAAAGCTGTTCTAAACCGTCAGACGTGGGATCTAAACAACAACAAATGTTCTGCAGTTGGCTGATCTGGAATGTGAGCAAGCCACGGTGACTCCCCCTCCTTGTGCCCCCAGCAGCCGGGAAGGTGCCCGCCCCCACGGCAGCTGCAGAGAAGACTGTGGGAAACAGGCATCTCCCCTCTGCCTTTCACAAGAAGGACCACAGGAGCAGGTTGCTGATGAGCCGGTGGCTCCAGGAGCAGCTTCAAGGCATGATTTGGAAGAAAATCTGTGTTGCTAAGAGTGGCACTATTTTAAGGTTAAAAAAAAAGAAAAAAAAAGCAACTGCTATTGGAAATCTCAGCTTTGTTTCTACGTTGTTATCTGCTTTTTCATTTGGCAAATGGGCTTTCTCTCTGCGTTGTTTCTGGGAAGCTGTCCCAATGCTGCGTCCACTTCCTTGCCCAGCTTCCCAGAGGCTGCGATTTCATTTTACAGTCTCAGTCATGTAGAGGTAGTATGTGCTCCCCTAGAAAGGAGAACCCAGTCCTCAAGTTTTAAGTGTCACCTGACACCCCCAACAGATTGCCCGGCTCATGTGCACACACCTCCTCCCACCATGCAATGCAAATGCGCAACACTTATCTCTCTTTCTGCATTCACAGCAGACATCACTAATCGATCCCCACATTCTTCCTGAAGCCAGGACCTCAGCCCTGGAGTGGCATCACACACACCAAGCTGCTGAAGACCTGGCCCAGCTGAAAATGATTTAACTCAACCTTGGACAAGGACTAGCCTGAACCAGGCACTGGAAGACAGAGTGAGGAGAGAATGAGAGAGCAGCGTGGTATAAAGTGAGTGCTGGGGAATTTAAAGAATGAAGTACACCTTCTAAAGTTAGAAACTGGTGATGAGCTGGGCGCGGTGGCTCAAGCCTGTAATCCCAGCACTTTGGGAGGCCGAGACGGGCGGATCACGAGGTCAGGAGATCGAGACCATCCTGGCTAACACGGTGAAACCCCGTCTCTACTAAAAAATACAAAAAAAAACTAGCCGGGCGAGGTGGCGGGCGCCTGTAGTCCTGGCTACTCGGGAGGCTGAGGCAGGAGAATGGCGGGAACCCGGGAGGCGGAGCTTGCAGTGAGCTGAGATACGGCCACAGCACTCCAGCCTGGGTGACAAAGCGAGACTCCGTCCCCCAAAAAAAAAAAAAAAAAAAAAAAAAGAAACTGGTGATGGCTGTGCCGTCACTGTGTACATCCTTAGCAGCTATAGGGATTATCCATATTTTCTCCAGTGAGGTACAATCAGGTAGGAAAAAGCTCGCAATCTGCTGCATATTCAGCCAGCGCACTCCTCACACTGAGAACACCAGGATCTTAGTCTTCCAAAGTTGGGCTCTTACTTGCGAACAATTTAAAAGGGTTTATGGCAAAGGGTTCATGTGAATTATCCCTCAAGTTCCCCCTGCCTTTCTGTAAGGAGGAAAAGACTGAGTGTTGGGAAATCCAGCTTCACCAGGGGCACTCTGGTGCTCCAGCTTCACTCTGAGCACCCAGGGGCTGTGCTGTTTAGGGTGCCCCACAGCAAGTGGGCTCCCCAGAAGGCTGGAGGTGCCCCGTGGGGAACCTAGCTTTAAACTCCTCCTCGGCTTCTGAGTTTGGCATTCTCTGCAAAGTCAGCTGGAGGTTTGGTGAAGAAATGGCCACAGGAACACCTTGATAAATAGATTTGCTTCTTAAATAAAACATGTATCTGAATGAGTCACAATGTGACATGTGAGAGGCTCCCAGGTAATCTCCCTTGTAGCTCAGGTGACAGCTGGACACAGAGCTGGCGAGGCAGGAGGCTCCAGGTACCCCTGTCTTTATCCAGCCAGTCAGGTGCAGTCTGCTGCTCCCCAGAGCCTGGGCCATGTTCTCTGGCCCCCAAAAGCTTTCTGGGTGATCATGTTAATAACCAGGAGTATGTGTGGTATCTTCCACGGTTGGAAAGAGATGTCTAGAACCACACTATCAAGTTCAGAAAAAAACACAAAATACAAACCCCCTGAAAACAAAGCTCGTCTACAACCCTAGAAAGACAAGCACGTGCAGCCACTTCGACAGGTTCCTCGGCGCCCCCGGGGAAGCTGCAGCCCGCACCCCGCGGTGTCCGCGCCATGCTGAACAGAGGAGCGCGGGGCCCTGAACACAGGAAAGTGACAGGTATTTTCTCATTTTGTAACACAGCTTAAAATAAAAAAACCAAGAGTGACGTTAGGTGCTTGAGAGCGTTTTTAAGCACTGGTAGCTTTTTGGAAGCCCAGACACTGTCCTGTTGGCTGACTGTGGTGTTGAGTGTTCGGGCTCCGTCACCTTCACCTATCCCTGGGAGCAGCTCACGTTCTGGGGTGAATTTTTGCCCTGAGGAAGCAGGTGCCAGCCACCCGGGGCAGATCCAACAACCCCACCCAGCCCGTGTGAATGCAGACACTGCTGACTCACTGGGCCTGAAAGATCCGTAACGGGACATCACCAAAAACGGTGCCTTAGAAGGCATTCCCACAGCGAAGCAGCCAAGGACGTGAGGCTCTGCTGCTATTTTTGGTGAGACGCGCTACGTGTGCGAGATTTCCCCAGTGTCCCAGCCTCACATGGGTGGTCCCTGGGCTCTAGGAGGGAGGACAGGATGTGGGGATAGAAGCCGGAGCAACAGCCAAGCTGGAGGAGCAAGGAGTGAGGATTCTGGCTTCCCACTGTGTGAGGCTCTGCAACATACCCTCCTGCTTCCCAACACGGGGACGGTCCCTGCAGGGACGGGCAGTCAGGATCTTATGCACAGGATGGGGACACTCTCAGCCACCACTCTAGAGGGGAACACACATCATCTGAGTCCCCTTTCCAATAAACAGTTCCGGTGGAATCTTCCAGGACTACTTGTTCTCTTCCTGCCGGCACGCCAAGGTCAGATGTGCCCTTGGGTCAGACCCCCACCTGCCTGTGCCTCTGCACACCCCGCTCATGTGGCTGCTCCTCCAAGCCTCTGTGGAAGAGATGAGCCTCAGGGCATCGCCAAAGACTAAATTGTTTTTCTTCCTTTGAGATGGAGTCTCACTCTATTGCCCAGGCTGGAGTGCAGTGGCGCGATCTCGGCTCACTGCAACCTCCGCCTCCTGGGCTCAAGTGATTCTCCTGCCTCAGCCTCCCAGACAGGGTTTCACCACGTTGGCCAGGTAGGTCTCAAACTCCTGAACTCAGGTGGTCCGCATGCCTCGGCCTCCCAAAGTGCTGGGATTACAGGCACAAGCCACCGCGCCCGGCCAAAAGACTAAATTTTAAGAAGCGCAAACCTTCCAAGGACAAAAAGGGGCTCCCCTGGGACTATCTGTTCACTCTGGTGAACTCACTCGTCAAAGCCAGGACCACCTAACTCACTCCCGCCCGGGAGCTGCCCACCTCGCCTCTCCGAGCTGCTGGCCAGCAGCAAAGAATGCTATGACTATGACGAGGGCTGTGAGGTCAGCGATGGGCCTTCTGTCCCAAGGGTGGCAGCTGCCAGCATGTGGTTCCAGCCCACTGCTCTTGCACAGTGACATTCTCAATTCAAGGGCCCAAGCTCCGAGTTGTGAGGTGGTCTGCAGCCTGTTGGAAAGACCACCGAGAATGCCCACCGTCTGCTCCGTCTCACCTGTAATGAAGATCGGCTGCCTGTAGCCAAAGGGCCGCCTGGGACACCCCCACTTCACATACCCTGTGTGGGCAGGTGCATTCTGTGCCACAGCAGTTAGACACACACCAGACTTTCCCAGGATGTGCCTGGAAGCTGGGGAAATACCTGGAAATGCCTGAAGCTGTAAAATACAAGTCTGGAGTCTGGTGCCTGGCCCACTGCCGTCAGCCTCTTTTCCTCAATTGGTTTTCAATACTTTATTGCAGCAATAAAATCACCTATGCACCCAAGAAGGCAAACACACGAGGAGTTGAGTTTCAGGTAATAAAGGGATGGTAAACAGTCAGCTCTTTATACCATACGCTGGGCATCATGACCGTGGAATAGAGCCTGTCCCATTTAGAAAGATGGTCACGGTCACTTCTGTTGCACCCTGCAGACAACCCTGTGCCATAGACGCTGCCATTTCCCCAGCAGGTAATGGAGACTGAGAGGTGGGCGGAACTTGCCCAGGGTCACACAGCGAGTAAGGGATGGAGTCAGGACTCAAACTCAGGCCTGACACCAGAGACCAAGCATGCCACCCCAGCGCCCACCGCACTGCAAACCACCTGTTGGATTGGTTCAACTCAACAAGCTCTGGACACCAGATAGACAGACATCATCAGGCCTGGCCCTCGGAAACAGACGGGTGATCTTGCCTCGGCAGGCTGAGGTAGGTCTTAAAGTTCTCTCTTTTACTGCGGGAATGTGATTGTTTTATCTATCAACCAGGCACACAAAATCAAGAACCAAGGGCCTGCGGCTCTTCACATGAGGCATGCGCTGTTTCCCCCCGGGTGTCTCTCTGGATCTTGCAGCCTAAAAGAGGCATCATTGTGGTAACTGTCATCAGAACCGCGGAGAACAGAAGGACGCATCCAAGCAAGTCCAAGATGCCACAGGATAGCAACTTGTGTGTGCTGGCCCCACTCCCCAAGCCGGATGCAGGGACACATGGTCCTTGTCACAGTGTCCTACTGCCCCAGCAGGCATTCATGGCCCTGGTGATAAGAAACCTTGTCCTAACCTGGACAACATAGTGAAATCCCATCTCTACAAAATTTACTGGGCGTGGTGCCACATGCCTGTAGTCCCAGCTACTTGGGAGGCTGAGGCAGGAGGATCCCTTGAGCCCAGGAGTTCAAGGCTGCAGTGAGCTATGAGTGTGTGACTGCACTCCAGCCTGGGTGACAGAGTGAGACTCAGCTCTAAAAAATTAATTGAAAAAACAAACACCTGATCCAAGAAATGGATCTATGTCAGCTTGGCCCTCAACACTGGCCTCAAAGAGGGTTAATGCGAGATTCAATGCACACGAGGTTGACCTTCCTTACAGGAAGCAACCTCTCGGGGGCCTCCCTGGCAAGTGGCCCAAACGCTCTGTGCCTCAGATGCCTGACCCCGTGGGCCTCTGGCCAGGCAGGGCTTGCCGAGATGGGAACACCAGGCCTCCAGAAAGCACTAACTTGGAAGGAAGCCCTTCCCCTAAAGCCTCGGGAAGAATGAGCTTGGGGAGCTGAGTTTCACCCAGTTCTGAGTTGTGGTGCCTAAGACCAGTGACCATGGCTGCTCAGAATCCAGGCTCTCTCTCTGAGCCACCAGCAGTCGCTCTGCCGGGTAGGGACACCCTTCTGTCCTTTTCAGTAGTAACTGGAGAGAAGGGCCAATCATCAGGTCTCACCCCCAAGAGAATAAAAACCAAGAAAAGTGAGCGTTCGTCAACCCAAGCTCCCCATACCAGGCAGTTTTCCTAGAAGATACTCTGCGGCGTGGAGGGTGTTTACCAGCTACCATATATCTATTTCCTTGGGTAGAGAAAAAAAATGTGCTCCACATCCCTTGACAGACGGTCTGAGCGACCAGAGCCCGAGGGAGCTTCATAGAGCAGCGCGGGGGAAACTTCCATGGTCAATCCCGCTGTGATTGTTCGGAGACTCACTTCCCAGGCAGCGGATTCATGGTGCTAGACAACCAGCCAGCGAGGTGAGACACCCTGCTTGCCAGGAAGTGACCAACACAAAAGAAAGAACTACTCATCCCTGCCCAAGCAAGGCCATTAGCTTCTCTTCGAGTCCTGCATTGTCCCCAGAAGAGCCATGGCCCAGATGGAAAAGCAGCATTGCTGGTTTTCATATCAAGGCAAAAATCAGTGGCAACCCCACAGGCCACAAGCAGGAAACGCGACACCTGTTCTTGAAACGGAGCCTTTGCTGTGCGGTCTGTGGTGTGGCCCGGCCATCCTCCCCTGCCCTGCTGGGGCCACAGCCGGGCTCCCTGGGTCCCCAAAGCACTTCCAAGAAGGCGCCTTGCCCGCCCGCTGCGTGGGCACTGCTGGTGGAGGTGTTGGGTGAACAGTTCTCAAGTTCTAAAAATGTGCCCCTGACAACAACAGAAGGGGATGTTTGAGAAAAATAAGAGAAAATAGAGATGAGAAAAGAACGAATGGTTGCCAGAGGAATCTAGCCGAGAGGCCAGCTGCTGCACGCTTCCTCACCGGCCACACTCGAGGCTGGGTGCTGGGCTGGTGGCGTGTCCAGTGTGGGCACGCACGAGGCTGGGTGAGATTCTGCAGAAATCTAAAAAGGCCACAGGCAACCCAAGATGGCACGGGACGGTCCAGCCTGACTTCTCACTGTGTGGAAGTTTGACAGCGCCTACTGTGCGCTGGGTACCAGGGTCCCTGCACCTCACAAAAGGGCTCTAAGCACCACCCGGGGTGACAGGGGGAAGTGGACGGTCAGAGTGCAGCAAGGTCGGGTCCCGATCAGGCTGAGGAAGGCCATGAGGCCGCGCCCGCCCTTCCCAGTGCCCCAAGGGACTTTCCCTCCAAGGTACAGGAAGTAGCAGCAACCAGGAGGGCAAATGCCTTGGATGTTCCATAAACCCACAGCAAGCCGAGCGCCACCGCCAAGTTCCAGGGGTCACCATCAAGTCCTGCCGGAGGGGACGGCTGCCCGTGAGTGCCGGGACCAGGAGCCCTCTGGATGGCTGCCCCGGCCGCTGGCTTCTCCTTTGGAATCAGATGGACCAATCCCACCAGTGCCCCAGAGAAATGAACAACACGTCCTCTGGCAAAAGGACCCTGAGTAGCCCGTAGCCTGGCAGTGCCAGTCTTAATTTTCTCACCATATTTCTCAGGCTGAATGTCCACAAAAGCAAAATAACACCCTCCTCCTTAGCTATGGCAGCCAAGGCTGAGACAGGAGAGGGAGAAGCCTCACGCTCACAGCACACTCTTGTTTTGCGAGTGGTCCTAAAACCCAAGAGGAAAGAGATCAGCAAAGACTGCTGTCCGGCAGGCCAGGGGCCAAGAGCGCTGTGCCCAGGCCCAGCTCACAGCCAGGAAGTGAACATTCTCAGCACAACAGCTGGCTGGACGCCGCCTCCATTCTTCTTTCTTCTCTTTTTCTTAAAATCTAATAACTTCTACAGCATCCTAGGCTCAGAGCCCAGTTTACAGGAAAACACTAGAACCCATCACAAAGGCATATTTATTCCTTCATATACAAAGCATCTAATAGGCAAATCCCCAGTGGGGAAATGTGTTGGGTTGAGAGGTCAGAGGTCAGCTCTAAGCACTGTAGATGGAAGGGGAATGGACTGGCCTGCGCTGGGCGGTTGGTGCCAAAATTCAGCTCCGCAGGCAGAGCTTCCTTCCACCACGAAAAATCCCTGAATGCAATCCCTTAATGAGGCTGGGTCAGAAGAGGAGGTGGGAACCCCGAGGGAAGTCAGTGCCAAAGAACAGCTGACTGCACCAGCCAAGTGCAAGAAGAGCTTAACAGCTTCAACTAGGATGAGGCCCTGGTGAAATTCGAAGGTGACACACAGGAGGCTGTCGACGGGCAGCGGAGGAAGGTGGTGAGGAGCAGGGAGGTAATGCCAGAAAGAAACCGCAAACTAGCGCTGATGCCGCTTCTTTGGAGAGGCAATAAAGGCAGGAGAAACTCACCTCTGCTTCTGAGCAACGGGTTCATCGGTCCCATCTTACACAGTGTGATTCTTCTACGTGATCAGTTTCCCTCTTTCTTTGGTTGCTAGGAAGCTCAGAGCAGAATTCCCATCTATTCTTGTGTACAGGACTGCAGGGGACGCTGTGTTCTGGTCCCACCACCCTCCCTCACCTTTTCCTACATTTACTTTTCCATTTATTAAAACTTTACCGTTGTGTGTGTTACAGCCATTCCCAAGAGCTAGCTTAAATCCTCTTAGGTCCAAAGAACATTTTACATTCCATTTAATCACACAGAAGAATGGCATTTGCTCTTCACTGGGAGAATTAATTCCCTGAACTCTCCCAGGCAGCAGCATGATCCAGGAGGAGGAGTTTGGCCCTGCAGTCAGAGCAGCTCGGATGCAGGTGTGGTCTTGAGGGCAGCAGCTGGAGCCAGGCAAGCACCAGCAGGTGCGCGTGGAGCCAGCTGGGGGCCCTGAGCTTGCCGTGCACACAGCTCTGGTGTGAAGCAGTTCTCAGAGCCCTGGGGGCAGGTGGGGTGGGCACCATCACCCCAATGTTACCCATGGGAAGCGAGCCTCAGAGCCCATCATGACTCCTGCTCCAGAGCCTGTCATGACTCTTGCTCCAGAGCCCAGCCACTTTGTCCTGTTTCCTCTTGCTGACACAGACCTTGGCTTCCAGCTCGGACTGGTGACTCCTCCCCAAGTGTATACCATTGTTGACTTCCCCTTGCTGTGGTAAGGCACTGTGCCTGGGGATCATCATGGCATGGGCCACATCCTGCTGTAGGACTCAGGGTAGGGGGTGGACCTCTCTGCGCCTGTCAGAGGAAGAATGTCCAGAGTTTTCCTGGGATTTCAGATGGGGGATCATCCTTGTCAAATGCTCCACAATAGGCCAGGTGCAGTGGCTCACGCCTGTAATCCCAACACTTTGGGAGGCTGAGACAGGGGAATCACCTGAGGTTAGGAGTTTGAGACCAGCCTGGCCAACATGGAGAAATCCCATCTCTACTAATATAAAAATCAGCCGGGTGTGGTAGTGAGCACCTGTGGGCTCAGCTACTTGGGAGGCTGAGGTTGCAGTGAGCGGAGATGGCTCCATTGCACTCTAGCCTGGGTGACAGAGCAAGACTGTCTAATAAAAAACAAAAACAAAAACAAAAAAAAAAACAAAAAAAGCTCTACAATAGTGACAAATCCTAATATTTACTGAACTCAGTCAGGGCCCTAGATTCTCTCAAGGCTGGTTTCCCCTACCTTGGCCCTGGCAAAGGGGCAAGAGGCACATTCCATGGGCCACCTGGGTAGGTGCACCCCACCAGTCCTGAGGAGGCACCATGTTCATATCTAGCTGGTATTGCGGACGTGCTCCCCGCCAACCCCACTGGTACCCCACACAACTGCATTTCAGGGTTCCTACTCTTGCCCCTTCTGGTGGAACACACCCAGGGTACTAACTCAGCCACAGTCTTCTCCCTCAAATGGTCACACAGCTGCCCCATGTACCAATGACATTTGCAAACCCTCCTGGGATGAGTTCTCCAAGGGGCCGCTCACCCTCTCGATGGGGACAGGTGTTTCTAGGTTGGATTTTTTGCTCTCCTAACAATTTGGCAAAAGTTGTTTTATTCACATGCTGAAAGCTGCTGTTGGGCTAAATTTAACTACAGTGTACCTTCCTGTTCCTTCAGCAGTTCCTCCCTCCCACTGGAGGGGGCAAGAAAAGTGAACGGAGGCTAGTTTTTTTTATCCTTTATGTAAAAAACAACTAGAAAGCCCTTTGTTGAAGCCAGCCTCAGAGTGGGGAACACACACCTGACAACAGCACGTTTAATTACACTCGTTTCTACATCGCTAACATGGGCTAATTAGTTATGGATTAAAAAAACAAAACAAAACAAAAAAAACCCTCTCCCACGTATGAGCAAGGAATCTGTGAAAAAGCTTTAGAATTCTTGCTTCATATGCTCTTAGGGGTAAATACATTTGTGCCAAACACCTGAAAAGCTTTCCTGTTAATATATGTTGACTTTCTCACTTAAAAAAAAAAATACGTCTCTCTTCCTTAGAATGTTAGTTTCCAAATGTAAGAAGTCTGGTGTGAAGCTCTACTTTTGCTCTAACCAGCCCAGCTCTCCACAGCTCAGCTTCTGCAAAGCACAAAGCAAACACTGGGACAACTGGCTGAATGGGACCCCTACCTCACACCATATGCAGAACTTTACTCAAAGTAGATCAAGACCGCAATGTCAGAGCTGAAACTGTAACATTCCTGGAGGAAAACATAAGAGTGTATCTTCATGACCCTCGATTAAGCAATGGTTTCTTAGATGTGACACCAATGGCATAAGCAAAGTAAATACATAAGACTCCAAATTAAAATTTTCATGCTTCAAGGACACTATCAAGAAACTGAAAAAAACAACCACAGAACGGGGGAGAAATATTTCCAAACTGTGTGCCTGACACCAAAAAGGCTGGGCCCCATGACCCAGGAATTCTGACCCTCAACTCAAGCACTGAGGTTGACAGAGCTGAAATGTGACTTGTGGAGCCCCAGGATGGACACCAGACACTCAAGAGCAAAGACCACATTTGAAAGTAGAGTTAAAGCAAAATAGCGTAGGGGACTGTTGGTTCTTTTTATGGCCAGGTGAAAATGGGGCCACTCACCTGGTCTGTGGAATCTGCTCAGGTACTTATGCCCTTGGCTCTGCAAACCTTCCAGGAAAATATGAACTGTACCTCGGCCAAGATCAACAGCTTTTAAAGATTCAGAGGAGCAATAATCCCTGGAGGGGTTTAGGAGGCCCTGAGCTTGGCAATGCACAGAGCTCCAGGTGTGATGTGGTTCTCAGAGCACTCAGTGCGGGCAGGGGGGATGGTGTGGGGACCGCACAGTCACACAAAACTATTATCTAGAAACCGAAGCTATGACCCCATGACCTGCTTCCTAGAAAGCAGAGGGTCCCCTGGTCAAGATCTCCCTACTCCATGTGGAACTGTTTTCGAAACCAGAAGATGGAACGCCCCTATAGACATGAGGAGGCCAGTCAACGCGGGCCCTGTGGAGACATACAGAAGAGGGTCTGGTGACTGGAATGCGGGCAGAGCTGGCCACGGTCCCAGCAGCAGTCTTGGCTGACACGGTCTGCCATGAAAACATGGGTCAATTCCTTCAAACTAACAGCAAGCGCCAACCTCACTCACCACCTGCTCTGAGTCCTGCACCATGCCCAGCAGAAATCGTTTGTCGACCTCTTCCCCCTTGGAGCCCTCCAGATGCGGCCAGGAGCCCAGCCTGTTAGGCAGAAGGCCTGAGACTTGCAACCCCAGTCAGCTGATGCCAAGCACCCACGTTACTCTCTGGCCAGACTCCTGGTCCAATCACCCACATACCAGCGCGGAGGACACACTTTGTGCAATGTGGGCTTATAGAAAATGCCCAGATACCCACTTTTGAAAAAAGACTCACTAAGCTTTAACAAGACAGAGGCCTAGGACAGCAGCCTTTGCACCAAACTGAGGACCACAGCGGGGCTGTCTAGTTGTATGGGTGTGGTTCACCCCATGTCCTCCATGGACAGAATGAAATCCACACCCAAGGGGTCAGAGGAAGTGCTGTGAAGGAGGCAGAGCTGGGGGACAAGTTTGGCCCCCGAGACCCCAAGGACCTCAGCAGTCCTGTGTGAGAAGAGGCCAAGGGTCAACCACAACAAGAAAAGCACCATTCCCTGCTGAGGCCAGGCAGCTCCAACCTCAACATGCAAGCACTCTCTTCCTTCTCTGCTCACTGCTCTCCCAGAAGCACAGGAAGCAGGTTCAAGACCTACCCCCTTTGACAGACATAGAAGTAGAAGCACAGAGAACTCAACACACTTGCCCAAACACAAAGCAGGTGGCACTCCTCCGGGACATGCATTCAACTACTTTATGCTCCTGGGCTGAAATCATATTCCTGGGGTCCACAGCACGTCCAGGAGCCTGAAAGGGGACCAAGAAACCCAGTCTCAGCCTAGCAGAATGAGCTCCATGAACAAAGGGCGAGGCCAGGTTCAGGCACTCACAGAGTTCAGTCTGGTAAGGGGGGCACACCAAGATGCGAATACTTCAGGGCAGCAACGGGAGGGAGGGACGATCACTGATGCTCTGCAAAGAAGGTAGAGGGTGATCTGGCAAGTTCACAAGAAGGGCTGGGAGGCTCAGGAGGTCAGGCATCAGCCACAACCAGGGCCTCAGAGGCACAGAGGCCAGTAGCAGCTGACTTGCCCAGGGGCACCCTGAATGCAGAGAACACCGGGCCATGAAACCCAATGACTGATCAAGTACAAAAGCCAAAGGGAAGACCCGCAGAGCTCACTGATGTCGGGTGTGTTCACTGTTTTGCTAGAAAAGGCTGAGCTGTCAGCACCTGGGAACCGTTCAGCTCCTCTTGGATTTGGAAGGGAGGCCGTGCCGAGGTTCTGGCTCTACCAGGCCGGGGTGGGGCAGAATCCTGGCTATGTGGCTCCATAATGTTGTAATGTTTTGACTATGCAGGTATAGATTACTTTGCAAGAAAAGAGATGCCACAGGGAGTCTCAAAACACCAGTCAGGCCCTTAGCTGCCCTTGCACATGACAGCTCACGCACACACTTCCACCTGCCCCACGCCAGCCTGGGCGGTGTCCTCTCCCCTGGCCCCAGTCTGGCTGCGGTGCTGAGCTCCGCCCTCCTCCTGCATCCCTGCCGGTGCACACACATGCGCTGTAGGGATGCTCTTCCAAGCACAGGAGTGGCCAGGCAGCCCTGGAGCTCCAGGTGCTCCACAGGCCCCATCCTGGTCCCTGCTATTCATAGTCACAGTAACTGTCCTTTTATTAATTGCCTTTCCTGGCCCCCAGACCAGAAAGCACCTGAACACAAGCCTTGGGTCTTGCCCACCTGGGAGCCCCAAACATCCAGTCACAGGCCTGGCACATAGCAGGGGAGAGGTCAATGAGGAAGGAGGGAAGGAGGGAAGGATGGAAGGATGGATGGATGGAAGGAAGGAAGGAAGGAAGGAAGGAAGGAAGGAAGGAAGGAAGGAAGGAAGGAAGGAAGAGCAGGTGACAGGTCAGTAAGGACGGAAGGAGTGAACAAGCCCCCGAGCTCACGCTGGGCCCTGCCCAGGGCAGTGGTCTGTGTCTGGGACTCGGGGATCCTGGGGGCAGCCAGAAAGAGGTTTCCTGGCTCCCTTACAACTCTCCCTGGCTGGACCGCATGGCCAGCACACAGGAAGGGCTGCACTCATCCCTCTGCTGGTCTGCAGGGCCAGCCTGGGGTCACAGCCCCTGGACTTCGCCCCCAAATGTCCTTGTGCTCTGACACAGGGGAAGCCAGTCGAAGGTTTAAGGGTCAAGACCCTCAAGAGCAGTGTGTCCTCTGCCCCAGCACAGATCTCAAGGTGCAGAGGGAGCCTCAACAAGAGGCAAGGCTGCATGAGGACTCAGTAGCAGGGGTGCGGGCCGATGGGGGAGACCCTCTATGCAGATAGGGCTAAAATTATTGATGGGGGTGCTTTCTACCCAGGAGACCAGAGTTCACACCTCCAGTTGCTGGAAACCAAGGCCACACCAAAAGAAGCCATGCGAGTGACCAGCTCTGGTGACAGATAACTGTCACAACCATCAGCCTCAACAGCCCCTTCACACAGACCACACGCTCCTCCCCCGATCCTGAAGAGTCTTCAGGCAGTGACCTTAGCAACCAGACAGGGGTCACATGTGCCCCATTAATCCAGTTGCATCAAGAAAAATGACTGGAAGAAAATGGAAAAAGCTCAGAAAGATCTTTTTGTGGCTCTTTGGGATGGGACTGCGTTTCTCACATCTGAAACTCTGCCCCCAGGGTGTGTCCTGAGCTGAGCCCTGTGCAGGTTGCAGGCTTGGCTGTATTTTGTGAAGACAAAGGTATGAAAATGGCCGCAGCCCCGTTCGTTGTTTCTGATGCTCCCCGCTGCATCTGGTGCTGGCAGGGCTCGGGTGATAGCACGTGACACGGGGAGACTGCTGGCTCGCAGCCACCGCCGGAGGGCTCCGTGACTCGTGCCATAGCCGGCCAGGTCAGCCTGAGAGCGACAGCTGACCCCACCACCCGCCAGGTGCTGCCACTCACGTGAGCCTGAGGAGCCCCCATTTGTCCATGTCACCGGGGCTGGTGGGCCGCATTGGGGTCCCCGCGGCATATGCCCTCCTCACGTTGTCACTCTGGACTGCCTGGTCAGCGGACTGGACTAGAAAAAGGAGCCTATTGCGTATACGCACAAAACCCACCAAGATAAGGCAGGTAGTTCATAGACTGAGAAAAAGTAAACATATGTTAAAAATAGCCAAAGCATACGAAAATAAAACAGATACTGAAAACAATCCCCAAACCCCAAACCACCTTATTGTAAATACTGCAACACTGCCTGTCCCGAAGGGAGGAAGAGAGTCAACTTCCAGAAGAGAGCTCCTTGTCCCTCCGATGGGATGCAAGCCCTCGAGTTAGGCAGCACCAGAACGAAGATGCGTTCATGCTGGTGGCGTCCCGAACGAGCAACACTGGATTTCCAGATAGCCGCGCGTCCTGGACCAGAGGCCGCTGGGACTGCCCAACCTGTGCTTTCCTGAAACGTAAACATTATCCTCCACACACACACCATCTACTTTCCCTGCTGGCTCCGACAGATCCAGATCTGCCTGTGGATTCCACGGAAACTGCCACACAAAATGTACGGCCCTGTACACAGCTGAAGCACTACCAGAGACGCCAGCCCCTGCCCCCTTCCCGACAGGGTGTGGGGAGTAAAGCCACGATGAACATACGATAAGGAACGAGGAGGAAAACTGCAGCTATGGGGTGGATCACTGAACAGAGACATTTGATTTGCTGGCTGGCTTCTGCCTGCAGACTTCCCTGGCACTGGCTCGCTGCCACGCAAATTAAGTAAAAATCAATATCCTCCGGTCTGCAAAACATCGTGTTAACAATCACACTGCAAACAACTTATATAATACCCCTCACTCCATACCCAAATAACGGTGAATGTTTTCGTTAAAAGGCAAGTGTAAAATAAACAGGAAAAAGGAAAGAAAAGAAAAGAAGGCAATCTTACAGGTCCTCCTTCAGCAAAACCTTTCCACGACTTGGGTGAGGAGATAATCTTTCTGTGATTATGACCAAACCCTCCCGTCACTTAGCAACACATAATTAAGGAATATGTTTTCAGATCCGCTTTGCAAGCCCGGCCATTATCAGATGAAATTACTGGAGCAACAAATGTCATCGCCATGCAAATTAGTTGGTTGCAAAGAAAGAATGTTTGACTCAGAGAGCAGGCATAGGCCCTCGGAAAAATTATCTGACGTCCCTCCTGCCGCACATGTATTCAAGAAAGTCAAATAATGATGTGATCAGACTTGAAAAAATCCATGAGACAAAACCAGAATCTATACGACAAAACAGAAAATCAGGCCAGTTGCTCAGTCTCCACTTGGAAACAAAAAGCAAAATGCCTGGAGGTCACCTCTAGGAGGTAATATTAATAGCAGAAGGGCCACATAGCAATGGCAGAGACACTTAAGGGGGTCTCTGCAGGGCTGTGAGGTCCGGCGCCTTGGTCCCCGCCTACAGTTGCTTCAAGGCTATTTTCAAAAAGGTAGATCTTACTGTTTCATCCTGTTTTTCACAAGCTATTCAGGAAAAAAAAAATCATTTGAAAAGGATTCTGTTTTCTGAATTATGTAGGGGAGGCAGGCGGGGAGGAAAGAAGTATGTCTGAAAGGAAGAAAACT